>NC_056073.1:36781492-37086160 GCF_016772045.2 Ovis aries | reverse complement strand
CGTTATGAGACTCCAGGAACTGCCAGTCGGTACCCTGGAGATCTCTGGCTTCTTGGTTGTTTATTAAAACTTCCTCCCAAATCCAGTCTACAGATTGACAGTGGTACCCTGGGGAACAACTACATGGCTTCCTAAATGAGACAGCCCAGATGAAAAATAAATCCCAACAGTCAAAAGTAACCAAGTTAAAACCAAACTAAGGATCACGGCTGTCTCTTTATGGGAAGAAAGGGAATGTATTTGAGGAAAGAAACAAGGGTGGAATTCCATGTGAAATATTTCTTCTTGAAATGAGAGGTACTTTGCGTGGGTGTTTGTTTCTTACCTCTCTGTACCTTCTTGAATGAATGAAATATTCCATTTTCTAAAATGATTTTTTAAAAATATTTCATTTTTAATATTTATGTTCACATAAAAAATATTTATATAGAACAAGCTCCTAGTGGAGACCATAGGATTCTCAATACACTGGGGTCATTCAATACACAGAAATAGAGGTTTATGCTAAACTGATTCACAAAATTAATAGCAATAATTTAAGGGCAAATTTTCAAAACGTGCATGTTCAGATTAATTGCATGAGTGTACTTTGGCAGAACTGTTATGCTTTGTCTCTTCTTTGACCCCAGTGTTTTAACAAGATGAAAAATGCTACTTATCAAAAACAGTAGAACTGACAATTTAATATTTTTATACTCTCTCTGCACTCATGTAATAGGAATATTCATGAGCCAGAGTCTGCTGCTTCGAGGATAGCATGTCATTAGTTCCATAAGAAGTAATATTTCTAATTTTGGAATGTGTAGAAAAACAAAAGGACAGAGAAATACCAAAAATACAAAGTTAAAAAGCATCAACATGTGGGGGGTACCATAAAGTTTTCAATGCTAAATAGCAGTCTTCCGTGACGTGATATTGACACTGACCCTCCTTGACACCTGAGCAATAGGCTGTCCTCTAGATAAGCAGTAGCACATCACAGGGGTTAAGAGTCTGGCTCTGGAGCTGCACTGGACTCATATTTATTACTCCTTAGCTGTGTGACTTTGGGCAAGTTACACACCCCCTGTGCCTCACTTTCCTCATTTGCAAAATGGAGATAATAAGTACCAACACTTCATGGGATTGCTGTGAGAATTGCTGGTACACAGGAATGGCATTAGCAAGTATTTGGTACAGTGAAATAAATATACTACATTGTGAGCTTCTCAAATTATTCCTGCTTTTTCATTGACACAGCATAGATGTTAATACCAAACCAAAGTGCCAGCTGACATGACCCAGCAGACTACGGCTGTTCATCTAATGCTGCCCATCTAAACATATCCCAGCGCCATGAGTAACAAGGTCGTTTTTGTTTTCCTTACCGCTTTAGCCAAGTAGCTGTCTGAATATTCCAGTTTTCTACGTACATTTTGAAACTTGTGGCAGTCTAGAAAGGAGAAAATAACACCTATCATTAGCTTTAAATATCCCCAGAAACGGAAAGTCCTCCCCAGAATTTCCCTGGCGGTAGACTAGATGTACTATTTCCACGGTGATGACTGACTCAGGGGAAGCTCAGCTGCTCCAGTGTACACAGTCAGACTTTACGGGCTTCACAAAATTTCCTTTGCAACTAAAACTTGGCTCGCAATTTCTCTCAAAATCTATTTTCAAATTATAGGATGACCAAAAGAATGTTTTGTGGGTTTTTCTTCCATTCTGGTTAAACACAAAACCCAAGTCATCTGAATTTTAAAACTAAACCCTCTAAAATGGGATTTGCCACAGGAAAAGCTTCATCCTGTGACTTTAGAGCCCTTCCGGAGACACCTTGAATTCAATTGCCGTCGTTTCACTCTGGGGCCAGCTATAAACTAGGTCAGTCTGGTACAGTTACTCTGCAAGTAGCTACACAGGTTCAATGCTTCCAATTGTATCTAGAATAGTAAGGAGATTTCACACATGAAGGAGTCACAATACAGAGAAGAAAACAAAATATCACCCCGCCAGCATGATGCAGGTAGATCAACCATGCAGAAAGATTCCAAAATAAGTCATCAACTGGGTTTTCTAATTAAAAAAAAATTAATAAAGGCTGGTTGTAGAAAGCACGTAGCAAACATTTAAGAACTAGAATTCCTAATGAAGTTGGAAAATGTAGATGTCCCTGTTTTCTGTTTCAACCATAAGAAAATCTTAGGCCACACGTTGGCCTAATATAATATGTTTGGAAGGAGTGGAAGAAGAGGGAGAATGCATCAATGATGGACAGATTTCTGTACTATGAACTTTTAGTTTCAACACCCTAAGGCAGGGGTCTCCAACCTCCAGGATCTAATACCAGATGATCTGAGGTGGAGCTGATATAATAACAATAGATATGAAGTGCACAATAGATGTAACGAGCTTGAATCACCCTAAAACCATTCCCCACCCCTGGTCCGGGAAAAAATCGTCTTCTACGAAACTGGTCCCTGGTGCCAAAAAGGCTGGGGACCGCTGTCCTAAGGAGTTTTATTTATCCATTTAGCCATCTTCCATGGCTAAAAAAACGCTATCCTCACAGATCCAAGAGTGCCTAAATTAAATCAGACTTCCTTGGTGGTTCTCCTTAGCTCCTGGCTGTATATCAGCTTCACTGGAAATACAAACTTTCTCCTCCTGGTGTTCTTTCATAATAAATACAACTCAGCATCACCCAGAACACCTGCCCACAGTGAGAGGTCTCTGTCTTCGGGGCACAGTGGAGGGGTTGGTGGGCAGCCGGAGGTCCAGGGGACCCACTCTGAAGGCCCATTTACCCTCAGCATGCCAAAGTAGCCAGCCGAGATCTGACAGTTTTGAGGATGAGAAGAATTTCAGTGGGAAAAGGGAGGAAAGTCTCTGACATCATCTAGATAGAAAAACAAAAGAGAGGGGTTGTTCTGGAGGCTGGATCGTGTCCATTCAAATGAAGAGAAGCCCCAAGTGTCAAGAAGATAGAGGCTGTCCCCTGGGCCTCCCTGTGGGTGGGGAAACCCACCAAATGTGGGCAGCAGGGGGTCAGTCTCCACCTCCCAGGCTTCCTGCCCTACACGGACCTCCTCTTTCTGCCTTGCCTCTCCAGTGGCATAGCCAACAGCAACCATGAGTCTCTTGGCTGGAGAACCAGCACTTCTGTACACTGAGAATCGTGCCCTCCGGCTGCAAGGAGGAAAAGGGCCAGAGGCTCGGCGTTACTTTCAGCTCTGACGGATAACAACATGGAGGAGATCAAGAAGGAGGTGGCCCCACAGAGATCACCTCCAGAGACGGAAATGATAATACCGTGAACTGTGGTCCAAGAACAAAGCCAGCGAAAGAGAAAACACCACTCTAATTCTAGAGGCCTAAAAGCTGTGCACTGTTGCAATTCTTAAAAGCAGATGCATCGTTCCGAAAGGAACCACAGAAAACACTGGCAATACAACTGCTAGTCTGTATCTTTGCAGAAAGGAGAATGTCACCAAGAGAAAATGACATCTGTACTTTCTAGTTGGTACACCAGGAGTGTAAACAACCAAAAGATTTTCCTGGCTCTTTGGCAGGCTTTCTGTGTATCATTATTACTACTAGAACCATTAATACTGCCAAGAAAGTAGGCATCTTAAAAAAAAAGAAATATATATATATAAGAAAAAAAGTTCTGAGATACAGAATGTTTCAGAGACTGCTGGAGCCAGCATTCCCTGACAGTGGCTTTTTCTTGGACACTAACGAGGACCTCCCATGTATACCACACTCACAGCACACCACTTGCTTTATTCACAACGGCAGTGTCATTCACAAGCATGATACACTCACCTCAATTTTCCAGATGTTTAGGTTAGAAAGCAGATCCCAAGAGAAATTTCCATTCTTATCCACTCCGCTGAACCCAAAGCCAGCTGCATTGTTCACTGCATCAGCTATGGTTTTCAAAACAACACATTAGGATGTGGGACAAAAGTCACATTGCTGCTTTCAAAGATAACTAAATGTCTGTCTAGCTTTAAGAGGAAGAGAGATGGCTGCAGTTTCCTTGAGAAAGAAACCAAAGTATATTTACAGGATCTCCAGGTACCACTAAGAGTCAGAGTTTTGGCACTTGGGTGGCGTCAACTTTTATTCATTTTTATTCATTCACTAGCATTTCATGAGCACCTGCTAACTAAGAAGGAAGATGCTCACAGAACGTGCAGAATGAGAAAAAGAGAGATGGAGAAACAAAACAGAGAAATAGGAAGATTTAGAGACCAACTAGATATAAGGGGGGAAAGGAAAAAAGGTGGAAATATTTACATATAAGCTCAGAAGACAGAAGGACCTCCATCCAAGAGCTGTCATTAACGATGGCAGGGTACAGGCTGATAGCATCGCATCTGGAAGAGAATCAGCTCTGAAGGAGAAACTGAAGCTCGTTCTGGACATGTTAAGCATGACGTGTCAGTAGGGCTATCGGTTGGGACGGCCAAGATACAGTTAGAACCATTTAGAACTTACGAAAAAGAACAGTACCAGAGCTGTGAATTTGGAGGCAGCTGCCATAGAGGCCACATGCATATATGCTAAGTCGCTTCAGTCAGTGTACGACTCTCTGCGACCCCTTGGACTGTAGCTCACCAGGATCCCCTGTCCGTGGGATTCTCCAGGCAAGAATACTGGAGTGGGCTGCCACTGCCCCTCCTCCAGGGGATCTTCCCGACCCAGGGATCAAACCCACATCTCTCATATCTCCTGCATTGGTAGGCAGGTTCTTTACCACTAGTGCCACCTGGGAAGCCCGCCAAAGAGCCCACACGTGGACACAATGACCAAATTCACCCTACCGACAAAGTCAGTCTAAAAGCTCCTGTGTCCACCTTTATTTCACTTCACTGAACTCTGTGAAACCATCCCCCTGCTGTATTTCATTTCTAATCAGTTCCTTAATATTTTTTACACTCAGAGACCCAATGAAATCAACACGCTTGTATTACGATGGCCAAGATTATTTTCTTTCAAGTTCACTGTTAAAATATTTCCTTAAAAATAATCAAATGAGCTTTTTAACAGATTAAAAGGAAAAATATGGTCATATTAACAGATACAGAGATGACATTCCATAGAATTCATCTTTTCCTAATTAAAAACAAACATCCCCTCACCAAAACCCCTAAATCTTTGCAAACAAAGAAGCAAACTTAACTTAATAAAGCAATCTACAGAGGACAAATAAATAAATAAGCAGCAAATGTACTTACTTGATGCTTGCTTCCAACTTTTGGTAGTTATGAGTAAAGCTGCTATAAACATAAAAAAATCAAACTAATGAAGTTGTAGAGCCTGACATCTGGGGGAGATCTCAGAGAAACCCTTCCCATAGCTCTGTTCATTCTGTTTCTAGAGTTGAGGTCCAGCTCATGCTAGACTTCTGAAGGGCTAGTGGGAAGAAAAACCACCCCCTCAAAGTTTGCCTGCTTTCCTTTTGGCACTGTTGATGCCTTAAAACTGCTTATCTTATGCTTAGCTTTACTGTAAAATGATCGGGTTTCTTTCAGAGAAGGGAGGAAAGAAATGAGTCCTGAGATCTCTTTCTCCCATGCCGACTGGAGGGAAACTCAGTGGAAAAGGAGGAGGACACAGCCAGGGTGCAGCAGCTAGAGACCAAGAATTTACACTGTGTGGGCACAGATGGCGAAGGACAGAATTAAACAAAACCAGGAGAGGACACGCCCTTGAGGGCCGGGCTGATGGTGCTGGGACCAGCACAGCAATCCAGGCATGCCCTGTCCCATCTCCAGCCTCAGATCTAAAACACAGAAGAATAACAATTTTTTTTTTTTTTGGTCCTTAAATATTTTCCCAGGATTCTGTAAAGCATTCCACAGACATTTCTCATCTACTGCTCACAGTGGTGTGAAGATGGTGGTTAACACTACCATTGGCATGGAATGGTGATCTCCTGGGTTCCTTTCTCCACTTGGGAATGGGGTCCATTCATGGCCTTGGGAGAGCTGTCTAACTTCTAGGAACCTGTTCTCATGAGTGGATGTCGTAACAGTACCTATTTTAAAGGGATGCTTAAAGGATTAAACCAAATTGAATATATGTAGAGTGCATAATCGGAGAAGGCAATGGCACCCCACTCCAGTACTCTTGCCTGGAAAATCCCATGGATGGAGGAGCCTGGTAGGCTACGGTCCATGGGGTCGCTAAGAGTCGGACACAACTGAGTGACTTCACTTTCACTTTTCACTTTCATGCACTGGAGAAGGAAATGGCAACCCACTCCAGTGTTCTTGCCTGGAGAATCCCAGGGACGGGGGAGCCTGGTGGGCTGCTGTCTATGGGGTCACACAGAGTCGGACACGACTGAAGCGACTTAGTAGCAGCAGAGTGCATAATATAGGGCCTGGCCCAAGTCAACTGTCAAGAATGGTTAGCTGCCACCATCATTATTATTACTGCCACCCCTATCTTGCTAGTAAGAGATCTAAAGCTTAGTGATGTTAACATTAAGGTCACTCAGTCCCGCCAGGTGTGCAGGTCTTCCCTGGTGGGCCAGTGGTTAAGACTTTGCCTTCCAATGCAGGTTGGAGTCCCTGGGGGGGTAGCCAAGATCCCACATGCCTTCAGGTCAAAAAACCAAAAGATAAAACAGATGTGGTACTGTAACAAACTCAATAAAAACTATAAAAGTGGTCCACATTAAAAAAAAAAAAAAAAAAACAGAAAAGATTGCTCAGGTGGTAAACAGTGCCAGACTCTGAACACTAGGACTCTGATTCTTCCAGCCTGATTGGCTAGGAGCCATCTAAAAGATAAGTGTAAGAACCAGAAGAGGTGGCTCTCAGAACTGCCGCATTTAGACACGGTCAGAATTCCCTACTCCCTTTAGTGCATCCTGCCACCTTTTATCCAAGACTGTTCTTGCCTTAGAGCAGTTAGAATCTCTAAGTTCACCAGTCCAAAACTGGCCTCCCTTGCACTGCACACGGCTCTAACGTATAACAGAAGATAAATTCATTGGACACCCCTATTTGGGCATCTGTGATCTTTAGAACACAGCCTGGGCTATAATTGAGTCTCACTAATTAGTACTAATTAGTAGGAGAAAAACCACTAGCCTCATATGCTAAGTCCAAAGAAAATAGCTCTATTCTTTCAATAGAAACGGTAACAAGAACTAGACGTACACAGCGCAAGTGAGCTGAGATTCATCAAGAGGCCAGCTTTAAGGATTAAATTTATAATTGTGTATAATTAGTACATCAATTATATGTAAATGGTGTCTGAAGGAGCTGGATAAAACAATTATTCGGTTAAGCAGTTTAAATATTCCCTGTTACACTATTCATTGCATCTTATAAATAATACAAAGGTTAATTTCAGACCAGCCCATGCGATCTAAACTAATACAAACTTCAAATTGAGGCCATGCAAATTAATGAAGCGTTTCTACTGCAGCTACCAAAAACAATGAAGAAAGGCTGGTGGGGAAGAAAAGACAAAGAGGTAAGTCCACAGAGAAAGCAATCCATGGGAAGGGTTATTTCTCTACTCTAAATATCTGGGGTCACTCCACAAAGGGCAGAGTGAGGCTGGACACCCCTGTGTCCTGCAACCGCCTCCCCGCCCAGATTCCCATCAGTACAACCCACCTCGTGTTAGACTTTCCCTACGAGGCCACGGAATGACCTTTCCTCCTTAAATCAGGAGCCGATTTAGTCCAGAAGCCAGCCCATAAACCCTGGGGTACAGAATATGGGAGCAGGAATGCGAGGGAGAAGGGGGAAAGAAAGGGAGGAAAAGCGGAGACGTAGAAGTTAGGAAAGGAGTGAGATTCTATCACACACCCTCTCCAGGTTGGAGCAAAGGGAAAAGTCTACTTCAGTAGAAAAACACACCCAGTGTTCCGAGTAGCGCTCTATCCAGAGGACGCGTACTGCCCACCTACTAAGGAAATGACTCTTCAATAAGAAAGCATCTGCAGGAAAGGCAGTCAGATACAAGGAGACTCTGGGAGCCTCGCCCGAGGACCAGTCCAAACACGTCATCTCCGCTCATCCTGTCACTGGCACAGCTCTGGGGATGTACTGCCTGGTGGGGATATGTGTCTGTGGCCCCACTGAGCGCAATGACCATGAGGGCTGAGATGTCCTACCTTCGAGTTCCTCATAGCACAGAGCCTGGTACTCAAGAAAAACTCCTTGCGTTAAACTGAATGGGACCGGAAACAAACTTTCCCACACAGCAAATTTTGGAAAAGCTCTTACGTCTCTCTCCGGTCAAGTGTGGCATAAATTCTGCACTGGACTGCACTTGCTTCTGAACACTGTGACCTTTAAAAAATCATTTGGACCAGGGAGCAGGGAAGAAAGAGGAATGGGGGATCACTGCTCTGTTGAAAGGACAGTGTTTCTGTTTCACGTGATGGAGAAAGTTCTGGAGATGGATGGTGGTGATGGTTGCATTGTTGTGAGCGAACTTAATGCCATTAGGTTGTACACTATAGGGGGATAAAATGGCAAATTCTACATTATGTATATTTTACCACAATAAAAAATGATAAATGAATAAATCAGTAGTTATAAACATGAATTGGGTGCTAAAAACTTCAGAGTATGAAATGAGAGAACTCAGTTAAGCGCTGCACCCTTATGGAATATGGTCTACTAGGAACCGAGTTAAATAATCTACTTGATTTCATAAACCAAGTCACTGTTCCCTGGCATCAGGCCCCCAAGTCACTTGCAGCTAAGGTGTTAAACTTCCCCTCCTGAAAGTCTTCCAAATGCAAAATAGATATTCCTTATGGTTACCCATGCCTTATCAAAATACTTTACCATTCTTGGTATGTAAATAGAAGGTTTATTGCTCACCTTAGCAAAGGTTTAAACTTTTCTGGTGTAAAACTCTTTAAAGGGAAAAATATAAAAGCTTAATACTGACTAAAGTTACCTCACAGGGGAAAAAGAAAAGTGTGATAATACCCAATTAAGCTGAACTTTCTACCTTAAAATAAAATCACTTGAAATCAGCTTCTTTCTAAGGCATAAAGCTTAACCAGCCATTTCTTAAAAAGTGCACCCTAAATGAGCACATGTATAGGTAAAATTCAGTGTGTATCCTATATTACAGACAACCCAGAAAAATTACAAGAAAGTCAGATCACTCTGGAATTTTTCCTAACTTTCCATTGCCCTAAATAGCCAAGTTTGATGGGTAGAGGCAGCAGGTTCCGAGGTTTGACATCTGTTAATAACACTGGGTTTAAACAATAGCCAGACTTCTTTTCCCCTTATCACAGATAATTGAGAAGAGGGTTACCCTGGAAAGTACAGAGTCACCCTGGCTCAACCGCCTTCCATGACACACTGGACTTTTTTTTTTTTTAATTAAGTGATCCAAATGTTGCTCTGGGCAAGCCCTCCAAGGAGTAGCATTATTTCCTCAGGCACTCAATGCCCTCCAGCAAACTCACCTAACGTCCAGGCAAAGTAATACTTGGGCTTGGAGGCTTGCATGACAACATATAAGTAGCAGAGTCGGGTCAGAAAGTTTGCTTCATGAACAAACCAGTCGTCAACCAGGGAGGCGACAGGGAAGGTCTTCGTCAGCGTCAGAAACAAAAGGAGAGATACCAAGGTCATGCACAGTTTGTGCATCACAGCTCCCTGGAAATGGGGGAGAAGAATGAAGTAACTATTCAGAAGACACTGGTGCGTGGAAAACAATTTCAGCAAAGGCATGCTAAGGATAAAGCTGCCCCATGGCTGCTGTGGTAATAGTCTCTAGAAGGAGAGGCAAAGGGCATTATTCCTCAGGGTACAGTTTCAGATGATGGGCATACATGCTGTATTTAGATACAGGATTCGCCTCTGACACCCCAGGAAGGGATGGATCTTAAAAAAAAAAAAAAAACTCTTACCAGCACATTCTACCATCAAAGGTCAGGTGGTATTATTACCCAAGTGAGAGACCACTTGCTCAGTTGGGTCCGACTCTGCAAGCCCATGGACTGTACAGCCCACCAGGCTCCTCTGTCCATGGAGTTCTCCAGACAAGAATACTGGAGTAGGTTGCCATTTCCTTCTCCAGGGGATCTTTGTGACCCGGGGATCGAACCCGGGTCTCCTGTGTTGCACAGATTCTTTACCATCTGAGTCATTAGGGAAGCCCCCAAACATGCAAAATCAGTAACATTACAGGGTGGCAATCTTCCATCAGAAAGAAAGAGCCACTGGCCGCCTAGTCCTGCAGCCAGCAGAGCCAAGGGAATGGGTCTGAGTGGCCAGCAAGGAGCACAGAAGCTTAGTGAGGAAGGATTCTGGGCACATGATTCCATGTCTGAGCCAGGACATGGGCAGATAGCCTTACAACCCTTTCTGGATGGTCTCCATGCAGTCTGCTCTGGGCTTGAGATGTACTGAGGTTTTCAGTTCCCCTGGATGGAGTCATTTTGCCCAGATCCCCTGACAGCCAGGAGATGTCAGCTAACACCCAAAGAATTATAGTCCCCAACTTTATAAAAGACTACTTTCATTTGTAACAGTGCCTGCCTCCCAGGGTGGCTTGGGGTTTCAGCACAGGAATGTTTACAAGGGACTGAGAACAGTGCCGGATTCCCGGCATCTCTCAGTAGAGCGCATCATGCTTTTCTAACTATTCACCACTAGTGTGCGCCAGCCCCTCACATCCACGTGTCTTTGGCTAAAATGCAACTTCAGAGCTTCATGTTCTCTGTGCACAAAAATGCAAGAGTCTCCTTGGAGGGTGACATGAAAACTCTCTGATAATATTATTTTCCAAATAATGTGACACAGAACTCTTGAGATAGACCCTGCATATAAGCACCTGTGGTTACTCAGATGACGCCCAGCCAGTGACTTCCCTCCTAGATTCTGTCCATAAAGGTCTCTGATTCACCATAAACTGCAGAGGACCTGACTGTGTCAAAACTCAGAAAACATAGGCTTAATCAATCATTTAAATTTTCAAATACTTAATGTTGCCTGACAGTGGCATTTAAAAAGGATTTAAATTATCCTCAATTTCTCCCTTTCTAATGTTACTTCATTCCTTCCACTAATTACAAATTTTCCTTAAATATAGGATATCTGATCTGGATACATTCAGCAGATTTGCACAGTTCAATGAGTTATCCTCATGTTGATTAATTTGAGATTATAACACTTCAAATTAAAACATTATTTCAAAAAAACACCTTTCAACTCTCTACAAGTCAATAAGATGAAACTTACTGACTATAAGGCATGCCAGTATAAAGCTGGTTTCCCTTGCCATAGTAAGGCTCTGCAATAAAAAGTACATTTATTTTGGTTCCCACTCTTTCCCCCTTCACCATTTATGACATAGTCTCCTTTGGCTGTCTATGAATTTCTATTCATAAAGACACATTTGAAGGTGTTAACTAGCACAATTGTAGGTACATCATAGGCAGTAAATACTGGCTGGTTGGCAAGTAGATTAATTGCTGTAATATTTCTAGCCAATGAGCTTCTCTGTGAAATAAACTCCTGTTGCTCCAACATGGAGAACTCCTGCAAATAAATACCAATGTTGATATTTTAAACAGGGGAAAAAGTTATGGGCCAAGCTTTCTGGTAAACTGTTTGGCTTTTTAATTAGAACAATTAAAAGTGACAGTCAGCCCTGGCAGCAAAGCTCTACTTCCTAGACCTCTGGACAAATACTTGGCACTAAAAAACAACTTACAGTGGGAGAAGGTTCTGGCAGACTGTGGAAGCCTTTTTCCTTCCAGTTCACTTCCAGCAACTTCATGTGTGTGTGTCTCCCCTCAATGAAGGCTATATAGTCCTTGAAATTGTTACAAGGGCCTGCTATGATGCTCATGAAGTTGAGAAGGTAGCTCACATATTCCAAAAAGGAGGGTTTTGCTCTGCAAAAATAAAGTGAGAAGTTGAAGAGTCTTCAGTCTTCGATTTTTCTTTCATATCTGCAAATATGCCCGTTATAAAGACAGGTGTTGTCTCTGTCGCTTGTTAAATACTACACGCTCGCTCTTTGTTCTGTTTCTTAAAAAACCCACCTAAGAGAGAAATGTAGTTTAAAGCAAGTTAAGGAGGTGAGTGGCTCAGAGACGGCACGGCACTCTATGGCGCCCTCTGCTGGCCAACCGCAGCTCTACACGCGGAGGGCCAGACCAGGACAAAGGGAGCCTCGAGGCTGGGGAACAAACATTCTTTCAGCCGTCTGTCCACCCGAGAAAATGAAGGTAATAAACAGCAGGCAGGGTGGGAGCCAGGCCTAATGTGACTTGGTCGAGATGGTGTGAGATGGGAAAACTCCCTCTCAACTGCCAAAATAAATACAAAACAAACGATGGGTGGAACTGGTTTCCACTTGAAGAGGCCACACAAAACTACTGCCATAGCAGTCTCCTGTCCGCTTTGGCCTCCAGGCATGACGTCCCGGCCAACAGACGAGTAGTGGCAGGAGAACACTCTGCAGAGACCAGCTGTGTCTAGTGTGTGAATGGCATTTTAAAGGGCAGGCTCAGGACCCCCTTGGTGGTCCAGTGGTTAAGACTCCGCACTTCCAATGCAGGGGGTGCGTGTCTGATCCCTGGTCCAGGAACTAGCATCCCATATGTCTCGCAACCAAAAATAAATGAAGTGCTGGTGCTATTACTGTTGAGTAGAGTTTCATTAAAAATCGTAACATTGGAAAGCAAAAATAAGTACCAAAGGGCATGCTCTTCTAATGACAGAATTGTGGGGAAAGGATTCCTCACCGGGTTAGCCCTCCAGTGTTTACACCTCTATGATGCTCAGCAAAGAAGCTGGTTCATGAGACTCTTGTGGCGGTTCTTTCTCCATCGCTTTCAAGTCCCAATTCCTTAATGAAGGAATGAAGCTGGGACCCTGTCTCATACATCCCAGTTATCTCTTGCTACTTTCTGGTATTCATTGGAAGGACTGATGCTGAAGCTGAAACTCCAAAACTCTGGCCACCTGATGCGAAGAACTGACTCATTGGAAAAGACCCTGATGCTGGGAAAGATTGAAGGCAGGAGGAGAAGGGGATGACAGAGGATGAGATGGTTGGATGGCATCGCCGTCTTGATGGACATGAGTTTGAGCAAGCTCTGGGAGTTGGTGATGGACAGGGAAGCCT
The DNA here is from genome assembly GCF_016772045.2 of Ovis aries. Lineage (NCBI taxonomy): Eukaryota > Metazoa > Chordata > Mammalia > Artiodactyla > Bovidae > Ovis > Ovis aries. The sequence goes on along the minus strand of NC_056073.1, from coordinate 37,073,035 downwards.
GGTGTGCTGCAGTCCATGGGGCCACAAAGAGTCAGACACGACTGAGTGACTGAACTGAATTCTCTGGTAGGAACTCTCCACCATGGCTGTACCACCCTCCCCCACATGCCATTTTACAGCCTTATCAGTGCTATTCTCCTCTTTATACGGCTTCCCTTCCTCTCTGATGCCTACCCCCTCTCTACGTCACATAACATTGGCCAAAATCCACCTTCAAACTTTAGCTTTCTCCTTCTTCCTCTTGCCCAGCCCATCTTTCTCTCTCCAACCCTATATCCTATCTTCCCTCATGCCAGCATAATCATACTGATGGGCACAGATAAGTGACTGTTGCTTGAGGATGCCCCCCAACTCCAGATACATGCCCAATAAAAATAATTCTGGAATAAACATTACAACCGCAGTGAAGGAGAATCCTGGGAAACTAAGAAAATTACAGAGCCACCGACCCTTTAATCGAGGGAACCTATCCCACAACTACACCCAAATCCATTTAAAATGACCTATGAACAAGGTTATCAGAGCTTACCATTTATAAAAGCCAGACAACCCAGTCTACTGATTGTCCATCAACAGTAGCTTCATTCCATAAACAATATTACATCCATATAAACAAGGAAGAGCTCTGAATACTGATGCCCAAAGGGCTCAAGAAGGGCTCAAGAATATATCGTCAAACTTACTTTACAGCAAGTCGATGTTGCTCGCTGGAAAGATCTTCAGCCCTTCGACCTAGTCCTATGAAAAGAAACATTTGGAAATAAGAGGTTTTGAGTGAAGTAGATCACTACATCCTAAAAGAGGCTGATAAAAACTCCTTTGAAAGAAATGATTCATTTTTATTTCACCAGTCATAAAGAGTCTCTGTTTTCCTTTTTTTTTTTTTAAGTGCCCTGGATCAAAGAGCTACCAATAAGTACATGAGTGAGAAGGAAAGTCTTTATAGGTTCTTAGGAAGAGGGGAGGATTCGGAGGTTACCCTTATTTAATTCACCAGTATGGACAGGGACCTACACTGCATGTATTCCTTATCACGCTTGTATATGTTTTCATTGCTACATGAGACACACAAGCCTGCCTCGCTGCCTGCACTTGCCTAACTACCACCCAGATTATGCTGGGTACACACACCTGGTACACGCTGAGAATGGAATGGAATGGGAAAGAAAGAGGGGACCTTCCTCTTCCAAAGGGGAAAAAAAAAACCAAACAGGAAATGTAACCCTGAATGCAGGGAAACACCAAAGAATTATCAGGAGTTTTTTCTTCTTTTAAAACGCACCCATGCCAGAACTCCCAACCAAATCGCACTTGTGCCTCCTAGAAAATGCTTATGTTAACTTACAGTCAAGGAAACCAGACTGTCATCTTAAAAGCAAAAGAATTCAACTTTAAAACTGTATATTTAGCTAAGACAGATTATGGTCAACAACCACCAACACAACTCAAAAACATGCCTAAGAGAAGGCAGAGTGTTTTTGGAATTTACTTGTTCCTCCCACACACAAGAAAGAAAAAAAGGCAAACAAACATTTTGCTGTGTGTAAGGGATATTCTAAAAACAAAAAACAGGGTAAACTGAGAACGCTTTAAAAAGTAAATTTAGGCAAAAAGCCTATGTATTAAAAACGAAAACAAGAAGCAGTGTTGATTAAACAAAATTACACTCACTTTTTTCTAAGATCTCATCAAATAGTCCAGCTCTGGCAATCTCAGGAGGGCTTCCCTGATAGTTCAGTTGATAAAGAATCCGCCTGCAATGCAGGAGACCTGGGTTCGATTCCTGGGTCAGGAGATCTGCTGGAGAAGTCATAGGCTACCCACTCCAGCAATCTCAGGAATTAAATTGATTTTAGCTTATTGACTTATGGAGCTAGTATGAGTCTATAACCACGATCAAATGGTTTTCAGGTACAAAAATATTGACCAGCTCACTCCATTTTGCCCACGACTTTGCCAGCTGGGGCACTAAATATCTCCTGTCCTGGGAAACCTCCGGGTTCTGAGCAAACCCGGATAGCTGATCAGTGTAGACAGACTCCATCCTCAGAATAAAATTACTCGGTTCTCTAGAGAATGACTAATCACCAAGTATGAACTGGGAATAAACAGGGTCAAAATGAAATCAAACCAGTTCTCAAGCTTTAAGTAAAAACAAGAAGCCTTGCTAGTGGGGACTAAATCTTCCCAATCTGTCAACACATAAAGAAGTTTCAGCAATCGGAAAGCATTTGTTAGAGCCCTACAAACCCAAAGAAGACATCCTTACTAATCGCACCTGCTTCTCTTAAGCCCATATTGAAACCTTCCTCTTGCGTGGAAATGCCACCCTCCTTTCCTGGAACCCGGTAGTAACGCTGGAAATAATCACATGTTCTGGCCATTATCAGGAAGGGCCCAAGTGAAGAATATGTTCAGTTTTTAGACAACCGGAAGATTCTTCCTCTTGCCAGCTTTTTATAGGTTTAGGCCAATCTCATAATATAATTTTCCAAGCCAAAAATAAAGGTAACTTAACTAGCCAATGCTGTTTCATCTTTTATTACCATCCAAGCTTCTCAGAGATGAACCCAAAGGAAAAAGGATGCCATTTCTTCTTGAAAGATTTGGAAATCAAGGGCAGAGAGTACCGCAAAATTAACTGAAATTTAAAACATCATACAGCTAAACCAAAACCCCACTGTTCCTGATGCAAATGTTTCAGCAAAGGCTACAGATTCAGCAATGGAATGGTAGGTAATGGCTGGGAAAGTAGAAAGCTATGATTAATCTGAGTTGCAAAAAAAAAAAAAAATTTTTTTTCCCAAGATATAACAAGATCTGCCAGCCCTTGTCTAAACGTTAGGCTGTGTATACAGTGGAAAAGAAGAACTCTGAAGGTCAAGCTCACTCTTAGACCCAAAAGGAGCGCTGCTGTTCTCACCGTCATGAACTTGGAATGCCAAGGTTGTGATCTTCTGAGTAACAATCATCAGAGGCCTAAAAGGAAGATAGAAAAAAATGAAGACTGGCCACCTCGCCACGGGAGAAAATGTTTATTCCATCTCTGGCCCTGGTAGTTTCTCATCTTGAAGGTTATTAAGTAAAATACAAAAACCATGGAATTCAAAACAATTTTCCCCTTCCAAATCACCTTGAATAAGTACAACAAGTGAACAGCAAGATCACCCGGAAAAGTCTGTCTTGCATTTTTATTTGAAGCTAAGTTCCAGAACCAACATTGCCAGCATCTCCTGGAGCTTGTCTGAAATGCTGAAGCTTATGCTCCATGCCCGACCATAAAATGAGAACCTGAATTTTAACAAGATCTCCATGGAATTTAAATGCACCTTTAAGCGTAAGCAGCACTAGTCTGGGAAACCCCCAATCCAGTGCCCTGGTTCCATCTGGATGGGTATATATTTTGACTTCTTCATCCTAATATGGTCTAACATGGTTTGTTCTATTTAAAGGCAATTCTTCCATGCACACGTAGTAAAGAAAAAGAAACACATTTGTAAAATGCAGCTTCCTGTAAATAAAACATTTAGTGACCTAAAATAGCAACAATCTTAATTTGAGGGGGAAAAAAAAAGCTTAAGAAGTGACACCCATGTTAACAAGGGTGCCAAGATAGTTCAATGGAGGCAAGAAGAGTCTTTTCAACAAACAGTGATGGGATAACTAGACAGCCACATAAAAAGCATACCGGAAGTAACTAAAGATGGTTCAAAGGCCTAAATGTAAGAGCTAAAACTACAAAACTCTTACAAGAAAACACAGGCATAAATCTTCATGACCTTCAATGTGGCAACAGCCTCTTAGCTATAATACCAAAAGCCCAAGCCTCTTAGCTATAATACCAAAAGCCCAAGCAACCAAAGGGAAAGAAAGTTGATTAAATGGATGTCATTAAAACTTAAATTTTTTGTGTTTCAAAGGACACACACCATCAAAAAAATGTGAAAAGACATTTCACAGAATGTACAAACATGTGAAAATCATATTTCTGCTAAGGAACCTGTACTAGACTACACAAAGGACTCTTCCGAATTAAAAATAAAAAGACCAAAATAACCAGTTTAAATGGCCAAAGGCTCTGAATGGACATTGATCTTAAAGAAGAGATACACAAGCGGTGAAGAAGCACATCAAAACATGTTCCACTGTCATCAGCCACCAGAGACACGCAAATCAAAACCGTGAGACACCACTCGGCAAGCACCAGGATGACCAGAATCAAAAAGACAGGTGGTTTTGGCCACGAGGCAGAGAACTGGAAGCCTCATACATTACTGGTGGGACTATTAAATGGTGCAGCTGCTTGAAAAGCAGTCTGGAAGTTTCTCAAAAGGTTAGACATAGAATTACCATATGAGCAAGCAATTCCTCTCCTAGGTATATACCCATGATGTGTCTACACATAAACTTGTACATTCATGTTCAAAGCAACATTATTCATAACAGCCCCAAAGGAACAACCCAAATAACCCAAATCTTATATAAATACATTTTATTTATCCATTCATCAGTTGATGGGTGTTTGGATTATTCCTTTCAGGCTGTTATGAATAGTGTTGCTCTGAACATGTATGTACAAGTCTGTGTGTAGACATATTTTTCTTTCTCATCAACTGATGGGCAAATAAAACATGATATGTCCATCCAGGGCTTCCCCAGTAGGCTCAGCAGTAAAGAATCTGCTTGCAATGCAGGAGATGTGGGTTTGATCCCTGGGCTGGGAAAATCCCCTGGAGGAGGAAATAGCAACCCACTACAGTATTCTTGCCTGTAAAATTCCCTGGACAGAGGAGCCTGGTGAGCTACAGTCCATGGGGTCACAAAGAGTCGGACATGGCTGAGCACAGCACACACTCACACACACACACATGTCCATCCAACAGAATATTCAATAATTCAGTAAAAGCAACGAAGCACTGCCACATGCTACAGTACGGAGAGACCTTGAAAACATTATGCTAAGTGAAAGAAGCCAGACCCAATGGCTACATATTGTATGATTCCATTTATATAAAATGCCTAGAATAGGCAAATCCATAGAGAAATGAAATAGATTGCTGGTTGCTTTGGGTAGGAGGGTGATGAAAATGTAAAATTAACCACTGTAAATGGTTAGACTCTGTAAATTCACTCTGCATATTGCCAAAACCTGCTGAATTGTGTCCTTTAAATGGGTGAATTGTATGGTACCTGAATTATATCTCAATAAAGCTGCAGTTTGGTTTTTCCAATCATCTGGTCTAGCTCAGTACCTTTAACAGCTCTATTCTTGCCCCATAAGACAAGATAAAATCTCACCGCCCAACTACCATACCTTCCTCTAAACCTTCTAAGTTTAGCCTGGTTTTCTGATCTCCATCCTCATGGCTTCTTACTGAATTTGCCATCTCTAACCCGTATGTTCTGAGGGCTCATTTACATACAAAGCTGAGGTCTGGTCAATGTCCTTGAGATATTATCCTTGAGATAATATCAGGTTATCCTTGAGATAACCTTAGGGTGCAGCACAGCCTCTGGGCCCTGAGCTCTGGCCACGCCAGGTGTGGGAGGATAGGACTGGACACAAAGCATCCTTAGGCCAAAGCTGATATGTCCACTGTACCCAGCCACCTCTCTCTGAGGTCATTTTCCTCTTTAATTCCTCTGGTTCCCATTTCCATTTTCCATCTCTTTAAAAGAATGAACATGTAATATTTTCAACTACCAGTACAAACTAAGAAGATACACTATTTTAAAGAGCATGTCAACAAAGGCCCTTTGAAATCTCAACACCTACACCCAGCTTTATATCTTATTTGCAAAAGCCGCACTGCCAACATTTGAAACAAGAATCCTCACACTGAAAGGTGAAGAGCAGGGGAAGTGAGTGGTCTGCCTGCGGAAGGGAGGGGCAGCTTGCTCTCCGGGACTGGGGCGAAATAGGAGTGGTAGACAGGGGGCCCCCAGGGTGGTCACGCTAGGGCAGCAAGACAGCTCACAGCTGACACTGATTTTGATTACACTCTTATATAGTGGGGGGAAAAAAAAAAAACCTGCTTCCAGAACACGGAGGTTTGGGTCCTAAAACTAAGATACATCAAAACTTTCTATAAGAGCAATTTGGCCTTATAGACCGATATAACCTCACAGCTCATCTTCTTGATATTCTACCAGCCTTCTAACCCAGAATGTATAACAGATGCAGAGAGCTGTTTATCTTGAAAGGGACTCACTCTAAGCATCACATTCCAAGTAGTTGCCAAAGATGACCTTTTTTTCCCCAAAGCCTTTTTGTCCTGTAAGACTGTAAGTCTGAGGAATTAGTAATAGGACCTAAGCTCCCAGCCTTCTTTACACAAAGCCCAGCACAAATTATTTTGTATTCTGAGACACACATTCTGATGACCCATGCACTTTGCAAGCTTAGTTTCTACATTTGATTTAATTTATAACTTCATTCTAAAGGGGTTTATAACATTGATATATCCATAAAGAAAATGTGTCACAGAATTAGCTTGCTCTTCTCTCTCTACAGAAGACGGATGGATAAAGAACATACAGTGTATATATATACAATGGAATATTACTCAGCCATTAAAAAGAATGAAATGATGCCATTTGCAGCAACATGGATGGACATGGACATGCTAAGTGAAGTAAGTCAGAGAAACACAAATATCATATCACTTATACGTAGAATCTTAAAAAACTGATACAAATGAACTTCTTTACAAAACAGAGTTACAGACTTAGAAAATGAATATGGTTACCAGTAGGGAAAAATGAGGTGTAGTGGGGAGGATAGATTGGAAGTTTGGGATGGACATGTACACAATGCTATAATTAAAATAGATAACCAACAAGGACCTACTGTATAGCACAGGGAACTCTATTTTATAATAACCTAAATGGGAAAAGAATTTGAAAAAATGATACATATTTATAATTGAATCACTTTGCTATACACCTGAAACTAACATTGCTCATCAACCATATTCTAATATAAAATTAAAAAAAATTTTTTTAAGAAATGTAACATTTGTTTTCCTTTACCAGGGGTTAGATTTAATGTATTCCACAATTAGGCACATGTTCAGCAAAGCATTTAGTATCTATTCACAGAAACAATGGGCATGAGAAAGCAGCTCTCTGATTGGCTGCTGGGGATGCGTAATTGACCGGCTCCAGCTGCATCCTCTGGTTCCATTGCCTTGTTAGTGCTGAGCCCACAGCTCCTGAGGCTGTGTCCAGTCAATGACTGAGCACCCAGTAGGGCCCTCCAGGCCAGGTATGGTGCTCCTCAGCTTAGGATCCTAGCTTGAAGACTTATCACTGAACTCGCTGAAATATTACGAGAACTGCACTGCAGTCCAAGACCTCAGTCCCCTCCTTTCCTCTCCATCTCAGGGGTCAGACGTGCATTTCTGTCTGATGGCTCTCCCAGATGGAAGAGCCTCCCTGGTTAGTTGCCTCCATGTTTTCCCTCCCAGGTATTTCACCCAACAAACCTCATACTTCTGCTCCCACTTTGGCATCCACTTCTCACAGAACCCAGGCTAATAAAATGCAGAATACTAAATATCTGGATCAATGTAAATGAGTAACAGTTATTCCATATGAAATCTGTACCTTTAGGTCTATATAAGAATCATATTGTTATCATTCTTGATGAAAAAAAATCTCCCTTCTGGGAGCGGGGGGCAAAAGAAAGAAGCTATGGGTCAAATATTGTTACTCATCACCCAGACTATACTTTCAGTAATATAGTGTTTCTGTTTGAAATATCTGAAGAAAGTTCTAGCAACTTAAATAAGAAACAACTCACATGTGGGATCATGGGCTTACAAAACACACACTGGCAACCTGCAGGAAAGGAAATGGGGTAAGACTCCTACATTCTTACTTTCCTGTGGGTGTAAGGAACAGTGCCATATGCTCCTGCTCAGAGGATGTCCATTCTAAACACTTTTTCATTCATCAATTTATTTAAGCCGATGGGTAGATCAGATGCCAGACTCAGACGGCACAGCTTACTGAGACGTCAGAGTTACTGACTTAGGATAAAACTCAAATACCATAGTACCGTCCATGTTGCATTTCAATCAAAAAGTAATATAATCTAAGACACAGACCCCACCTATTTGCACATACTGGGCTGATCAGTTCAGTGACTGGGATTATAACAACAGAGGAAACTACATCTCCCATGGAACAACAGGGCAAATGAGCTCTCCTACCCCAAGGGGTGTGAGTGAGTAGTATTTCTAGAATGCCCAACAGGATAACCAGGAACACAAACGGCTACTGTTCCACTGGCGTAGGCTGCAGTTCACCATGATAAGCATGCAGTCTGCATTCAACTGTATTATATTTAAATGACATTTAGAACTTATTATATAAAATTTAAAAAAAAACAATTATTGAAATCACCAATAAAGACCGCTCCGCAACTCTAGACAGAATCACTGTCTTAGCATTTATTTCCCTCCACTCTTTTTCCCCCACACATGTCCACATTCATGAAAATGGAATCTCAATACCTGTATTTTTTGTGTGTGTGGTTTTGATTTTCCATTATATTGTAAGCATTTCCAGTGTTATTAGATATTCTTTGAAGACATCATTTTAATGGATGCATATTAGTACCAGAATTTATTTTTTAATTTTTTTGGCCACACCATGTGGCTTGTGGGATCTTAGTTCCCTAACCAGGGATTGAATCTATGACCTTAGCAGTGACAGCATGGAATCTGAACCACTGGACAACCAAGGAATTCCCATTTAGTATCATAATTTAACCATTCACCCCTTTTGGGCCATTTAGGATGTTTCCAATTTTGCACTATGATTGACAAGTTGAACTATTCATAAGGTGAACACACATATGAATAAATTTGACTTCCTTCAGGTAGTTCCTAGGAATTTAATATGATATAAACTTTGAAAAATTTCTTGCTTAAAATTTGTGGCTAAGTTGCCTTCCAGAACAGTTGTACCAATTTATACTCCCACTAGCAGCGTATAAAAGTTCTCATTTCATGATGTTTTCAAAAACACATGAGCAACTCAAATTGCCATCCTGATGACAGAGCAATTATCTGCCTGAATCTGGCCCTGTCTGCAAAAGGATTAAGGTTCCTTCTTGCTGTTTCTCTCAGAAGAAAAAACTCGATTTGCACCCTTCTGTGAGCAAAACACAATCAGTTCACGATCACAGACTTAAAAGGAATCAAGTATCAGCTTTATTACAAGCAATTGTTGAGCTTCCCCAGGGAGAACAGTTACATCTTCTCATATTTTTAATAACCTGCATTCACAGAGAAAACACGGAGGGCACTGGCCCCTGTGTGTACTGACACAAATGACATTAGCTTCACTAATAAACGTGAATCTGTGTGTCACGCTCACCATTCACACCAGCTTTGATTACTTTCAGAATGATAAATCTTCAAGCCCCAGAATAATCTGAAGTACAAGTTTATATGCTCTCCCAAATTAGAAACACATATACATCATTGTTGGAGAAGGGAATGGCAATCCACTCCAGTATTCTTGCCTGGAGAATTCCATGGACAGAGGACAGTCCGTGGGGTTGCAAAGAGTCGGACACAACGGAGCAATTAACACACACACATCACTGTAACAAGACGAACATAATCCAGTCTTGGTCAACTCCTGTCTGCGCTCTTGCCCTAAACAACAGTGTTAAGCACATAGGTTTGCATGCATGCTCAGAAGAGAACAGCTATTACATCAGGCTGCTGCCTTAAAACACCAAGTATAACTTCAAATCACTGCTTGACTCCTCAACAAAATCCTAAATAAGATTCTTCAGTTCAGTTCAGTCGCTCAGTCATGTTCAACTCTTTGCAACCCCATGAATCGCAGCATGCCAGGCCTTCCTGTCCATCAACAACTCCCGGAGTTCAGTGAAACTCACTTCCATTGAGTCAATGATGCCATCCAGCCATCTCATCCTCTGTCATCCCCTTCTCCTGCCCCCAATCCCTCCCAGCATCAGGGTCTTTTCCAATGAGTCAACTCTTCACATGAGGTAGCCAAAATATTGGAGTTTCAGCTTCAGCATCAGTCCCTCCAATGAACACCCAGGACTGATCTCCTTTAGAATGGACTGGTTGGATCTCCTTGCAGTCCAAGGGACTCTCAAGAGTCTTCTCCAACACCACAGTTCAAAAGCATCAATTCTTCAGCCCTCAGCTTTCTTCACAGTCCAACTCTCTCATCCATACATGACCACTGGAAAACCATAGCCTTGACTAGACGGACCTTTGTTGGCAAAGTAATGTCTCTGCTTTTGAATATGCTATCTAAGTTGGTCATAACTTTTCTTCCAAGGAGTAAGCGTCTTTTAAGATTCTTAGACCAACATAAACAGTAGTGTTAAACAAATTCCATTCTGAAAGAGAACTGCTGGTTGCTTGTATGTTCATAATGAGAATTGTTCCCTATTGGGGCTTCCCTGGTGGCTCAGACAGTAAAGAATCTGATGCACATTTGATTTCTGGGTTGGGAAGATCCCCTGGAGAAGCGAATGGGAACCCACTCCGATATTCTTGCCTGGAAAGTGCCATGGACAGAGGAGCCTGGAGGGCTACAGTCCATGAAGTCACAAAGAGTTGGACATGACTGACCCACTAACACAATGAGAACAGACATAAGAATCTCTCCTATGGACCATTTGTGATGTAAAGCACTTTGTCAATTTCCAGTTAGTTTGCACCTCTCCATTCATGTTTCTGACATTCCCCAAGAAGGTGGATTTGTATCAGTGACACTGTGCATTTAGGGTGACAGGGAAAAAAATAATGCTGCTGCCTAAGAATGCCCTATAATTAAAAAAAAAAAAAAAACATATCTTCCAAGAACTGAATAAAGTATGGTCACTTGCCAATTAGGGCTCTAAATCACCTTCGACGTACAAGAGCAGACACATTTTCGTTGTCTCCTTCCCCTAACAGAAGTGTCCCTTCTCATTCAAACAGTCTGCACTTTTATATATAAAGAAGAGATTTCTTAACACAAGCAGACCCAAAAAAATGCCAGAGGGTAAACACCACGTAAGGGAATGTAGCACAATTTCGCCTACGCCGCTGACAGTGGAGTGGACAGGAACTTCCATCCTCCCCTGCTCTCAAACCCCAAATCCACCCCGTTTCAAAAACACATGACTGTCTTCCCATAATGTGCCCTCTATCCTTCCCTTTTGGTAACTTTCCACAATTGCAATTATACTAAAAATGACGTAACAACCATTCGAGAGTTTTACGGACAAAACCACTGGAGGAGATGTCACCAGGGCAGGAAGGAATGTGGAGAGGGAGGCACTGTGTCCTGTGTGACCAGGAGCCGGGGACTGCATTCAGCAGATATATATATATGAAATCAGAACAATGGATATCCATCTCCTTGGGCCCCCATAACACAAATGGGTGCCTTAAAACAAACAAACAAAAAAAACTTACTGTCTCACAGTCCTGGAGGTCAGAAAGGCCACAAGCAAGGTGCTGGCAGAGCTGGGCTTTTCTGAAAGCTCTGACGGAGAACGTTCCATGCTTCTCCCTAGCTCCTCGGGGCAGACAGCAACCCCTGGGGTCCCTTAGCTTGCGGCTGCATCACTCTTATCTCTGCCTCTGTCTTCACGGGGCCGCCCCTCCCCCTGGGTATCTCTGTCTCTCCCGCGGACATCTTATAAGGACACCCGCCATGTGAATTTAGGGCCCATCCTAATCTAGCATGCCTTCACACTAACTAGTTACACCTGCAAAGGTCCTGTTTCTAAATAAGAACATATTCTGAGGCTCCAAGTGGACACGAATTAGGGGAACACTCGTCAAACCAGTTCATGGTGACACGCTCACATGCGACCTCCCTATGCAAACCTGAAATGGGTAACTGCGCGTGCATCCTTGCTGAGTCTTTCCTCACCCCTGTCTCCTGTAACTGTGCCTGCCGTCTACAGGTTCTCAGTCAGGTCTGCTGAACGATGAATGAAGGTACCTTCCAAGGCAGAACCCAAGCCACTTCGGAGCATGGATCTGATCGATGATGGCTTTGCTCTTACACAATCCCCATCCACTATCTCCAGAGTCGTTTTCTCCAACACGGATTGAGAAGGGAAGGGGAAGCAAAGATGCTTGCAAAGCAATCTTAATGCAAGATTTTCATTTTTATACTCCTGTCTCACTCCCTTTAGACTTGCTCAAATACTAGAGTATTTAAGTCTTTCATTTATGACGTGACAGGTGTTCTTCCCTGGTGGCTCAGACGGTAAAGCATCTGCCTCCAATGCGGGAGACCCAGGTTCAATCCTTGGGTCGAGAAGATCTCCTGGAGAAGGAAATGGCAACCCACTCCAGTACTCTTGCCCGGAAAACCCTATGGACGGAGGAATCTGGTAGGCCACAGTCCATGGGGTTGCAAAGAAACTGAACGACTTCACTTTCACTATGACGTGCCAGAAGCTCTTCTAAGTATGGGGAACAGGGGACACAATTCTGGAGTTAAACCAAAAAAACTGAAGTTTGTTGATTAAACTCTAAGGAGAGTTACGATGACCATTTTGAAATTACTTTTAATGCTATAACTTTGCGACTATGTTGCTAATCTTTGTTGCTCCCATATTTTCCATATTTTGCTAGCCATACACATCACTGACAAAACAGAAAGAAGTTTGTGAATTTGTTTCAAGAAAACTGAAAAATAGTGGTCCACAATCTGGGAGGAAAGGAATAAAGAAAGGATGCAACTCAAAGAGAAAAAGGCAAAACCCAGAGGACTGAGGGTAAGAGGAACTTATGCCCAGAAAGCCAGTCTGAGACCAAACTAGGGTTGTGGAAGTTTCAAGGCAACAGTTTTTGTGTTCCAAGCAACACTTTGCCTCCTGAAGCCTCGTCACAGTGGGAGCGTTTAGTTGCACAACCTGGGAAGTTCATACAAATGAGTGGTAAGTTGCATCCCTTATTTCATTGATTACTCTCTACCAACTCAGCCCATGAAAGGCAGGTCAACCTGAGAGGAGAACCCAGGCCCTCCCTGACCTCAGGCTGCCTGCATAGAAGAGAAGCGAAACTCTAAGGAAGTGAAGTGGAGAATACATGACGTGTAAGGAGGAGGAACTCTCCTTTAGTGCCCGTTCCTCAAGATTCGCAAAAAGCTGTTCCTGAAAGAACATCAACAGAGCACAAATTTTCCTCTGATCCACCGTCACCTTCACTAGGCGACCCACTAGGAGAGGGGGTGGCCCCCCGGGTGAAGGCCACGGTGACAGACACAATTTTACAAGGAGGATGGAGACCCCTGCTATGCCAGACAGTACCCTTCTGGTTGCCAGCAGCCTGGGGGAGCTGCAGAGGGGACCTGGGAAGAAGGCCAGAGCAGCCAGGGGGCACTCAATGGGGCTCACGGAGCAGCTGTTGGACTGGCCAAAAAGCTCATCTGGCTTTTCCGTAACAGCGCATGGAAAAACCCGAACGAACTTTTTGGCCAGCCCAATGTTTATCAGCTCCTATGGAAAAATTTTGTGTTATTAACTGTAAGAGATAAAACACCAACTCTGTGTTTGGGACCTTAGAATAGGGGTTGGCAGACTTTTCTGTACAGAGCATGATAGGAAATATTTTGGCTTCTGTAAGGTCGTATGGTTTCTGTCATAACTACTCAGTGCTACCACCGTAGCGCAAAAAGCAGCCGCAGATAACAAATACATGAGTAAGTGCCTGGGCATGTTCCAATATAACTACAGAAACAAGTGGCAGCCCAGACAGAGCCCACAGCATGTGGCTGGCGACCCTACCTTACGACAATGGCAGAGCTCACCATCCTACGGAGCAATCAAATCACCGCCCTCAACCTCACATGCACCGTCTTACCAAATGACTTAACCACGTCACTGATGACTCATACCTGTGTTCTCGATCTTTCCAGAACCCAGGGGACTGAGTCAAAGTCAGCCACCCAACCACCCCAACGCAAATGAGGATACTCACCCAGAAAAATCTGTAGTGAGAATTCCGTAGTGGAAGATGTAGATTCGACTGATGTGGCAGACTGTAAGGTAGCCCATTGCTACAAAAAAGGAGTATCTGGAACCAAAAAAACACACCGAGCATCAGATCATTGTGCATGCACTCAGCTGACTTTCTCTCCTTCACCCCCCACATGCGATTAGCCACAAAGTCCTATCTGGTCCACCTCCCCCCCAGCACATCCCTGCTCCTCACTTGCACACCCACGGCTCTCAGCCCTTCATCTTTCCTCTTCTGGACCACGGCAGTCCTTCTCAACTCGGGCAGCATGATGGAATCACCTGGGGAGTAACTGGCCCCACCCCTGGATATTCTAATTTCATTGATAAGAGATACACATGGCAGGTGTCACTCCAACGTGCAGCCAGAGCTGGGAACCACGGACCTGTAAGGTCCTGCACTCAGATCCTCCTCTTCACAAACCATCCTGTTTACACAGTGATCTTCCTAAAATATAAATCATCCTATTGCCAACCACTCCCTTCCTGAAACACTTTGTTCCTTGGCTTCCATTCTCCTTGTTTCCTTCCCAGCTCTCTGGTCAGTTCTTCCAAGGCTCTTGCTCAGCCTATCTTCCTCCCTCTACTCCTTAGGCGTCAGCAGTCCCAATGCGCTGCTCAGGATCCTCCCTGCTGATGCCTGAGGCTTCAGTTTCCACCTTCTCCTGTTCACTCCATGGCCTCCTACAGAGGATCATCCTACAGTGTAAACCAGCAATGTACACACACACACGCATGCATGCCATTAAGAACATTCATCAGCTTGTACATATACAGGTATGTGATCACCTGATTAACCACTGTCTCCCTTCCAAGCCGGAAAGCCCCATGAGAGTAAGGATGGCCAGGTGTGTTTCATTCACCACTAGCTGCGACTGTTGCCAGCGTTGAATGAACACACAATGAATGAATGTTTCTTGACTTAAAAGCCACAGGGTTCAATCTCTGGTTCGGGAAGATCCCACCTTCCCTGGGGCAACTAAGCCCACAGCTACTGAAGCCCACATGCCCTAGAGCCTGTACTCCACAACAAGAGACGCTGCGGCAATGAGAACTCCATGCACCCCAACTAAAGAGCAACCCTGACTGTCTGCAGTAAGAGAAAGCCTGGGCGCAGCAACAAAGACCCAGCGCAGCCACAGATAAATAAATAAAGCCGTTTAAACAAGTCTTGCTCCTCCGCCCCACGCCTACTCCCTACTGTCTAATCACATCAAGTCTCCTGAATACAGCATTCCAGGTGCCGCACATGCTAAGCTCTAGCTTAACAGTTCCTTTCTGGATCATCTCCAGCCACATTGCATGTCCATCATGTGCTAAACCACACCAGACTGCTCCCTTCCCACAATTAAATCCTGAATTTTCAGGCCAGATTTCTTTCTCTTTCCTCTGCCTGCAAGCCTTTGCTCCCTCCTATGGTCTATCTGGACACAAATTATCTGACATGGCTGAGCTCTAATGTCATTAGCATAGTCTTGCTCCATCCACCCCACCCCAATGCCCAACACAATTCACTGCTCTACTGCCTGTGTTCTCCAGTGCCCTATGCTAACATGTCATCATAACATTAAAATTACATGTATCTGTTTCTCCAATTCATTGTAACCTCGAGCACCCAAACTCTTGGCCATCAAGAGGTTCACTTAACTGTTAGTTGAAATGAACTAAACTGAGAACATTAAACACCTTGGAAGAAAAGCTATGACCAACCTAGACAGCATATTAAAAAGCAGAGACATTACTATGCCAACAAAGGTCCATCTAGTCAAAGCTATGGTTTTTTCCAGTAGTTGTGTATGGATGTGAGAGTTGGACCATAAAGAAAGCTGAGCACTGAAGAATTGATGCTTTCAAACTGTGGTTGTGGTGTTAGAGAAGACTCTTGAGAGTCCCTCAGACTGCAAGGAGATCCAACCAGTCCATCCTAAAGGAAATCAGTCCTGAATATTCATTGGAAGTACTGAGGCTGAAGCAGGAAACTCCAATACTTTGGCCACCTGATGAGAAGAACTGACTCACTGAAAAAGACCCTGATGCTGGGAAAGATTGAAGGCAGGAGGAGAAGGGGACGACAGAGGATGAGATGGTTGGATGGCATCATCAACTCGCTGGACATGAGTCTGAGCAAGCTCCAGGAGTTGGTGATGGACAGGGAAGCCCGGCATGCTATAGTCCATGGGTCACGAAGAGTCAGACACAACTGAGTGACTGAACAGAACTGAACTGAATGGTTTAGGAGCCCATCAAAAACAGACATAAATTCACAAGGATGATTTTCAAGCAAATGTAATAAAACTGGGAAGATGTATATTCTGATACCAAATGATGTTGAAATTCACAAATTCACATTAAAATAACTCATGAAGACTAGATCAACCTCAGGAATATTAAGAAGGGATAATAAACATTCATCTGGTAGCAAGGGAAAGCAGGATGCTGAGCCAGATACAGTAAAGCATTCCACAACTTTAGTTCTCTTCATTATTTGCAAGCAAAGATCTTACCACACAGAAATGATTTTTCCGTCCCTGGGTTCAACCATAACCCTTTCCAGACCAAGAAGATGGTGCACAAAGCAAATGTTTAAGAAAAAACTCCCTTATGAGCTGAAGTACTAGAATGGAGTTAGACCTTTTCCCTCTATTATCTGTTCCCCTTCCCAAGCCAGTTCACAAGGGTCAAGGCAGTAGCACAAAGAAGATTCAAGAGACTTTTCCAGAATCCTTTCTAATCAAAAGGAGCTACAACCAGGCCTTCCTGGGACCCTTCACCCAGAGAAAAAAGCAAGTTTAATTCAATTATTATAAAACGACCCACCTACCAAGGGTGGGGCCAAGTACTGAGTTCCCAAACAACAGAGAAATACATTCATTTCCCCTGAAAAACCTGAATCCAGGAGCAGCAGAAAGAGCGTGTTTTCTGGGCACAGACCAACATGAGTTCAAATCCAAGTACTGGCCAAACTCCTTTGCAGGTGTGAGAAGTCAGGCTAGTAGTTATCTTAGGAAGGAAGGGTGTGGTAGAGATTGGAACATGCGTGACGGTAACACAATCCTCACTGACCTTCGTGGCAGTTGCAGGGGTGTGTTCACTTTGTGAAAACTCACTGAACTGCAGAGCCATTTGTATACTCGGGGCTTTCCAGGTGGCACCAGTGGTAAAGAATCCGCCTGCCAATGCAGGAGACACAAGTGATTCGGATTCAGTCCCTGGGTGGGAAAGATACCCTGGAGTAGGAAATGGCAACCAACTCCAGTATTCTTGCCTGGGAAATTTCATGGACAGAGGAGTCTGGAGGGCTACAAAGGAGCCGGACACGACTGAATGGCTGAACACGTACACCCATTCACCTCTCTGAACTTTCATCATTTTCCATCTCAGGAAATAAAAATCTATATCCTATAGAGTTCTTCTAGAAAGAATATATTTGCTGTAATGATAGGAAATAGTAAATGTAATTGTATACTGATACACTCAATAAGAGTTTATATATCAAAATAATGAAATATATTTAAGAGAGCTTGGCCTCAAAAGTTGGTAACTGCATCACCAAGTTCCGACACGAGGCCTTCCATCCCAGGAGGTACTGTATTCTGTTCCAGTGGGTTCATACAAGGTAAGTGAAAACCCGTGATTTTTGCCCAACAGAGGGGCCTGGGAAGGAAACAGAATCGGTACCCCATGAACTCTCTAGATAAATCCTGAATAACAGGCAGCTCTGCAGTGGGTTAGGTCCGCATGGCAGCAAGTACCAGTCTTGCCCTCCTATTCCCAGCTATGCATAGAACACAACTCATAACTCAGGGAAAGGCGGAGGAAAACAATTCACAAAGAACCCAGCAATCTTGAAGCGAACTTAAGCTCAAACCATCCCCTGGTGGCTCGGTGGTAAAGAATCCACCTGCCAATGCAGGAGATGTGGGTTCAATCCCTGGATCGGGAAAATCCCCTGGAGTAGGAAATGGCAACCCACTCCAGTGTTCTCGCCTAGGGAATCCCATGGACAGAGGGGCCTGGCAGGCTACGGTCCATGAGGTCGCAAAGAATCGGACAAGACTCAGCCACTAAACGACAAACACCAGGACAAACCCCACACTGCGCAGGCGGGAAGCCCGACACGCAAAGAAGCCGCCTGGCTTTTCCAACCTCATGCCGCTGGAAACAGCCAGGTTTCCTGACCCCTGCCTGGAGTTTTTTCCCAGCAGCAAGAGGAAACAACTTCCCTCCACTGGGAAATGTGAACCACTCCTGACTTCGGCAGTCCTGGCAACCACACAAGCACAGACAGAGGAGAAGAATTTGTTCTGGCTTTTTTTCTTTCCAGTCTTAGGACACGGCCCTCTGCTACCACAATGTTATCATGAAGAAGCAAACAGTCGGAGCCTGCCCGTGAAGGGCTCTCCTTCCCAAGGCCGGAGGATTCCACTCCTGGCTGGAGACTAACACAGCGAGCCTGGAAATACCGCTGGACCCTCTGAAAAATGGACCCCACCTCACCAGCATCACACAGATGCAGGGAGAGCTGACAAATTATAGTTTGTAAGGTAGCTGGAAACCTGCTTTAGAGATGTGACATTTATATTCATCATTTAATTGCTTCCAGTGTCAAGTGGAGGAAAAGCCACACATTTTTACCTCCCACTGAAAAAGAAAGCATTTTGTCATAACATGAAGCATTTCCCAAATCCATTCTTAACAAACTGTAGAAATACAGATTTCCTATTTCCCTTCTGAAGGAATGACTCTATCCCTTTAAGGAAGACACTTAGCAGAGAGATGATTCAGTTCAGTTACTCAGTCGTGTCCGACTCTTTGCGACCCCATGAATTGCAGCACGCCAGGCCTCCCTGTCCATCACTAGCTCCAGGAGTTCACTCAAACTCACGTCCCTCGAGTCGGTGATGCCATCCAGCCATCTTATCCTCTGACGTCCCCTTCTCCTCCTGCCCCCAATCCCTCCCAGCATCAGAGTCTTTTCCAATGAGTCAACTCTTGAGAGAGATGATTAGAATTCAAATTTCCCAAGTTCATTTGAATATGAAGTTCAATGACTATCCAAGTTAAAAGCAGGCAAAAATATTTTCCCTTGCAAACCAAAAATGTATTGGAAGTAATTGCAAGATGATACACTAAAAAATTAAATTCCAATGCTTTTAAGAAGTAAAACTATTGTGCTAATAGTCTCATTAATCAAAGAGTTTTCCGAGGTTGAAATAAGACATTTGCTTTTCCAGAGAAGTTATCAAAAAGGAAGCCATCGAAGCGTGAATGTATTTTCAAGTATATTCAGTCATTCATTCCATAAATATTTACTGAGTCTTTACTTGTGCCAGGTATTGTTCTAGGCTCTGAGGCTACAATAGTGGAGAGAAAAGTCTTTGTTTTCACAGAGCTCACATTCCAGTGTTACTGAGAGGCTGAATTAATTCTGAGGTTTCAGAAAGACCACAGGAATCAGAGACAGTGCAAGACAGCCACTCCAGGTATTTTCCTGGATTGTCCAAGCATGCAGCCTTCAAGGTAGAATTAAATTACTTCTGCACTTTGAAGTCAAAATATCATAGGAAGAATATTTCTTCCTTTCTTAACACTTCTTTGGGCATATTTAAAGTATCCAAAGTTTTGACACATCATACTCAGAAAATCAGAGCCAAGTTCAAGATAACAGACATATCCATCACCCCCTCCCTAGGCTGATTCACGCCTCTCATGATCCCTTTCACATCTCCCTGAGCCATCTTGCTACCAGTTATCCCAATCTGATTTCTGTCACTACAGCTTAGTTTGCTTTTTTGAGGACAGAATTCGTGGGATCTCCTTCATCCAGCACATTGATGTTGAGATTCATCCATGGCATTGTGTATAGCAATTAGTCATTCTTTTTCATGGCTGAGTAGTATTCCATAAGGTGACCACTTTCCAGGTTGGTGCCATGACAAATAAGGCTGCCTAATTCTGATAAACTCTCCTTCCCCTGAATCTTAGTTCGCATCACACTTTTTTTTTTCCAAACAGCTTTCTCCGAAGACCCCCAGAATTTAAGGTTTTCCATCCTTCCCTTCAGATATCCCAGAGAACTTAGGATACCACATGTGGCTAAGGGAGAAGGCATCCCTTCACCCTGGAAACAGATTTCAAAGATCATGAAAAAGCTCACCTTGCATTGTTCATCCCCAGGGTCTTACCTGTGAATATTGGATATACTTGCAGTGACCATGATTCCATAGCACATTAACACCAGCACAAATAGATGCACAGAATACCTGCAGGACATCGTGGGGAGAAAGGGAGGACACTGAATGCATTTCATATTAACATACCTCTTGGCTGTCTCCACCTCCACTCCCACCAAAAAGCAAGTGATCAGTCAACTCATGTCTATTTAAGAGAAAATAAATCAAGCATTTTCATTCTATGCAAGTAAGATACCTTGAAATGACACTAGGAAGTCAGGACATAGATCTCCAGCTGCAGAGAAGAGAGTTCTTTCTAACTTTAAAGTATCAAGACCAAAACTGAGCTGACCCAGACGCCAACACTTCGACCTGGGGGTGATTCAAAATACTTATCATCCTTTCTCAAATTTTCATTGGAGGAGGAGGAGCCATAAGCTGCTACTCTGAACAAATTCCCTCAAGTTGAACTTCCAGAAATGTTCATTTCTAGAACTTCTTCCCCAAGAAGTATCCCTCCCAGGAGATCTGCCCAGCTTACCTAGTAGAGAAAAGGCTTTCCCTGCTAAAGAAGGACACATTCCCGAAGACTGGCCCTAAAACTATTCTTCTACTCTAAGTGCAGGATTAATGCCAGTATCTCCAGCAGTGATGCAAGAAAAACACCAATAGCTATAACAGTTAGGAAAAGTTCCTTGCTGGGAAAATTTAACCTTAGAGCATTCCATTTACATGACCCTGGGTGAGATCAGCAGAAGTCTAATTTTAAGAAAAATTCACTGAATTAACTTCTGTTAGAGTCAATTTATTGGTTTCAGTTTCTGGAGATTCCTGCAATATCCCCATTATTTTACAATAAGAGTAAATGTCATATTTTTTCTTCCTTAGTATCTGGGAAATGCCAAGAATATCTCCACAAAACACTCAAATGATAAACATTTAGAATGTAGGAGGTTCATACTCACCAGCCAAAACAAAAGATGACAAAATAGACGCCAAAAATGGTGGCAAATGCATGCCGGACATCAGGACTGGTTTTCCCGGGACTCAGGTAGAGGCGGAACCAGAAAGCTGCACACAAAGCGAAGAGCTGGCAGGCCACAAAATTCACCTGGACGGGGAGAGTGAGAATCAGAACCTTTGCTGTTTGGCCTGTGTGTGGATTTTCTTTCCCTCCTTCTTGCAGATTCTACATCAAGATGTCTCTCAGACATGGATGTTTTGCTCGGTAGAGCACTCGTTTGGAGGAGGTTAAAAGATAACCATACCCTCATCTGGTAGAAGAAGTGACCAACCCAAAAGTTTCTTCTCCAATCCTTTGAGATGAGGCAAAGTTGCTTTCCCACCAACAAACTGGAGACTTTCTATTGGAAAGAGCCTTAGTTGACTGTGAGGTCACTTTGCTGAGCGTCTTCCCTACCCCCAGCCCTTTGCATTATCCTAAGATAAAGAACGTATTCTTTTTGAGGTGCAGATGAATCAAATCCTTGAGGCTTCCTCACAGTGAAGTGAAGTAACAGTTGCTCAGTTGTGTCCAACTCTTTGCAACCCCATGGACTACACAGGCTATGGAATTCTCCAGGACAGAATACTGGAGTAGGTAGCCTTTCCCTTCCCCATTGCAGGCAGATTCTTAACCAGCTGAGCCATAAGGGAAGCCCAAGAATACTGGAGTGGGTAGCCTATCCCTTCTCCAGAGGATCTTCCTGACCTAGGAATCGAACCGGAGTCTCCTGCACTGCAGGCGGATTCTTTACCAACTGAGCTATGAAGGGAAGCCCTGTCCCTCACTGGTACCTAAGAAAGCAAATGCTCCTCCAAAACAATCATCAGCTGGTTTGGGGAGGCTTTTTTTTAAGATTTTTTTTTTTTAAATTATGGACCATTTTTTTTAAGTCTTTATTGAACTTGTTATAATATTGCTTCTGCTTTGTGTTTTGGTTTTTTGGCCCTGAGGTATATGGGATCTTAGTTCCCCGACCAGGGATCAAACCTGCAACCTGCTGCAGGGAGTGAAGTCTTAACCAGAGAAGTCCCTCATCAACTGTTTTCTGACTCTAATTTTTCTCATTTTAAATTAACACCAAATAAGAGATTGCCCAAATCCAAGGGGGTACTCCAAAGATGCTCAGAAAAAGAGACAGCCCTGTATTAAACTTTCAATATCAAGACTATCTAGTTATGTAAAATACGCACTATATTTCCTTAGAAAAATCTCAATGACTTCTCTCTCAAAAATATTTCACCTAAAAGAAACTATAAAATATTTATAATTTCCTGATACCCTTAGGTATGCAGAGTACATCACGAGAAACGCTGAGCTGGATGAAGCACAAGCTGGAATCAAGATTGCTGGGAGAAATATCAATAACCTCAGATATGCAGATGACACCACTCTTATGGCAGAGAGTGAAGCAGAACTAAAAAGCCTCTTGATGAAAGTGAAAAAGTTGGCTTAAAGCTCAACATTCAGAAAACTAAGATCATGGCATCTGGTCCAATCACTTCATGGCAAATAGATGGGGAAACAGTGGAAACAGTGAGATAGTTTATTTTGGGGGGCTCCAAAATCACTGTAGATGGTGACTGCAGCCATGAAACTAAAAGGCACTTGCTCCTTGGAAAAAAAGTTACGACCAACCTAGACAGAATATTAAAAAGCAGATATTACTTTGCCAACAAAGGTCCATCTAGTCAAAGCGATGATTTTTCCAGTAGTCATGTATGGATGTGAGAGTTGGACTCTAAAGAAAGCTGAGTGCCGAAGAATTGATGCTTTTGAACTGTGGTGTTGGAGAAGACTCTTGAGAATCTCTTGGACTGCAAGAAGATCAAACCAGTCTATCCTAAAGGAGATCAGTCCTGAATATTCATTGGAAGGACTGATGCTGAAACTCCAATATTTTGACCACCTGATGCGAAGAACTGACTCATTTGAAAAGACCCTGATGCTAGGAAAGACTGAAGGCCGGAGGAGAAGGGGACAACAGAGGATGAGATGGTTGGAGGGCATCACCAACTCATTGGACATGAGTTTGAGTAAATTCCGGGACTTGGAGATGGACAGGGAAGCCTGGCTCTGGGGTCCATGGGGTCGCAAAGAGTCGGACACAACTGAGCTACTAAACTAAACTGAACTGATACCCTTAGGAAAGAGCAAGGGACTTAACACAAAATATATTGAAAGGTTTAATCATTAAACTAACCCTAGAAAAGTCCTTTAGACTTTTCAGAGTATTCGGAATGAAAACTTCAGCATCAGTTTGCTTTTAGAAGGGATCAAGAATATAGTATCTGAATAAATCATCAACTTCAGCCTTGACAGTTTTTCACACTACAAAAAAACTGTGGCTGTTGATGAAATTCATCAGGGTTATTTTGCTCCATAGTAGGGCTGGAGGTAGGCGACATCAGCTCCATTCCAGCTTAACTGTTTTCACAATAAGAGTCCTTATAATTCATAGGAAATACTTTCAGAGAATTTTATTTTGAAGGATTGACTGTGCTGAGTTTGGAGATCGTTCTCCACCAGTCTTTCCAAAAACGTGTTCCCACTACTGTTCCACCCTCCCTCTCTACCCTGAAAGACAGAGAGGAGGTGAAGTCTGATCCTCTCTTGTGTGATATGGTCGTATCTCTTTATAGACTAAATGTACAGCCAACAACTCACACATAGGGACTTCCCTAGCAGTCCAGTGGTTAAGATTTCACCTTCCAATGCAGTGGGTGCGGGTTTGATCCCTGGTCAGAGAGCTAAGATCCCACGTGTCTCAGGGCCAAGAAACCAAAACATAAAACAGAAGCAATATTAAAACAAATTCAATATAGACTTTAAAAAATGGTCCACATCAAAAAAAAAAATTCTCTAAAGAAAAAAACCTCATGCACACACAAACAGAAAACAACTGTCTAAGCGAGGTTCTGAATGTAAAGGAATTAGCAACTAGAAAGTCAAAGTTACGACCATCTGTAGGTGATCAATCACGTGTTCCTTCATTCTCTCAGCCCAGGGACCAGTCCACAGTGGAGCACAGTGACTCAGAAGTGCAAACAAGGAGGAATCTGCTCCATTCTTTCTGGCTGGCCAGTAATCACTGAGCATCCCAGGCCACGAGGAGTGATTCAGAAAGGCTACCCATTCCAGTATTCTGGCCCAGAGAATTCCACAGGCTGTATAGTCCATGGGGTCACAGAGAGTCGGACACGACTGAGTGACTTTCACTCACACTCAGGGGCTAGAACAACAGTTCTCAGAAGTATGGCCCTTGCCCAGCAGCCTCACCTGCAAACCTGTTAGAAGCACACACTCTCAGGTCCCATCCCTGACCCATTAGAGATTTCCAGGGTGGGCCCAGAGATCTGCATGTATCACACACACACACCCCGACCCCCCGCAAGAGACTGTGATGTACACTCAAGCTTGAGAGCCCCTGAGCTGGAGGAGAGAGAAGCCATCATCTTTGCCTGCGGGAGCTTATAGTCGACCTGGCAACAGAACAGATAACCCACGAGTAATTGTAAAATGACATTAACACTGTGTGCCCTTTACACCCAAAGTAAATGAGAAGTTCACGGTTAAGGTGGGATGCGATTCAGATGGACAATCAGGAAATAAATGAAAACTGAGGAATGTTATGAACATTTAAAAATACTGTTGCCTAGGCCCTATCCTCAAGCATTCTGATGTAGATGGCCTGGCGACAGGACTTTTCAAAGCGTTCAGGTGATTCTTCTATGCAAGCAGGATGGAGACAACTTGGTTTAGAAGAATAGAGTCCTACAGATGCACCCATTATGAGCTGGACTTTTCCAGAATGAAAAACACAAAACACAGGGCAGAGAGGTTAAACTGTGCGAGTTAGGGGCAAGGATGAAGTGAAATAGATTTAAGAGTGATCAAAGCCTGGCATCCATCGCTCAGCCAACCTCAAGTCTCCTGAGTTGGGCTGCTTGTCTTCAAGACCCCTCTAAACCTATCTCCAAGGAAAAGCAGGCCTCACTGTGGGAAAATCACATCTGACTTTGTTACCCTAGGGATTGAGAAAGAGAAGAAGACGACTCACTTGGCCATGGGGGCGATCTGCTATTTTTTATAATAGTCAATGTAATAGCATGTGTAACCAACTGAATGCCCTAGTTCTGCCACTAAAAGGTCAACTGGGTGGCCTTAGGTAATTCATGGGTTAATTTCACAAACATTTACTGGTTGACTCTACCCATAGGATCCTGGGGACAGTGAGCAAGGCATTGTCACTACCCTCAAGTCGAGAAGCAGAGACTTACATGCTCTGGGTTTCAATTCCTTTTGAAGTGGTCTTTCATGCCTCTTCCAGCCCTGATGGTCTCTGATTCCACATCTGACCAGAATCTTCTCCCTGAACTCTTGATGCCCAAATGCAACACTTCATATGGATTAAAAGTTTCCCCCTATACATAAACACGACCCACCCCTCCACCTTCTTCCCAGCAATGAGTCTCTAGCCCAATCCTCAGATGGCTAGCGGAGGGTTCCAGAGCAAACTATTCTAAGGCGAAGTGAAAACACACAATGGCAGCACTTGGTTCTAGCAGGAAGGTTCTAGCAGAATTACTTTCCAGTTGCTAGAGGTACATCCGAAAAGGTACACCATGAACCGCGGTTAGATACCACTTCACACCCGTTAGGACGGTAATTATTTTAAAAACAAAATAATGAGCATTGGCAAGGATTTTGAGAAATTAGAATCCTTGTACACTGCTGGTGGGAATCGAAAATGGTACAGCTGCTATGGAAAACAGTACGGTGGTTCTTCAAAAAATTATAATACAGCAATTCCACTTTGGGGCGTGTACCCCAAAGCACTGAAAGCAGGGTCCTGAAGAGGTGTCTGCCCACCAGGTTCAGAGCAGCATTGTTCACAACGTCCAACCCAAATGTCTATCAACAGATGAATGGATATGCAAAATGTGGTATAAATACACACAATGGAAGATTGTTCAACCTTAAAATGGGGGAAATTCTGACACATGATACAACACAGATAAACCTTGAAGATATTATCCTAAGTGAAATAATCCAGACACAGAAGGACAAATATCTGATTCCACTTATATGAGGTACCAGGCTTCCCTCATAGCTCAGCTGGTAAAGAATCCGCCTGCAATGCAGGAGACCTAGGTTTGATCCCTGGGTTGGGAAGATCCCCTGGAGAAGGGGAAGGCTACCCACTCCAGCATTCTGGCCTGGAGAATGCCATGGACTGTATAGTCCACGGGGTTGCAAAGAGCCGGACACGACTGAGTGACTTTCACTTCACTTCATATGAGGTACCTAGAAAAATAAAATTTATCAAGACTGAAAGCAGAATGGTGCTTGCCAGGAACTGAGGGGTGGAGAGAACAGGATTATTACTGAATGGGTATGGAGTTTCAGTTTTACAAGATGAAGAGAGTTCTGGAGATGAATGATTTGGTAATAGTTTCATGACAGAGTGAGTATACTTACTGCCACTGAATTGTACTACATGCTTTAAAATGGGAAACCCTGTATCATATACACATTACTACAGTTTTAAAAATATACACAGGCTGGAGCACAATATCCATTTCTTTGTGTTTCCAGGTTCATATCAATACTGGTAGCCGGTAGGAATTATGACCATCTCTGCAGCCAAGAGTGGCCACCTGACAACGATTCATACACGAACATTATTAGTTCTTTGCTCCTTTCTTCTCTGGTGGCTCAGAGGTTAAAGCATCCGCCTGCAATGCAGGAGACCTGGGTTCAATCCCTGGGTCGGGAAGATCCCCTGAAGAAGGAAATGGCACCCCACTCCAGTATTCTTGCCTGGAGAATCCCATGGACGGAGGAGCCTGGTGGGCTGCAGTCCATGGGGTCGCAAAGAGTCGGACATGACTGAGTGACTTCACTATCTTTCACTTTCTCTGAAGGGTTAACAAAACCGGACGTTATATTTTATATATAATGTTACATTTCAGAAATAAATCCACAAATGGGTTTGATTCAGTCTATGGGATCTACTTCCAAATAATCTTACAGGGAGGGAGAGGGGAGTGAGTATAAGTCAGTGGCCCTCAACTCGGGAGGGTGTGCTCCCCAGGGAGCACTTCCAGTTGTCATAACCAGGAAGCGGGGAGGGTAGCGCTACTGGCATCTAGTAGGTAGAGGCTAGGGATCCTGGTAAATATCCTACAAGGCACAGGACAGTCTCCCATCCAAAGACTTTTCCACTCTAAAATGTCAATAGTGCCAACGTGAAGAACCCTGGTATAGATGAAACAAGGCTGGCGGTGAGTTTAAAACTGTTGAGGCTGTGTGTTGGGCACATGAAAAGTTTGCTCTACTGATATCTCCACGTTTTATGTTTAACCTTTTTCATAGTAAATAGGGTTTTAAAATGACACAGCTCCGGGACTTCCCTGGTGGTCCAGGGGCTAACACTCTGCTCCCAGTGCAGGGGGCCTGGGTTTGATCCCTGGTCAGGGAGCTAAACCCCACATCCTGCAATGAAGACCCCGTGTATCGCAACTAAGATCCGTTGCCGCCAAATAAATTAAAAAAATATTTTTAAAAAATAACACAACTCTGGAAAACAAGTCACTGACCTGAGATAATGCAGATTTTAAACCCGAGTGATTCCAAGTATTTGAAATGAAGGTTTCCTTATCCTCATCAGAGAAAGAGCTAAGTTAGTGAGGAAATACATATTAATATACGAACAAACCAAAACAGTAAAGAGATGATGCCTTCCTAAATAGGCAAAGAACCACATTTTATGAAATGATCAAACTCCTGAAAGAAGAAAGCCAAAAGGGTCACAAATATAAGAGAAAAGGATTTCCCTTCAATAATAATCAAATGAAGTACTTGTCACCTCCCAGTCCCTGACCAGAAATAGAACCAGGGCTTCCCTGATGGCTCAGTGGTAAAGAATCCGCCTGCCAATGGAGACATGAGTTTGTTCCTTGGGATGGGAAGATCTCCTGGAGTAGGAAATGGCAACCCACTCCAGTATTCTTGCCTGGAGAATTCTATGGACAGAGGAGCCTGGTGGGCTCGTGGGCTACAGTCCATGGGGTCACAAGAGTCAAACACAACTTAGAGACTCAGTCTTACTGGGCTGCAACACCCAGCTTCACCACGTACAGGCTGAAGAGTTACAAAGCTCATTTCATCTTGGCTCCGAGTGCATGTGGTGGAGATAATAACAGTAGTACTAGGGACTTCCCAATTGGTCCAGTGGTTAAAACTCCAAGCTCCCAATGCAGGGTTCAATCCCTGGTCAGGGAACTAAGATCCCTCATGTCACGTGGTATGGACAAAAAAAAAAAAAAATAGTAGTTGTCCTTCTCAAGTTGTTTTGAGGACTAAAGAAGTTAATGTAGATCACTCAAAACAGTCCTGGCACTGACAAGTACTTGCTATTAATACTATCCTATATCCACTAAATTAACACAGGAGGAGAAGGAGGCAACAGAGGATGAGATGGTTGGATGGCATTACCGACTCAATGGACATGAGTTTGAGCCAACTCTGGGAGATAGTGAAGGACAGGGAAGCCTGGTGCCCTGCAGTCCATGGTATCACAAAGAGTTGGACACAACTTAGCAACTGAACAACAACAACGACACACAAACTGTGCATTTGATAAACTTAACACGCAGTCCCCAGTTAAGTCATAGCACTAACCTGCTGTGTTGTTAAGAATTGGCTTCCCCAGTCTCACTGTTGCCCTTGGACTGATTCCCTTTCCCACCCATCATTCAAGCAGCTGCCCAAGCCCTCCACATTCCTTTCTTCCCCAGGGACAGGCCATGCAGCCTAGGATGAGAGAGGCAATCCCTGGGTTTTCCAGTTCCTGAGTAGCGTTTTCTAAACCTAGAGCAGAGATAAATCTGAAAGTCAAAAAGTCAAAACAGTCTCCAGAAACTTAGGAAAGTTTTTCTTTTTCCTTTTTAATTCTGAAAGCTTATCTTCATAGCTGAAGAGCAAAACTGAAGAATTTAAAGTATGGAGTTTTACCATAATCCCAGAGGGGAGAAAAGCTCTTAATGATATAAGAGCTATTTTTCAGCACAAAAGCTGATGAAAGTGTTTGGCCAGCAGACTGAAGGAGAGATTCCATGGGGTTGAGCTAGCACTTGGGGCTTCCCCAGCGGCTCAGCAGTAAAGAATCTGCCTGTAATGCAGGAGCTACGGGTTCAATCCCTGGGTCAAGAAGATCCCATGGAGGAGGGCACAGTAACCAACTCCAGTATTCTTGCCTGAAGAATCCCATGCATCTGGCACTATAATCCTTTCAAAAGGAATATGGTCATGTCAATGTATGACAAAACCAATACAATATTGTAACTAGCCTCCAAAAAAAGTGGAAAAAAAAATTTTTTTTTAAAGGGGGAATACAGTAGATAGTATTTACTACAAGTAACACTTTTGACCAACTCCTGGAAATTTATTCATTGGAATGATAAAAAGCTTAATGCTGAACAAAAGTCAAGATATTATTTATAAGACAAAATGAAGCAAAATCTACCTGCATGTAGGATAATAGAGAGATAGTAATTAATGGTAAACCTGTTCAGAATAACAGTATTAAAAATGGGCCTTACAAAGCACCTATAATAAAATGAAAAACATTTGCTATAACTAATAAAAAGCAGAAGATAAAACTGTATAGATATGTACAACTATATTTTAAAAAATAGTAGCATGTGAAAAGGCAAAGGCGTGTCAAATTGAATATGGCTGTTTTATCAGGATGGCAGGAATCTTGGCAAATTCTTTGTAAATTTTTTTCCAATTTATAATTGCAATTTCCATATGGAATTTCTCATACACACAATTAGGGCACTTAAACTCATAACAATTCTTATTTAATTCTACTTACTCTATCCTCAGGGCTGCATTTATTAGCCCTTACTATATATATCAAGTTTAGGGAGGAATTAGGTATAAATAGAAGTTAACTTGAAGAAAGCTTCATCTTAAAGAAAAATGTGCTATTTACAGGCAGCAAAATGTCAGGAGTTAACCATGTAGATGGGCAAAGAAGATGAAAATAGATAGCTTTACTTTTAATAACCCTTTCCTGGTGGTTTCAGATACTAAAGAATCTGCCTGCAATGCGGGAGACCCAGGTTTGATCCCTGACTCAGGAAGATCCCCTGGAGAAGGGGATGGCAACCCACTCCAGTATTCTTGCCTGGGAAATCCCATGGACAGAGGAGCCTGGCGGGTTACAGTCCATGTGGTAGCAAAGAGTCGGACACGACTGAGCAACTAACACTTTCACACATCCATATTTAAAAGGAAGGTGTGCCAAGTTTTTATTTTTCTACTGATGCCCTCCCTCTAAAGCAGGAAAGCAAGCTGCATTTCCATTCGTGATGTCCAACAACACGCCCTTCACAATGGAAGGATTGCCCAGGCCCTTCTGCAGAAGGAAATGGAACGGCACAGCTGTTTTGATCAAACACAACCCGGATTCAGCAAGAGCTCAATTTCCACCACTCTCGCAAGATTTCAAAGTCACGGCAAGGAAATAAAACATGTGCCCTGGGAGGTGGGAGGGAGTTCAACAGACATATGAGTTCAACATACCTATGGCTGAGTCATGTATGGCAGAAACCAACACAATATTGTAAAGCAATCATCCTCCCATTAAAAAGAAAAAAAAAAAAAAAAAACATGCCCACGGGTTTGACTTATTTCACCAAAGGCCCATCACTTGGTGCTTAGTCGCTCAGTCGTGTTAGACTCTTCCGACCCCATGGACTGTAGCCTGCCAGGCTCCTCTGTCCATGGGGATT
This sequence comes from Ovis aries, assembly GCF_016772045.2. Lineage (NCBI taxonomy): Eukaryota > Metazoa > Chordata > Mammalia > Artiodactyla > Bovidae > Ovis > Ovis aries. The sequence continues at coordinate 37,042,030 of NC_056073.1, read as the reverse complement.
CTCCAGGCAAGAATACTGGAGTGGGTTGCATGCCTTCCTCCAGGGGATCTTCCCAACCCAGGGATGGAACCAGGGTCTCCTGCATTGCAGGTGGATTCTTTACCAGCTGAGCCACAGGGAAGCCCAATCACAATGAGCTGCAATCTTCCAATGGAAGTTTTCGATCTTTCTGCTCTCATGTGCTGCTTGAAAGGCATTTCTTGGGGATTTATGTTCCTAAAAAAACCCCCAAACTTTGCCAGGAGCACAAAACACTGCCTTCCTCCTAATGAAGAGATGCAAGCTGGCTATTTTTAACAAACAGCAAATATTAACAATCCAAAATTATTTCCCTACCACAGTGATTTACCGGCGGCTCACCAATGAGACAAAGGCAGCTGTTCAGGCCTGGAATGTTTTTCTCAGCAGCACTGCCTTATATGCCCCAAGATGAAACCAACCTAATTAAACAATTCCTTATTTAAAAGCAAGCCGTCCCTCTTTCACAAACAGTGCTCTTTTGCATTGCCTCCTACAAATGAATGTGGCTGGGGAAGGGAACAAAAAATGCAATTCCTTTCTGTACCACAAAACAAAAAGTGGCTGTACCATACTCTTTAGCTACTTTGCACTTTCAAAGACATCCTTGTCATACTTTAATTCCAAGTTCCTGGGGAGGTCAGCAAGAAATGCCTTCAAATCTGTGATAAGCTATTTTCCAAGCTTGTAGGTAAGCAAATAGTACTTAAAAGTGATAATCAATGTGCAAATTTATAACCAAACTCCTAAGTGACATTCCGTCTCATTGTAACAACACTATCTTTTTGAGTGCTTACTAAGTGTCAGGCACAGTAATAAACTTTATACAGATGAAGTCCTTTCAGCATCACAACTTTATGAAGTAGCTTACTCTCACTTTATACAGGAGGAAAAGAAAAAACAAAGGCTGAATTCACAAAGCCAGTGAGCAAACAGAGCCAGAATTGAAAACCTGGCCTAAGTCCCCACTGAAGATATTGTATCACTTCCTTCACCTTCAAATAGTCTGCCCAGAAATACTATCACCCGGGGGAGAATTCAGTAGCTACCTGTACTAGTTTGTTAGGGCTGCCATGTCAAAGTATCACAGACTGGAGGGTTTCAGCAACAGAACTTGTTGCCTCACAATTCTGGAAGCCCCGAATTCAAGATGGTAGCAGGGTTGGTTTCTTCTGAGGCCTCTCTCCTCGGCCTGCAGACGGCCGACATCTCCCTCCCAGAGGGTCTTCCCAAATTTCCTCCTTTTTATAAGGACATTGTCATTGGATTAGGACCCAAAAGAAAGACCTCATTTAACTCAGTGAACTCTTGAAAGATACCATCTCCAAATACAGTCGCGTTCTAAGATACTGGAGGTTGCTGTTGGTTGTTCAGTCACTCAGTTGTGTCTGAATCTCTGCGACCCCACAGACTGCAACACGCCAGACTTCTCTGTCCTTCACCATCTCATGGAGTTTGCTCAAACCCACCTCCATTGGGTCAGCAATGCCATCCAACCATCTCGGAGTTAGGACTTCAGAACTGGGTTTTTACAGGAACATAATTTGGCCTGTAACACTTTCCAATAAAATACCCTTGACTCAAAGACAAGGAATGAAACAGACCTCATTTTCCTTGGGCCTGCAGGTGGGAAGTTGGCAATACCCAAACCAAACTGTGAGGGATGCCGTGAGGCTCAAGCTGGGGCCCCCTCCTCACCTGGAAGTACTTCTCAGCCCACTGTAAACAGCTACTGAGAGGGCTTCCCAACAGTGCCCTGGCCTCCCTGCTCCTACTTAGGTCGAAAGCTCATTAGCCCACAAAGGGTTTACACTTGTTGAGAAAGTTCATGATCCCTCAGCCTTTTGTTTCAAACACACATGGGTAAGTAATAACAATCGACACTGATTGAGCATGTGTGTGTACTGAGCAACACAAATACTGGCTGCTTTTCTAAATGTATGTGTTCAGTCTCTCAGTTGCCTCCAACTCTTTTGCATCCCCATGGAGCCTGCCAGGCTCCCCTGTCCATGGAATTTCCCAGGCAACAGCATGGAGGAGGTTACCACTTCCTCCTCCAGGGGAATCTTCCTGATTCAGGGATCGAACCCTCATCTCCTGCATCGGCAAGGAGATTCTTTACCGCTTCACATCTATCAATCTCACTGAATCTTCCCAACAACCCTCAAGAACTACTGAGGAAACTAAGACATAAAGTAAATGGTCCCAAAACACTCAGCTACAGGGCAGCTCCAGGAGTTAAAGCGAGATGCTTAGTCACTGCCTGTGGTTTTCTCCCAAGACCTCAGGCTTGTCCAGGGGGAGGCTTTAATTAAGCTGCTCAAAGTCATTTCCAACAGCTCTTCAACTTGTGCAAACTTTCTCTCTGAGCTTTAAAAAAAAAATTAATATGGACTATTTTTAAAGTTTTTATTGAATTTCTTACAATATTGCTTCTGTTTTATGTTCCGGTTTTTTGGCCCTAAGGCATGTGGGATCTCAGCTCCCCAACCAGGGATTAAACCCACACCCTCTGCATCGGAAGGCAAAGTCTTAACCACTGGACCACCAGGGAAGTCCCGCTTCCCAACTTTTTATACTCACTTAACAAGCCTCTTTCCACTAGTTCAGAGTAAGTCATCCAGTCCTTCTGGAATAAGATAACCCTCCCTGGTGGCTCAGCAGTAAAGAATCCACCTGCAATGTAAGAGACGCAGGTTCGATCCCTGATCCAGGAAGATCCTCTGGAGAAAGAAATGGCAACCCACTCCAGTATAGTTCCCTGGGAAATCCCATCAACAGATGAGCTGGACAGGATACAGTCCATGGGGTCACAGAAGAGTCGGACACAATTTAGCAACTAAACACCTTCTCAGAATAGTATCCTATATACGAGTTTAGAGTTTAAATTGTACAGGAAGACTCATAGCTGACCTTATTCTGTAAATATCATACCATGTATTTATTATAATTTACAATGAAAACCCTTTAGAAACTGACTCCAGTGTATACAAAGGGGGAAATACTTAAGCCACCTCTTTAGCCATGGCAAAGAAAAACCTTAATATAAGTGGGTAGTATCTTTTAAGGATATCACTCTAGCTTGCTTCCCACCCCATAAACCACATCCTTATAAGCCCTGGCCAAGTAGACAAGGAAGACCGGATAGAATTCAGGATTATTTGAGGAATCCTGGAAAACCTTATCCATAAGCATGCTGGCACCCACCTCCCTGGAGATACCATTTCCCCCATTAGAATTAACTTCATTGTTAGTCAGTTAATGATGGCTAGTATGTAGAGTAGTCTTCCCTGGTGGCTCAGAGGGTAGAAAATCCGCCTGCAATGCGGGAGACCTGGGTTCAATTCCAGGGTCGGGAAGATCCCCTGGAGGAGGGAAAAGCAACCCACTCTGGTATTCTGGCCTGGAGAATTCCAGAGAGGCCTGATGGGCTACAGTCCATCGGAGATGACTGAGTGACTAACACTATCAGCATTTAGAGTGCTAACTACTGGGATGGCCCAAAAGCTTCATTCAGGTTTTTCCATCACATCTTACAAAAAAACCCAGATGAACTTTTGACCAACCCCATATATTCCAGCACTGCTCTAAGCCCTTCTGGCTGTAAGTCACAGAGAAGTCACAAAATTTTCCTAAATCTCACACAACTAATAAGAGGCAATATGGGGATTTAAACTTGGGGATACAGGGTTCAGAGTCCATCTGCTCAGCGCCCCCAGAATGATTCATTTAGTTCAATCTTCTCATGTAATTCCAACATCTCATTTTTCAGATAAGAAAAGTGGAGCCCAGAGATGGCCAATCACTCAGCTGGGTTCATAGTCACCAAGCAACAAACTGGCCTGACTCCAGTCCAGCGTACCCTCCCAAAACTCCCCACCAGCCTTGGGTCTAGGGGCTTCCCTGGTGGCTTGAATCAGTTCTAAGGAGGTGGATGAAACTGGAGCCTATTATACAGAGTGAAGTAAGCCAGAAAGAAAAACACCAATACAGTATGCTAATACATATATATGGAATTTAGAAAGATGGTAATGATAACCCTGTACGCAAGACAGCAAAAGAAACACAGATGTATTAAACAGTCTTCTGGACTCTGTGGGAGAGGGCGAGGATGGGATGATTTGGGAGAATGGCATTCAAACATGTATATTATCATATGTGAAATGAATTGCCAGTCCAGGTTTGAAACATGATACAGGATGCTCGGGGCTGGTGCACTGGGATGACCCAGAGGGATGAGATGGGGAGGGAGGTGGGAGGGGGGTTCAGGATGGGGAACACATGTACACTTGTGGCGGATTCATGTCAATGTATGGCAAAACTACTACAATATTGTAAAGCAATTAGCCTCCAATTAAAATGAATACATTTATATATATATATATAAAGAATCCACTTGCAACACAAAAGATGCAGGAGATGCAGGTTCGATCCCTAGGTCAGGAATATGCCCTGGAGGAGGGCATGGCAACCCACTCCAGGATTCCTGCCTGGAGAATCCCATGGACAGAGGAGCTTGCTGGGCTAGAGTCCACAGGATCACAAACAGTCGGACACAAATGAAGCGACTGAGCACACATATGCACACTTGGGTGTGGAGTGGAAATAAAACAAGGTGCAGGGGACCCGATAGGCCCATCTAGAAATAAGTTCTCAGTGGAGACACCTGAACTGCCAGGGAAGAGGGGACACCAGCTGCGGAAGGCAACACCACTGAACACACAATGCAATATTTGCAGACTTTCAGTTCAGTTCAGTTGCTCAGTCATGTCCGAGTCTTTGTGACTCCATGAATAGCAGCACGCCAGGCCTCCCTGTCCATCACCAACTCCCGGAGTTCACTCAGACTCATGTCCATCAAGTCAGTGATGTCATCCAGCCATCTCATCCTCTGTCATCCCCTTCTCCTCCTGCCCCCAATCCCTCCCAGCATCAGAGTCTTTTACAATGAGTCAACTCTTCGCATGAGGTGGCCAAAGTACTGGAGTTTCAGCTTAGCATCATTCCTTCCAAAGAAATCCCAGGGTTGATCTCATTCAGAATGGACTGGTTGGATCTCCTTGCAGTCCAAGGGACTCCCAGGAGTCTTCTCCCACACCACAGTTCAAAAGCATCAATTCTTTGGCACTCAGCTTGCTTCACAGTCCAACTCTCACATCCATACATGACCACAGGAAAAACCATAGTCTTGACTAGACGGATCTTTGTTGGCAAAGTAATGTCTCTGCTTTTGAATATGCTATCTAGGTTGCTCATAACTTTTTTTCCAAGGAGTAAGCGTCTTTTAATTTCATGACTTTAGGATATTTTAATTGAGCTACAATTGACATATAACATTATATTAGTTTCAGGTGTACATGTGTCAGTAGCTCAGTCGTGTCCGACTCTTTGTGACCCCATGTGCTTCAGCCCACCAGCTTCCTCTGTCCATGGGCTTCTCCAGGGAAGAATATTGAAGTAGGCTGCCATTTCCATCTGCAGGGGATCTTCCTGACCCAGGGATCGAACCTGCATCTCTTGCGTCTCCTGCATTGGCAGGCGGGCTCTTTATCAGCTAAGCCACTAAGACTCCTTACAGGTGTACAATGCAGATTCAGTATTTGCAGATACTGTAAAATGATCAACAGAGTAAGTCTAGTTGATATCCATCACCACACACAGTTACAACTTTTCTTTTTCTTGTAATCAGAAATTTCAAGATCTATCCTGTAGTTAGTGTATAACACAGGGAACAATATTCAATATCCTGTAATAACCTATAATGGAAAAGTAATCTGAAAATATGTATATATACATACATATATGTGTGTATGTATATATATATCATGAAGTGAAATATTAAGTATTAGTCGCTCACTCATGTCTGACTCCTTTGTGACCCCATGGACTGGTGCCTGCCAGGCTCCTCTGTCTATGGAATTCTCCAGGCAAGAATATTGGAGTGGGTTGTCATTCCCTTCTCCAGAGGATCTTCCCGACCCAGGGATCGGCACTGCAGGCAGATTCTTTACCATCTGAGCTACCAGGGAAGCCCATATATATCTCATAGCAACTCTCAACTAGACATTTTCTTATATAATTAATAAATGCTCATTTGAACAACTGAACAATACAGAGAAATGCAAGGAAAAAGCTCAGTTTCCCCATTACCAAAACCTTCCACACACCGTTCTTCTTAACAACTACAATATGTGTTTAAATACTTTTTTCTATATTTACAAAAATATACCCATATTCATGGTTTCTTCTTTTAATATAATCATGGTATAAAAATCACCTATAGCATAATTTTTCACTTAAAATATGACAGACATCTTCCCAAGTCTGCTCAACTGAGCTAAGTTATACTGTTTAACACTGCATGATATTCCAAAACACTGTATTAGAGGAGAGGGGAACACTCCCCACTTTGTAGATTTCCATAAGGAAGAATAATCTCCACTCCCTTCCCTAGGAGGGAAAATACAAAAGGAGAATGTCCACCTTCTCTCCCCTGTGACTCCGCACTTCCTCCTCTCCAGGGAGGGAGGAAATGACTAGTCCAGCTGGTGAATCTGTGGAGACACTGGGCATGCTAGACTCACTCGGGGACTTCCGTCTTTGGTGGCCAGTCTGCATTCAGACAAGGACATTCTCTGCTCTGTGCTCCCTCCCCTGCTGCCCTTCCTCCATCACCACCAGCAGTTGGGGGCATAAGTCCATCTCATTCAAGACTAAAGAAATAAGAAACAGAGTCAATCACCTTTATCACTAATAAAGACAAAATTTTGATCTCCCTCTGTCCCTTGGGTCTTATTTCCTAACTGGTTCCAACTAGGAGAGGGCTTCCAAGGTGGCTCAGTGGTTAAAAAAAAAAAAAATCCACCTGCAGTGCAGGAGATGCAAGAGACTCAGGTTGGATCCCTGGGTTGGGAAGATCCTCTGGAGGAGGAAACACAACCCACTCCAGTATTCATGCCTGGAGAATCCCGTGGACAGAGGAGCCTGGCGGGCTACAGTGCACTGAGTCGCAACGAATCAGACACAACTGAAAACCTGACCATGAGCATGCATGCATGCTAGCTAGGAGAGGAATTGTTGATTAGTTTCCCCAAACTCCAATGTTAGGAATGCAGCATAATTTATGCCAGCATTTTCCAACTGCCAAGTGGTTTCCAGTTTAGGGTCATTACAAATAGCATGATGAAAAAAAAAAATCCGTGTACATGCATCCTTATGTACTGGTGATTTTATGTCTACAAGATAAATTCCTAGGAGTTCAGTCAAATGGAATGTTTATTTAAATTTTTATATAAAAATTCGAAGCAATTTTTTACTCCCACCCTCCCACCAGTTACATATGAGTATGTGTCCTTACCCATCACACTTGGATGCTATGAATCTGTTTGATTTTTCCAATCAGGTAAAGAAACTAGTGGTATATTTATTTCAATTTGCATTTTCCTGACTACTGGTTGAGCATCTTTCCATTTATTATTGGCCTTTGGCCAATGAATTTATTAGCCACAGGACTCATTTTCATTACTGTAAAAACAGCAAGATGCAGATGAGTTAAAGCACTCAGATTTGATCCATAACACAGTGTCCCTCAGAATCTGCGGGGATACAGATACCACAATCTGTGGATGCTCAAGTCTCTTATAGAAAATAGCCAAGTACTGCCAGCCCTCCTTATTCTCAGTTTCTGTCCGTGGATTCAACACACTGCAGATCAGTAGACAGTGCAGCAGACTGTAATGAAAGCTAGTGGTGTAAAGAGTTAAGACCACAGGCTCTGGAGCCAGACTGCTGAGACTTGAATACTACCCTAACTCACCCCATAGCTGTACAACTTTGGCTAGCCCAATTCTTCTGTAAAATGGGGATAATAATATAGCTACCCTCATAGAATACTTAATATTAATACTAATTGAGTCATAGATTTAATGACTTAATACTGGTAAAGTGATTAGCATGGTGCCTGTCCAGCATGAAATACTGTGTGCTAAATGGCACCTCTCTTATTTGCCATCAGGCTGTCTACCTAATATAGCAACAAGGAGAAAAGCTCAAATATATTCATTAGAGTTGATCAATTTCTCTGCACATCCTTCAGTAAAAAAACATATAAATGATGACCACCACCCCTACATCTCTAAGGACTTTCCAGGTGGTGCTCATGGTAAAGAACCCACCTGCCAATGCAGGAGATGTAAGAGACAGGTTGGCCTGGAAGTGGCTTTTCCTCCTTTCTCCTCTGTCCTGGAGTGTAGAGGTTGATAGAGAACTAAGTCAATCAAAGTCCTGCCAGCAGACCCACCATGGCAGCGCTGACTTCCTCCTGGGTTGGGAAAATCCCCTGAAGGAGGGCATGGTAACCCACTCCTGTATTCTTGCCTGGAGAATCCCATGGACAGAGGAGCCTGGCGGGCTATGGTCAATAGGATCGCAGAGTCAGACACAACTGAAGTGACTTAGCACAATGATGGTCTACCAAATGCATAAGTTCCTATATAGTCAGCAAGTGTGTTAGTTGTTCAGTTGTATCCGACTCTTTGCAACCACATGTACTGCAACAAGCCAGGCTCCTCCATCCAAGGGATTTTCCAGGCAAGAATACTGGAGTGGGTTGCCATTTCCTTCTCCAGGAGATCTTCTGGATCCAGGAATCAAACCTGAGTCTCCTGCACTACAGGCAGATTCTTTACCCACTGAGGTACCAGGGAAACCCATGGGCATATTCGGCACCTGTCCTAAATGTAAAAATGAAATTAGTCCATCTTCACCCAAATGAGATTCAACTGAGTTGATGATGGTGCTTTAAAGAGGCCACATTCATTATCCTAACTTTTTTTTAAATCTCATTATTTAAAATTCTTAGACATTACACATTTGAAATAGTACAATCAATCAAGAAATATGAACCAAATCAGCATGGAGCATGAATCAATTATACTATGATCCTATAGTGTCATTTTATTAAAAAAAAAAGTAACTACACACACACATACATACACACACTGTGTTTGGTTGCTTCATGTCACTAGGGAGGCAGTAACTACAAATATCGTCAGTGGTTTCCCAGCGGGTAAAATGGAGAGGTTAAATAAGGTGAATTTAACGAGAGAGAGAAAAACAGACTCCCAGGTCACCTCTATCCCCAATAACCTATTGCTCCCTCCTAAACAAAGAGCCTGACTTGAACAATTTCTTTTGTGGTGGTCTGTGAACCCTCCACCATGCCAAAGAAAGTGCGCTCTACAGGTAGATCCGCTTTCCCATCACCCATAAAACTATTTACTATTTAAGACATTACTGTGAATGGGATCTTTAGGGAAAATGAAAATGCAGAACTCAGAGCTATATTTTCTCGTGCAATTTCCCTAGGGTGTGACCAATTATCTCACACAGTTATGAAATTCTCAAATGTCTTAAAACAGAATTAATTTTCACTTCAAGTTGAAAATAAAATATACCACCATTTACCTTTCATAAAATAGAGCTCTTGTGGGGACAGGTGGGATATAACACAAATATCACAATTCCCAGAGTGGAGAGACCCAAGCCCTAGTGGCCACTATACAACCAGGGAACATCAAGAAGGGAATACCTGTGATTCTGTCTGGTCACCAAGTCCTAAGCTATTTACAATTCCTATTAGGTAATCACCTTCTCTAAAATATGTGTTAATGGTCAAAGGGAAACTCCAATTTGGAGCAAGAGTCAAAGGAACTGTGCATCCCTTATTTTAAAAGAAAAGAAAATGCCTTAGACTATAGCAAACAAGACAATGGTTTTCAAAGGCAGAAAACAAATTCCAACTACAGGTTAAAAAAAATTGCAAATAGTAGGTAAGCTTTTCTTTGGTGCTTATTAAATTCTCCCACCTATAGGTCACAGGGAGGGACCTAGTGAAGGGGTTTGTATTTTTAAAAATTAATTACAGGGCTTCCCTGGTGGTGCCATGGGTAAGAATCCACCTGCCAATACAGGGGACACGGTTTTGATCCCTGGTCTGGGAAGACCCCACATGCCACAGAGCAACTAAGCCCGTGCTCCACAGTTTCTGAGTCTGAGCTCCTATAGCCCGCCCTCTGCAACAAGAGAAGCCGCTGCACGGAGAAGCTGGAGCACCGCAATGAAGACTAGCCCCTGCTCACCACAACCAGAGAAAGCCTGCACACAGCAGGGAAGCCCCATCACAGCCAAAAAGAAATAACTCTTTTAAAAATTTAATTACACAGAACCCCTAAAATCATACTGTATTGCTTAACCTCCACTACATGCCATAGGGCCTTCCCTGATAGCTCAGTTAGTAAGGAACCCGCCTGCAATGCAGGAGACCTCGGTTTAATTCCTGGGTCCGGAAGATCCCCTGGAGAAGGATAGGCTACCCACTCCAGTATTCTTGGGCTACCCTGGCGGCTCAGTTGGTAAAGAATCCACCTATAATGCAGGAGACCCCGGTTTGATTCCTGGGTTGGGAAGATCCCCTGGAGAAGGGATAGACTACCCACTCCAGTATTCTTGGGCTTCCCTGGTGGCTCAGCTGGTAAAGAATTTGCCTGCAATGAGGGAGATCTGGGTTCAATCCCTGGGTCGGGAAGATCCCCTGGAGAAGGAAAAGGCTACCCACTCCAGTATTCTGGCCTGGAGAATTCCATGGGTCCATGGGGTCGCAAAAGGTCACACATGACTGAGCAACTTTCACTTTCACGTGCCATAAATTACAACTCTCTCTAACACTCTAAAACAACTGCTGTGACCAAGTCATCAGATGGTTGCTGTGACCAACCATCTCATCAGCCAAAGCCAGTGAGCAGGACCCAGGAGCTGCCATGAGCTTTCAGCAACGTTTGACACAAAGCATTATTCTCTGCTCTTTCTGCTTGATTCCCTGACATTCCTAGGTGGTCTTCACCTTTGAGAGCTGCTCTCCTGCCACTCCGCTTGAGATGGTGCCCTCTGGGGGGCCATCCCAGGCCAGCTTTGCTTCCCAAGCCAAGTTATACAGCATAGGATCTCTCACACTCCCATGCCTCCGATGACCAGCAGACGACTTCCAGATCTCTTTTCTTCAGCCCAGATGTCCTCCCTGAATCCCTGGGCATACACCGTGGTGCCTACTGGAATCCTCACTTGGATAAACCATAGACACCTAAATTTCATGAGGTCCATAACAGCTTATCACTTTCCCCTTCACCTCAGCCTCCTCTCTTAGGGTGGGCCCTTCAACCACCCAACTGGTTAGGCCAGAAACCAGAGAACCTGTCCTTCTCCCTTAAATCCCATAAATGGAGTCAACCTCCTGACTCTGTTCATTCTACCTCAGTCTCATAAATCCATCTGCTTCCCTCACAACTTCTACCTTAATTCAGGTCACCCTTCATTTCACCTGGACAATTTCAACAGCCATTGAACTCATCTACTGCCTCTGACCATGCCCACTTCCTTCTCCCTTCTTCCTCCAACCTTCTAATCATGGCTTAGAAGTCACCTCCTCCAGGAAGGCTTCCCTTTGGACATTCCTGCAGTATCCTAAGCTTCTGCAGTCACAGCACTTCTGGAACTGTGTTGACCTCATTAACTGGGCAAACAGGTTCAAGAAGGCAAAGGTTGTGTTTTTACTTTCGATCAAAGTATCCATTTTGTTGTTATTCAGTCGCTCAGTTGTCCAACTCTTTGTGACCCCACGGACTGAAGCATGCCAGGCTTCCCTGACCTTCACTGTCTCCCGGAGTGGGCTCAAACTATGTTCACTGAGTCACTGATGCAATCCAACCATCTCAACGTCGTGTTGTTCCCTTCTCCTCCTGCCTTCAATCCTTCCTAGCATCAGGGTCTTTTCCAATGAGTCAGCTCTTCACATCAGGTGACCAAAGTATTGCAACTTTAGCTTCATCATCAGTCCTTCCAATGAATATTCAATGCATCCATGGTGCCTGCTATATATTGGGTTCTCAGTATAAGAATGAATGAATGAACAAACGGTAGGCTCAGGAGCAAGGGAGGTTAGCCAGCATGTTAAGGGGGTAAGAAAAGACAGATAAAGGAAAAGGAAAGCAGAAAACAAGTAATAAAGGAATCTGGAGATCATACTTCCTCTTTATTCTGTAAAGAATACAGTTCCAGACCTGTACCAGGTATTCAGAAACTGTTTGCTAAAAGGCTGATATACAAGAATGAACTGTTTTGGGGCCATGGGTGACTCTGCCAGAAGTATTCTTTGAGTTACAGGTGTCACTTTTTAAAATGACCAATGTTACTTCTTATTCAGCTATTTATATGTAATTAATACAAAACAAACCTGATAATCTCTTTCCAATCTAATCCTTCCTTTCAACTTCAACAGAAAACATCACAGTTAACCCCATCAATAAAAAACTGTGGAAAATTCTTAAAGAGATGGGAATATTAGACCGTCTTACCTGTCTTTTGAGAAACCTGTATGCAGGTCAAGAAACAACAGTTAGAACCAGACATGGAACAATGGAATGGTTCCAAATTTGGAAAGGAGTACATTAAAGCTGTATGTTGTCACCTTGCTTGTTTAACTTATATGTAGAGCACATGATGCTAAATGCTGGGCTGGACAAAGCTCAAGCTGGAATTAAGATTGCTAGGAGAAATATCAAAAATCTCAGATATGCAGATGACACCACCCTTATGGCAGAAAAGTGAAGAGGAGAGTGAAAAGTTGGCTTAAAACTCAAAAAACAAAAAAACAAAAATGAAGTTCATGGCATCCGGTCCCATCACTTGATGGCAAATAGATGGGGAAACAATGGAAACAGTAACAGACTTTATTTTCTTGGGTTCCAAAATCACTGCAGATGGTGGCTGCAGCCATGAGATTAAAAGATGCTTGCTCCTTGGAAGAAAAGCTATGACCAAGCTAGATAGCATATTAAAAAGCAGAAACATTACTTTTCTGACAAAGGTCCATCTAGTCAAAGCGATGGTTTTTCCGGTTGTCATGTACAGATGTGAGAGCTGGACCATAAAGAAGGCTGAGCACTGAAGAACTGATACTTTTGAACTGTGGTGCTGGAGAAGACACTTGAGAGACCCTTGGACAGCAAGGAGATCAAACCTGTCAATCCTAAAGGAAATCAACTCTGAATATTCATTGGGAAGACTGATGCTGAAGATGAAACTCCAATACTTGGCCACCTGATGGGAAGAGGTGACTCACTGGAAAAGCCCTGATGCTGGGAAAGATTGAAGGCAGGAGAAGGGGACGACAGAGGTTGAGATGGTTGGATGGCATCATCAATTCAATGGACATAAGTTTGAGCACACTCCAGGAGATAGTAAAGGACTGGGAAGCCTGGCATGCTGCAGTCCATGGGGTTGCTAAGAGTTGGACATGACTGAGTGACTGAACAACAACTAACCCCAGCAATACAATCCCCAGGAGCACTGCTGACAGCAGGAAATTCTTTTACATTCTTGAACTGAAGGAAAACAAAAAAGAAGGCAATAAAGATGCTGTGCTATAAAGTGCTATGAAAAACTGATTCCTAGGGATGCCTCAATTTTCTGACACTATACCTGCAGAATCAGAGGATCTGCTGCCTTGCTTTCTCAACTCTTGCTCCTAAAATCAAAAGGGAGGTGAAATTGGCTCTTTTGCCTTTCTGAATCTTTTGCCTTTCCAAATCTTAGCAAATACCTTGTTTCCTTGTTCCAAGAAAAGTAAGTTCTCAGGAGAGCTATAGTGAGAAGTCCTGCAAACACATAAAAGAAAAATACGTGTGTGTGGATGTATAAAATCTTGATGCACATCTACAATCATATACTTAATAAACTTTTCAATATGACAGGATGCACAAAAACATATGAAAAAAAGGCTAAAAGTGTAGAAACGTATAAATATGTTTTGGTTTCCTAGATGGACTCTATGAAGAAAAGGTAAGTTCTCCATGTCACACAAAATTAGAATTTTGTGGTCTCTGAGTAGTAGAAGCTGGTCTTTTCTAGATCTCTGTTACTGTACAAGAAAAATGTCTTCTGAAAGTTAATCCAGGATTTGAATCTTTAAATTCCATAAAATAATCGTAGAGATTCAAACTAGTGTTTATTTTTTTAATTTTTTAAAATTTAATTATTTATTTTACTTTATAATATTGTATTGGTTTTGCCATACATTGACTTGAATCTGCCATGAGTGTACATGTGTTCCCCATCCTGAACCTCCCTCCCACCTCCCTCCCCATCCCATCCCTCTGGGTCATCCCAGTGCACCAGCCCTGAGCATCCTGTATGATGCATCAAACCTGGACTGGCACTTCGTTTCACATATGATATTTCACATGTTTCAATGCCATTCTCCCATATCATCCCACCCTCGCCCTCTCCCACAGAGTCCAAAAGACTGTTCTATACATCTGTGTCTCTTTTGCTGTCTCGCATACAGGGTAATCGTTACCTTCTTTCTAAATTCTATATGTGTTAGTATACTGTATTGGTGTTTTTCTTTCTGGCTTACTTCATTCTGTATAATAGGCTCCAGTTTCATCCACCTCATTAGAACTGATTCAAATGTATTCTTTTTAATGACTGAGTAATATTCCATTGTGTATATGTACCACAGCTTTCTTATCCATTATCTGCTGATGGACATCTAGGTTGCTTCCATGTCCTGGCTATCATAAACAGTGCTGTGATGAACATTGGGGTACAAGTGTCTCTTTCGATTCTGGATTCCTCGGTGTGTATGCCCAGCAGTGGGATCGTTGGGTCATATGGCAGTTCTATTTCCAGTTTTTTAAGGAATCTCCACACTGTTCTCCATAGTGGCTGTACTAGTTTGCATTCCCACCAACAGTGTAAGAGGGTTCCCTTTTCTCTACACCCTCTCCAGCATTTATTGCTTGTAGACTTTTGGATAGCAGCGATTCTGACTGGCATGAAATGGTACCTCACTGTGGTTTTGATTTGCATTTCTCTGATAATGAGTGATGTTGAGCATCTCTTCATGTGTTTGTTAGCCAACTGTATGTCTTCTTTGGAGAAATGTGTTTAGTTCTTTGGCCCACTTTTTGACTGGGTCTTTTATTTTTCTGGAATTGAGCTGCAGGAGTTGCTTGTATATTTTTGAGATTCTTTGTCCGTTGCTTCATTTGCTCTTATTTTCTCCCATTCTGAAGGCTGTCTTTTCACCTTGCTTATAGTCTCCTTTGTTGTGCAGAAGCTTTTAATTTTAATTAGGTCCCATTTGTTTATTTTTCCTTTTATTTCCAATATTTTGGGAGGTGGATCATAGAGGATCCTGCTGTGGTTTATGTCGGAGAGTGTTTTGCCTATGTTTTCCTCTAGGAGCTTAATAGTTTCTGGTCTTATGTTTAGATCTTTAATCCATTTTGAGTTTATTTTTGTGTATGGTGTTAGTAAGTGTTCTAGTTTCATTCTTTTACAAGTGGATGAGCAGTTTTCCCAGCACCACTTGTTAAAGAGATTGTCTTTTCTCCATTGTATATTCTTGCCTCCTTTGTCAAAGATAAGGTGTCTATAGATGCGTGGATTTATCTCTGGGCTTTCTATTTTGTTCCATTGATCTATATTTCTGTCTTTGTGCCAGTACCATACTGTCTTGATGACTGTGGCTTTGTAGGAGAGACTGAAGTCAGACAGGTTGATTCCTCCAGTTCCATTCTTCTTTCTCAATATTGCTTTTGCTATTCGAAGTTTTTTGTATTTTCATGCAAATTGTGAAATTATTTGTTCTAGTTCTCTGAAAAATACCGTTGATAGCTTGACAGGGATTGCACTGAATCTAGAGATTGCTTTGGGTAGCATACTCATTTTCAGTATATTGATTCTTCTGATCCATGAACACGGTATATTTCTCCATCTATTAGTGTCCTCTTTGATTTCTTTCACCAGTCTTTTATAGTTTTCTGTATATAGGTCTTTTGTTTCTTCAGGTAGATATATTCCTAAGTATCTTATTCTTTTCATTGTCATGGTGAATGGAATTGTTTCCTTAATTTCTCTTTTACATCGTTGTTAGTGTATACGAACGCAAGGGATTTCTGTGTGTTAATTTTATATCCTGCATCTCACACGCTAGTAAAGTAATGCTCAAAATTCTCCAAGCTAGGCTTCAGCAATACGTGAACCATGAACTTCCTGATGTTCAAGCTGGTTTTAGAAAAGGCAGAGGAGCCAGAGATCAAACTGCCAACATCCGCTGGATCATCGAAAAAGCAAGAGAGTTCCAGAAAAACATCTATTTCTGCTTTATTGACTATGCCAAAGCCTTTGACTGTGTGGATCACAATAAACTGTGGAAAATTCTGAAAGAGATGGGAATACCAGACCACCTAACCTGCCTCTTGAGAAATACGTATACAGGTCAGGAAGCAACAGTTAGAACTGGACATGGAACAACAGACTGGTTCCAAATAGGAAAAGGAGTACGTCAAGGCTGTATATTGTCACCCTGCTTATTTAACTTCTATGCAGAGTACATCATAAGAAATGCTGGACTGGAAGAAACACAAGCTGGAATCAAGATTACCAGGAGAAATATCAATAACCTCAGATATGCAGATGACACCACCCTTATGGCAGAAAGTGAAGAGGAACTAAAAGCCTCTTGATGAAAGTGAAAGAGGAGAGTGAAAAAGTTGGCTTAAAGCTCAACATTCAGAAAACAAAGATCATGGCATCCAGTCCCATCACTTCATGGGAAATAGATGGAGAAACAGTGGAAACAGTGTCAGACTTTATTTGGGGGGGCTCCAAAATCACTGCAAATGGTGACTGCAGCCATGAAATTAAAAGGCAATTACTCCTTGGAAGAAAAGTTATGACCAACCTAGATAGCATATTCAAAAACAGAGACATTACTTTGCCGACTAAGGTCCGTCTAGCCAAGGCTATGGTTTTTCCTGTGGTCATGTATGGATGTGAGAGTTGGACTGTGAAGAAGGCTGAGCGCTGAAGAATTAATGCTTTTGAACTGTGGTGTTGGAGAAGACTCTTGAGAGTCCCTTGGACTGCAAGAAGATCCAACAAGTCCATTCTGAAGGAGATCAGCCCTGGGATTTCTTTGGAAGGAATGATGCTAAAGCTGAAACTCCAGTACTTTCACCACCTCATGCGAACAGTTGACTCATTGGAAAAGACTTTGATGCTGGGAGGGATTGGGGGCAGGAGGAAAAGCGGATGACAGAGGATGAGATGGCTGGATGGCATCACTGACTCGATGGATGCGAGTCTGAGTGAACTCCAGGAGTTGGTGATGGACAGGGAGGCCTAGCGTGCTGCGATTCATGGGGTCGCAAAGAGTCAGACACGACTGAACGACTGAACTGGACTGAACTTTACTATATTCATTGATTAGCTCTAATAATTTTCTGGTGGAGTCTTTAGCGTTTTCCATATAGAGAGTCATGTCATCTGCAAACAGTGAGAGTTTTACTTCTTTTCCAATCTGGATTCCTTTTATTTCTTTTTCTGCTCTGATTGCTGTGGCCAAAACTTCCAAAACTATGTTGAACAGTAGTGGTGAGAGTGGGAACCCTTGTCTTGTTCCTGACTTCAGGGCAAATGCTTTCTATTTTTCACCATTGAGGATAATGTTTGTTGTGGGTTTGTCATATATAGCTTTTATTATGTTGAGGTATGTTCCTTCTATTCCTGCTTTCTGGAGGGTTTTTATCATAAATGGATGTTGAATTTTGTCAAAGGCTTTCACTACATCTATTGAGATAATCATATGGTTTTTATTTTTCAATTTGTTAATGTGGTCTATTACATTGATTGATTTGCAGATATTGAGAATCCTTGCCTCCCTGGGATAAAGCCCACTTGGTCATGATGCATGATCTTTTTAATATGTTGTTGGATTCTGTTTGCTAGAATTTTGTTAATGATTTTTGCATCTATGTTTATCAGTGATATTGACCTGTAGTTTTCTTTTTTTGTGGCATCTTTGTCAAGTTTTGGTATTAGGGTGATGGTGGCCTCATAGAATGAGTTTGGAAGTTTATCTTCCTCTGCAATTTTCTGGAAGAGTTTGAGTAGGATAGGTGTTCAGTTCAGTTGCTCAGTCATGTCTGACTCTTTGCGACCCCATGAATCACAGCACACCAGGCCTCCCTGTCCATCACCACCTTCCAGAGTTCACTCAAACTCACGTCCTCAAGTCGGTGATGCCAACCAGCCATCTCATCCTCTGTCATCCGCTTTTCCTCCTGCCCCCAATCCCTCCTAGCATCAGTCTTTTTCAATGAGTCAACTCTTTGCATGAGGTGGCCAGAGTACTGGAGTTTCAGCTTCAGCATCAATCCTTCCAAAGAACACCCAGGACCAATCTCCTTTAGAATGGACTGGTTGGATCTCCTTGCAGTCCAAGGGACTCTCAAGAGTCTTCTCCAACACCACAGTTCAAAAGCATCAATTCTTTGGCCCTCAGCCTTCTTCACAGTCCAACTCTCACATCCATACATGGCCACTGGGAAAACCATAGTCTTGACTAGACAGACCTGTGTGTGTGTTAATTCTTCTCTAAATTTTTGGTAGAGTTCAGCTGTGAAGCCGTCTGGTCCTGGGCTTTTGTTTGTTGGAAGATTTCTGATTACAGTTTCAATTTCCGTGCTTGTCATGGGTCTGTTAAGATTTTCTTTTTCTTCTTGGTTCAATTTTGGAAAGTTGTATTTTTCTAAGAATTTGTCCATTTCTTCCAAGTTGTCCATTTTATTTGCATATAGTTGCTGATAATAGTCTCTTATGATCCTTTGTATTTCTGTGTTGTCTGTTGTGATCTCTCCGTTTTCATTTCTAATTTTGTTGATCTGATTTTTCTCCCTTTGTTTCTTGATAAGTCTGGCTAATGGTTTGTCAATTTTATTTATCTTCTCAAAGAACCAGCTTTTTTTTTTTTTTTTTTTTTGCTATGGTCTCTTTTGTTTCTTTTGCATTTATTTCTGCCCTAACTTTTAAGATTTCTTTCCTTCTACTAACCCTGGGGTTCATAATTTCTTCAAGCTGCTGTAGGTGTAGAGTTAGGTTATTTATTTGACTTTTTTCTTGTTTCTTGAGGTAAGCCTGTATTGCTATGAACCTACCCCTTAGTACTACTTTTACAGTTTCCCATAGGTTTTGGGTGGTTGTGTTTTCATTTTCATTCATTTCTATGCATATTTCGATTTCTTTTTTGATTTCTTCTGTGATTTGTTGGTTATTCAGCAGTGTGTTGTTCAGCCTCCATATGTTGGGATTTTTAATAGTTTTTCTCCTGTAATTGACATCTAATCTTACTGCATTGTGGTCAGAAAAGATGCCTGGAATGATTTCAATATTTTTGAATTTACCAAAGCTAGATTTATGGCACAGGATGTGATCTATCCTGGAGAAGGTTCCATGTGCACTTGAGAAAAGGTGAAATTCATTGTTTTGGGGTGAAACATCCTATAGATACCAATTAGGTCTTACTGGTCTATTATATCATTTAAAGTTTGTGTTTCCTTGTTAATTTTCTGTTTAGTTGATCTATCCATAGGTGTGAGTGGGGTATTAAAGTCTCCCACTATTATTGTTAATTTCCCCTTTCATTCAAACTGGTTTTTAAAAGACACCACAATTGAGTGGAAACATTTCATCAAAAATATTTAATGACTCATTTTGGAAAATCCCTGAAATAGAGTCAAAATACATTTGGCTGTTCATAAGTAGGAGGACACAAAGGAGATTAGAACATTTTGTTTGACTTAGGAAGAGACAGACCAGAAACTGGGCAAATCTTTAAATCTGAGTACTACATGAAGAACTAGGCACTGCCAGTAAATATTTAGGAATAGAGGGTTTAAAAAACAGAGAAAGGAGGAAGACAAAAATGTTGCAGTAGGGAAATAAATAAATGACAAAGAGAACATGGTTTAACTGCTGCTTCTTACAATAGGGGTCCCCAACCTCTGGGATCTAATGCCTAATGATTTGAGGTGTAGCTGATGTAGTAAGAAATACAACAGAAATAAAGTGCACAATAAATGTAACGCACTTGAATCATCTCAAAACCACCATCCCCATCCATGGAAAACTTGTCTTCCACGAAATGGGTTCTTGGCGCCAAAAAGGTTGGGGACCACTGTCTTACAAGACGATTCTAAAACTCAGATGAGGTCCTAGAATTGGCAGAATAAACAATTCAAATGGTAGATAAAGTCTACTTTCCCAGTAGAATGTGAGGGTCTCGTGGGCAGAAACTTAATGACATTACTCTTTGGATCCCTGGCACCTAGCACAGTCCCTGGCATGCAGTAAGTATTTAATCTCTGTAGAACAGATGAATAAATGAGAAAAGGCCCATAAAAGAAAGCTAAAGAAAATCTAGGAGAGAAAGGAGGAACACTAAGTCGGTGGCAAAGGTGTCAGTCAGTGGCACCCACAACTGGTGGTTCCAAAGAATGACTCTAGTTTCTCTTCTTGGCTTTATAGTAGATCACAGCTAAGTGAGTAAAAGGAAAATTAAATCCAGGCTTTGCTAATTAGAAGACTGCTTGATTTCTTTTTTCTCTTGAATTGAAAAGCAAAGGCCTGATGTTCTCACATTCCACCCACCTCTTCTCAATGCCCAAGGAACCTGTCCTACACATTGATGTATACCAGGCCAAGTGGGGAGAAAGTGAGGATGCTGAAGCTGAAACTCGAATATTTTGGCCACCTGATGCAAAGAACTGATTCACTGGAAAAGACCCTGATGCTGGGAAAGACTGAAGGCCAGGAGGAGAAAGGGATGACAGAGGATGAGATGGTTGGATGGCATCACCAACTCAATGGACATGAGTTTGAGCGAGCTCCAGGAGTTGGTGATGGACACGGAAGCCTGGCATGCTGCAGTCCATGGGGTCACAAAGAGTCGGATACAACTGAGCGACTGACCTGAACTGAGTGGGGGGAGTGGGGAGCAGCTCTCTCTCCATCCTGCGGACCAAGCTCCACAGGCTACCTGGTTGGTCCCAATAACCTGGGGCCACTCTCTTACTCAAATGAAAAATGGGATTAATAATATCTGTCAGGACTTCTGCATGTAACAAAGAGCAAAAGGTTTGAAGGAACTCTTAGAAATGATAGCATGCTAACTAAACAAATCTGTGATGATACAAGTTGAAATACAGATGGTGCCCTCCAGATCCATCACGGTCTAAGAAAGATACAGACATATACATACACACGTCTACATATACTTATATATATACACACACACACACATATATACACACACATATGTATTTCTTGTACGTCATTTCTATAGATGTATACACACATACACACACAATTCCAGGTGGTGAAGAATCCACCTGCCAGTGCAGCAGACTTAAGAGACCTGGGTTTGATCCCTGGGTTAGGACGAGCCTCTGGAACAGGAAATGGCAACCCACTCCAGTATTCTTGCGTGGGAAATCACATGGACAGAGGAGCCTGGTGGGCTACAGTCCGTGGGGTCACAAAGAGCCGGACACAACTGAGCACCAGCACCAGAGTACATGTGCACACACACACACTGTGCACAGATGTCAGTGGACCACCTCGTCCAGGCGGTAAAAACATACTTGTTCTTAAGATTAAAAACTGAGCCTCAGAATACGGTTCCTGCTGTTTAGTATGCTTGAAAGAGGAAAATTAAGATACCTGAGAGAGAAACAGGGAAAAAACTATCAGGAGTCCAGGAACCCAGGCCACCAATCTATAAAAGGGTGTGCTGCACAGCTTCACCAGTCACCTCCAGACGCCACTCCTGACGCCACTCATACCACCAGGTCCCCTGCTGTATGCAACACTGGGGGCTGACTCAGGGCTCAAGAAGAAAGAGTTGCTTCTTGAGAGTATCTTGAGGAAATCAAGAGTACTTGAAAAGAGTTCCAGTCACAGGATCCATGCAGAATAAAAATAATACCAAGCAGCCAGTGATGGAGGGGCTCCCAGGTGGTTCAGTGGTAAAGAACTTGCCTGCCAGTGCAGGAGAAGTGGATTCCATCCCTGATCTGGGAAGGTCCCCTGGAGAAGGAAATGGCAATTCTCTAAAACTTTCTGCTTATCTTCTCACTTGTTCCCCTCGCCCAAAGCTTCAGCCTATCTGTTGCCACCGCTACCACCTGGCTTTCCTCCTTCCCTTTACTCTGATGCCAGCTTCCTAAGTCCCTGGCAGCAGGTTCACTGGCAACAGGGCAGATTAGCGGGCATCATGTGTCAGTCACAAGACTCAAGTCCTGCAGTTGTCTAAAAGATTCTAAAGGTACAGCTGAGCATTAAAGCTACTTTCTCTCAGTGTGGAGGGGAGAGTCCTTTGGGTTTTACATGTAATCCATTCATCCTCTAGAGGAGGGGTTCCCAATCTCCTGGATCCAATGCCTGATGATCTGAGGTGAAGCTGATGTAATGAAAGAAACAAAGTGCACATTAAGTATCAGTCAGTTCATTTCAATCCTGTCCAACTCTGTGACCCCATGGACTGCAGCACGCCAGGCTTCCCTGTCCATCACCAATGCCAGGAGTTTGCTCAAACTCATGTCCATTGAGTCAGTGATGCCATCCTAGCATCTCATCTTCTGTCATTGCCTTCTCCCACCTTCAATCTTTCCCAGCATCAGGGTCTTTTCCAGTGAGTCAGTTCTTCCTATTAGGTGGCCAAAGTACTGGAGTTTCAGCTTCAGCATCAGTCCTTCCAATGAATATTCAGGACTGATTTCCTTTAGGATGGACTGGGTGGATCTCCTTGCAGTCCAAGGGACTCTCAAGAGTCTTCTCTAGCACCACAGTTCAAAAGCATCAATTCTTTGGCACTCAGCTTTCTTTATGGTCTAACTCTCATATCCATACATGACTATTAGAAAAACCATAGCTTTGACTAGACAGACCTTTTTCAGCAAAGTAATGTCTTTTCATTTTAATATGCTGTCTAAGTTGGTCATAGTTTTCCTCCAAGGAACATCTTTTAATTTCATGGCTGCAAACACTATCTGCAGTGACTCTGGAGCCCAAGAAAATAAAAGCTCTCACTGTTTCCATTGTTTCCCCATCTATTCGCCAGGAAGCGAAGTGACAGGATCAGATGCCACAATCTTAGTTTTTTTAATGCAGAGTTTTAAGCCAACTTTTTCACTCTCTTCTTTCACCTTCATTAAGAGGCTCTTCAGTTCCTTTTCGCTTTCTGCCATAAGGGTGGTGTCATCTGCATATCTGAGGTTATTGATAAATTTCTCCTGGCAATCTTGATTCCCACATGTGCTTCATACAGTCTGGCATTTGGCATGGTGTACTCTGCATACAAGTTAATAAGCAGGGTGACAATATACAGCCTTGACATACTCCTTTCTCAATTTGGAACCAGTCTGTTGTTCCATGTCTGGTTCTACTTGTTGCTTCCTGACCTGCATACAGATTTCTTAGGAGGCAAGTAAGGTGGTCTGGTATTCCCATCTCTTTCAGAACTTTCCACAATTTGTTGTGATCCACACAGTCAAAGGCTTTAGCATAGTCAATGAAGCAGAAGTAGATGCTTTTCTGGAACTCTCTTGCTTTTTCTATGCACAATAAGTGTAAAGTGCTTGAACCATCTTGAAACCATTCCTACCCGCCCCGTATCTCAGTCTGTAGAAAAATCGTCTTCCATGAAATTGGTCCCTGGTGCCAAAAAGGTTGGGGACCGCTGCTCTGGAGTCTATAATTTTTTCAGTGGTGTGAACATAAAAAAATTACTCACCTCAAAAGCCTATCAAGCCGAGATGCAACTTCCTGTCTCCTATTGTGGTTTTTCTATTTGTTTGACATTTAAGGCAGACCATTCTAGGGTACAAGGCAGAAGTTCCTGCCTCCTGCTACCGGTTTTCCAGGGATGTAAATTCCATGGGGAAGAGGAGGCGGCAGGCAAGGAGCACCATCACAGAAGGACCAGGAAAGTCCCTCCAGTGTGTAGGTAACGTACACACAGTGGTTATTGTGTATTCAACGAATGGACTTCTAAGGCCACCCCCAGATGACACCATTTTTCTTTAGAGCAAAAGCTGAGCCTACCATGGCTACGTACTGTTAACACTATGAAGATTCCACGGTTGCAATACTTGGCCACAAAAACACGCCAGTGTTAGAAAAGGACCACAGGATTCCGGGAAATATTTAAAAAGCAGTCGTTGCTGTTCTTCTAAACGTGATGTCCCTGCCAAGCACACCTGGTGTCAGAGTGTGGATATCCAGTGCCTAACCTTGGACCAGACACAGACTAGATCTGAGATGGGCTCATCGTGGGCTGAAGTCAACAACAATTATGTACTGAACATTAGACAGTCATTAGCCCCCGAAGTCCTAAGCTTTCCAACTAGAAAAATCAGGAGATCATATTAACGATCCATAATATCCTTTCTACCTCGAACATACTTATAAATGCTTTCTGTGCTTTGGCGGGATAAAGTGACTCAGCCTAAGGCTGATTGACATCTGACAGGTGGTGATGAACTGATCCACTTCATGTAAAGACTACACCAACAGCACAGGAAATAAATTCACTGTACTGACATCAAAACAATGAGTGGAGCAAGGTCATCCCAGTTGAACGGCCAGTCTTCTTAACAGCGTAGCTCACCAAATCTACAGTGGGTGCCTGGTTTCTATCAGGGATTTGCTAAGAGTTCGATTTTACTTTTTTTTTTTTTTTCTTGGCCACACTGCACAGCATGTGTGATCCTAGCTCCCCAACCAGGGACTGGGGCACAGCTTCCTAACCACTGGACTGCCAGCGAAGCCCCAAGAGTTGGATCTTTTAAAAAAAGAAAAAGCCAACCGCTTCCTTCAACAAATCAGGGAAGGCAAGCACTGTATCTCTCCCCCTCCCTTTGGCAGCCTCTGCAGTTGCATCGTACTAGCACACTGCACCAATCACACCCCGTCTGTGTTCGTGCCACCTCCACTCTAGACTCTTTCTTCCTCAAAGAGTGGATCCTTATCTGGATAGTTGTGGCACTGCTCAAAAAAGTAGACACTTCTCAGGCTCTTTTCAATAAAACTCTGATGTAGTTTAACATTACTGAGCCTGCTTTAATTTCCCCCTCATTCCTTTTCCCAATCACTTCCAATCCCTCCACGCTCTCACTACTGGCCATCTTCCTATGTCACCCGATTCTCCTGTCTTTCCCCATGAAAATGTCCTGCCGTTTTCCACCATTTTCCCCTTCCTGTCATCTCTCCAGGGCCTCCCAGTGTGGACACTCAGGCCTCATGGGCAGCTAACTAACCCCTTGCTTGTTCCCATAACCACCGGTGGTCCTGGATCTCCTACACCACACATTCTGCTCCCCCCACTACAGAATCAGCTGCTCTGATATTTTGCTAATTAAACTAAAAAAGTCATCTGCACTTGATGAATCTGCCCACAAAGTTCCATTCTGAGCTATGCTAAACATTACTTAAATTTCTAGCCTTTACATAGGACACCAAAGCTTCTTTCTACCACCCAACAAACACCAATTACTTGTTAATGTTCATCTTCTAACTTAAAAACCTACACTGTATCCACAGACAAGTGAATTTAATGAAAACTTCTATTTAATAAATGGCATCACTTATGTAAACTTGTGTTTTCCAACTGGACGTTTAGGAAGACTTCAACAGAAGTTAAAATTTATGAATGAAAGAAACAGAAATGATCAGAAACCACTCTGATGTCACCCAAACTGAGCCTGTGCTTGTGCCTGCTAAGTCAATTCAGTCATTTCCGAGTCTTGGCAACCCCATGGACTATAGCCCACCAGGCTCCTCTGGCCATGGGATACTCCAGGCAAGAATACTGGAGTGAGTTGCGGTGCCCTCCTTCAGGGAATCTTCCCAACCCAGGGATCGAACCCTCGTCTCTTATGTCTCCTGTATACCACTAGCACCACCTGAGAAGCCGTGAGCCTAAGGAGACATATAATGAAAACAGAAATAGTAGCAAATGACTGCCTTGAAATGATCAGTTTTAGGCAGTGTTAATGGCAGGCTGAAAATAGAAACCAGATAATTTAATCTTGTCTACTTTGCAGCTGCCAAAGGACTGGCCCGTTGAGGCTGTTTCCCATTTTGGTGGCTGCAGCAGAGAAGTTTGAATTAGGGGTAACACTCTAGTCACTGCTGTGGTGACCCTCCTCGTTAAGTACCCCCCCCCACCCCCCTGCAACACAAGAGTGATCAGAGCCACTCAAAGGGGGCAGGACCATCTCAGTGCAGGAGGAAGCACAGGTCTCAGCCCTGTGTCACCTCTTTCTTTTTTAAACATTTCTTTTCTTTATTATCAGGTTCCCTCTGTCTTCCTTCTTCCTGCTCTGACTTTATTCTTTAGGTGGGGGGCCCACACTGCATGGTACAGGGGACTCTAGCTCCCTGACCAGGGATGGAACCCATAACCCCTGCATTGGAAGCATCATGGAGTCTTAACCACTGGCCCACCAGGGAAATCCCTGCTCCCATTTTATTCTATTTTCAACTGGTGGCCTTTTCTCTCCATCTTATTTTCTTCTCTCTTGAACTCTAAAGTGGATGAAAAGTCATCACTTAAATGTATTCAGTTAAATAACTAGTCCCCGAGTTCAGGATGGTGCCATGGTAGAAAAAGGACAGGAGCCCTGGTTCCCACCTTGTAGAGAAAGGGGTAAAGCAAGTATCAATACAACAGACCAAAAAGCACACATGCTTGCTAAGTCGCTTCAGTCGTGTCTGACTCTCTGCGACGCCCTGGACTGTAACCCACCAGGCTCCTCAGCCCATGGAATTTCCCAGGCAAGAATGCTGGCATGGGTTGCCATTTCCTTCTCCAGAAAAATCTTCATGACCTAGGGATCGAATCCATGTCTCTTATGTCTCCTGCACTGGCAAGTGGATTCTTTACCACCAGTGCCACCCAGGAAGCTGCTAAAGCATAAGGCATCACCTTGTCCTCACACACAGGAGACAGGAAGCCCGCGGGCATCCAGAGGAGAGAGCTCACATCTCCATGGGGACCAGGTGACGAAGGACGGGCCATCCAAAGTGAAGACTATGCTTCCAACACAGAGCGCGACTCAAGGGGACAGGTGTATACGTTTACAGTGCCTCAGACCATTGAGAGACTATGTTCAGTTCAGTTCAGTTCAGTCGCTCAGTCGTGCCCGACTCTTTGTGACCCCACGAATCACAGCACGCCAGGCCTCCCTGTCCATCACCAACTCCCAGAGTTCACTCAGACTCATGTCCATCGAGTCAGTGATGCCATCCAGCCATCTCATCCTTGGTCGTCCCCTTCTCCTCCTGCCCCCAATCCCTCCCAGCATCAGAGTCTTTTCTCCAATGAGTCAACTCGTCGCATGAGGTGGCCAAAGTACTGGAGTTTCAGCTTTAGCATCATTCCTTCCAAAGAAATCCCAGGATTGATCTCCTTCAGAATGGACTGGTTGGATCTCCTTGCAGTCCAAGGGACTCTCAAGAGTCTTCTCCAACACCACAGTTCAAAAGCATCAATTCTTCAGCACTCAGCCTTCTTCACAGTCCAACTCTCACATCCATACCTGACTACTGGAAAAGCCACAGCCTTGACTAGATGGACCTTAGTCGGCAATGTTACACCTACACAAATTGAAGGAAGGGATTAACAACATACACATCTATCATCAGGATAAATCAACTCAGTTCAAGTTGCAAGAGCTCTCACATTTACGGTCCCCAGCTCTGTTTGAGCTCTCTCACTATTAAAGACATTATCAAGCACTCTAGCTGACACCTGTGCACAAGTCTCAACTGATTCACAACCCACTGGAGCAGGCGAAAATGAAACTCTCAAACCCCAATATTTATTATGGAAAATTATGGAGAATTCCTCACTGGTGGAGGAAAATTCAGATAACACAATGGAAACAGTTGGTATTATATTTATAAAAAGAACAAGTTGACACACAGAGCTCTCCAGACACTGAAAACCCCCCTGGCCTTATCTCCCACCCCTCTGCAAAGAGCCAAGGATATGACTGCAGCCAGAGAGAAATCCCTATCCTCTGGACCCCTCTGTCACTCTCTCACTCAAGGGGCCTGCCAGGTGGTCCTGTCCTCCAGGCTGGAATGTAACTAAAATAAACCGTAATCTAGTCCACGGCTTGGCTTCCCTTGTGGCTCAGCTGGTAAAAAATTTGCCTGCAATGCAGGAGACCTGGGTTTGACCCCTGGGTTGGGAAGATTCCCTAGAGAAGGAAAAGGCTACCCACTCAAGTATTCTGACCTGGAGAATTCCACGGACTGTATAGTCCATGGGGTCACCAAGAGTCGGACACGACTGAGCAGCTTTCACTATAGTCCATAGTACTATGATCTAGACAGTGTGTTTACAGAAAGGAGAAGTCTGCCAGGATTTTATTAAACAAAGGAAAAAGGACAAAATAGTTGACTACGTGAGCACCAAATAGGTAAAGAGGTACTACAACCAGCCCATCCAGGTACAGACAAAGGATGCAACTGGGCCTATCTGGTCAGCCTGGCTCAATCACCATGACCACGATGTCCACCAGCAGACTCCATCTATTTCTGATCCAATTCTGAATTTGCAGAGAAAGTCTCCTATGCGGGAGATAAAGAGAATGACTACCCAATATCAGTATTTCTGTTCTGCTTACCAGTTATATTGTGTGTGTGTGATCAGTCACTCAGTCGTGTCTGACTCTGTGACCCCTTAGACTATAGCCTGCCAGGCTCCTCTGTCCAAGGAATTCTCCAGGCAAGAGTACTGGAGTGGATAGCCATTCCCTTTTCCAGGGGATCTTCTCAACCCAGGGATCGAACCTGTGCTTCCCATATTGCAGGCAGATTCTTTACTGCCTGAGCCACCAGGAAAACCCCTATACTACTACTATGCTAAGTCACCTCAGTTGTGTCCAATTCTGTGCGACCCCAGAGACGGCAGCCCACCAGGCTCCCCCGTCCCCGGGATTCTCCAAGCAAGAACACTGGAGTGGGTTGCCATCTCCTTCTCCAATGCATGAAACCGAAAAGTGAAAGTGGAGTCGCGCAGTCGTGCCTGACTCCCAGCGACCCCATGGACTGCGGCCCACCAGGCTCCTCCGTCCATGGGACTTCCCAGGCAACAGTGCTGGAGTGGGGTGCCATCTACTCACAAACATAACAGCTATGGAAAGTCACTAATTAAAAACCAGGTAAAGAGCTGCAGCAAGTAGGTATCTAATATTTTAACATAATGGCAATTTGTGTGTGAATCTATATTCTAGCTATATTTGAGTTCTCTGTAGGCAAGGAACAAGTTTTACTCATCTCTGTAAGCCCAGCACCTAGGCTTATAATCAAAATTATACTCTCTATAGTCTTAGCATTTTCCCTATTTTTTCATTTCATTCCCTTAACAAAATTATGAGGCAGGTCCATTATCATTTCCATTCAACAGATGAAAAGTCTTAAAAGGCAGGGAGGACAGATGGCCAAGAGACACATGATTCAACATTGCTAATTATTAGAGAAATACTACAATACAAAACTACAATAAGGTATCAACTTGCACCAGTCAGAATGGCCATCATAAAAAAAATCTACAAACAAGAAATGCTGGAGAGGGTGTGGAGGAAAGGGAACACCTCTATACTGTTGGTGGGAATACAAATTGGTACAGACATACCAGAAAAGAATATGGAGGTTCCTCCAAAAACTAAAAGTAGAGCTACCATATGAGCCCACAATCCCACTTCTGGGCATATAACCTGAGAAAACATGGTTCAGAAAGGATACATACACCCCAATTTCATTGCAGTGCTGTTTACAATAGCCAAGATATGGAAGCAGCCTAAATGTACATCGACAAATGAATGGATAAAGATGTGGGACATACATACAATGGACTATTACTCAGCCATTAAAAAGAATGAAATAATGCCATTTGCAGCAACATGGATGGACCCAGAGATTATCACACTAAACAAAGTCAGCAAAAAAGGCAAATATCATATGGTATCACTTATATGCAGAATCTTTAAAAAAAAAAAATGATACAAATGAACTTTTTTACAAAACAGAGATAGACTCCAGACTTAGAGAATGAACTTACAGTTACCAGGAGGTGGGATGGAGAGGGTGGAGGATAGACCGGGAGTTTGGAATTAACATGTACACACTGCTATATTGAAAATAGATAACCAACAAGGACAAGGACCTACTGTATAGCGCAAGGAACTCTACTCAGTATTCTATAATAACCTAAATGGGAAAGGAATTTGAAAAATAATAGATACATGAATAACTGAGTCAGTTTGTTGTATACCTGAAACTAACCCAACATTGTTATTTTTAAGATGCAGTGCTCCAATATAAACACTGAGCTCAGCTGGTAAATAATCTGCCTGCAATACAGGAGACCTGGGTTCAATCCTTGGGTTGGGAAGATCCCTTGGAGGAGGGAAAGGCTACCCACTCCAGTATTCTGGCCTGGAGAATTCCTTGGACTGTATAGTCCGTGGAGTCTCAACGAGTCGGATGTGACTGGGCAACTTTCACTTTTTCACTTTCACTTACAAAAACTGAAAAAAACAGGGAGTTAACACCAGCTCTGACTCCCTGTCTTTGCACTGGGTCACGTCCATAAATGATTGAGAGGACGGAAAACAGTGGGGTGGGAAGGTGAGAGGCCTAGAGTTTGCTGAAAGCTTCCGCTCTGTCTTCATCTGTAGGTAATCTATCTCCTCCCTCCCACCAGGCTCACTGCCCCAGGGAACAAGAGTCCACGACTTTTCAATATGATCATGGGTATTTCAACATGGAGCCAGCTCTTCTAGATTCCACACATAAGTGAGATCATAGCTTTTGTCTGTCTGTATCTGGCTGACTCATCCCACCTCGCATAATGCCCTCATGACAAATGGCAAGACTTCCTTTTTCTTGGTGGAGGAGGGTGGGGGGAGGGGCAGAACAGGAGGATGCAGATTCAGATATTTCTTTGATAGTGATCTCATTTCCTTTGTAAATACACTGAGAAGTGGGATTGGTCAATTATACAGTAATTCTACTTTTAGTTTTCTGAGGAATCTCCACACTGTTTTCCATAGTGGCTGTACCAATAAGCCTTCCATCTCCAGTGATGCCTCCAACATACCTCTTCCTGCTGCCTACATTCTCCAGGTCCGAGCAACTACAAATCCATGTGTCCTAAGTATTACCACCCTGCCTGCAGCCCAGAGTAAGAGAACGAGAAACAGAAGGAGAAGCAATACTGTGACCCTGTGGGGAATGGATAAGCAGCTGCTTCTTGGAAGCAAGTTTACCGGGCAAGTTATTCCCTGGTTGTTTGCTGGATCTGAATCTGGAGGGCCAATAAGGTCAGCCTGAAACATCATCACTTTGAAGTAGAGCCCTGATAAAGTCTTTGAAGAAGTAGCACAAATTAGAATATCCTATCAAAGTACACCTTGAACAATGTAAAGGAGTTTAAACTCTGAGTAGGGGACTTAAGAAAGCCACAAGAGAAAGCAAGCAGTTACTTCCAAAAGTAAACAAACTAACCAGAAAGTCAGGAGAAAAACCATAGTGCCTGGAGTAATTCCCGATTAACTACTTTCCAGGTAATTAAATAAGCTCCACACTCCAACAAATGGAAAGCAGAGCATAAGCCATTCAGTTTTAAGCAAAACCTACAGCCTGTAAATATGGTTATAAAACTATTTATCAAGTTGGTTGGAAACATTTATTTCAAACTTAAACATCTTCAGGATAAAAATAACTTCCTATGTTTATTCCGCTAAGACATCTTTGAACATCACAGCTTGCTCATTCAGATGTGAATATAAAGTCCTTCCCAGGACTTTAAGAGAGGATTCTCAAGATTCCTGGAATATTTAAACACAGATCAACAGCAACTCTGGGCTTCCCTGGTAGCTCAGATGATAAAGAATTTGTCTGCAATGTAGGAGACCTGGCTTTGATCTCTGGATCAGGAAGATTCCCTGGAGAAGGGAGTGGCAACCCACTCCAGTATTCTTGCCTGGAGAATCCCATGGACAAAGGAGCCTGGTGGGCTACAGTCCATGGGGTCATAAAGAGTCGGACACAATTGAGTGACTAAGCGCAACAATGGCAACTCTGTGTGCAATAACCATGTAATCCAGGGATCTAGTCTTTTCACCACGGTCATGTTTTACTAATTCTGAAGATACGAGCAAAACAGTCAACACGTCATATAGGAAAGAGCATGGACTTGGGAGTCTGACAGCCAGTTCTGCCATGAGTTACCTAGGGTGTCCTTGGACTACTGCTGTAACCTCGAGGAACCTAGCCCTTCCTGTCTGTAAAATGAGGAAGTGGGAAAGGTAACTGTTAGGATAATTGCGAAATTTCCAAAACAAAATATATGGATACATCTAGTACTAGCATCTAAAGGGCTCTCCCACAACTTATGGGGAGTGTTCTCCAGGGCAAATTTTACTGCGGTTCTGTAGAGCTCATTTTCTTCTTCCTACTTCCCCTACAAAAACAGTTCCAACTTATTTTACAAACTTAAAACAATTTAAAAAGCCAGAAGGGGTGAACAATCTCTATCTTCAGCAAAGGAGAGAAGGAATAAAAAAGAGTCATGAAACTAAGACCTAGGTTCCTGGATTAATTAATATGAAAGAATAAGGAGAAAAAAAAGAATTTCCGTAAGTCAGGTCAAGAAACAAAGAAACTTGGTACAGTGGTTTTCTACTGAGTTTAAGAGTGAAATGGAACACTATACAGGCATACCTCTTGACTGCACTTCACGTCTCTGTGCTTCACAGGTAATGTTTTACGAATTGAAGGTTTGTGGCAACCCTGTGTAGTCAGATGATGGTTGGCAATTTTTAGCAATAAGGTATTCTTTAATTGAGGTGTGCATATTGGTTTTTTAGACACAATGTGATTGCACATTTAACAGACTACAGTATAGTGTAAATGTAACTTTTGTATGCACTGGGAAATCAAAATGCAATACTCGCTTTGTTGCAGTGGTCTGGAATTGAACCCCCAATATCTCCAAGGTCTGCCTGTGTGGGGCATAAAAGGCAACCCTGTGAACTGGAAGAGTACCTAGAGAAAATGACTCAAGGGTGCTCAGAGAGGCTTCGGAATCTTTGTGGGAACATACACGGCAGAATAAGGACAGTAAACAACACAACAGATATCCACACCTACAAATGCTCAGCCTTAGAAATAGCAAGGTGTCTGATCACCATGGGAGACCCAACATCCCCAAGTGAGCAAAATTTAGAACAAGTCCCCAGAGGAGTAAATGCTCAGACAAACCTAGAGATAACACACAGAGTATTTTTCTGCCCCAGAAAGGCATTCTTCCTCTTTAGGACTTCCAGCATCCCAAGAAGCTCCTGGGGGTATGTTGAGTCCTTATTTTTCTCTCCTTCCAGTTCTATTAAGATATTATTGACACACGGCACTGTGTTAAGTTTCAGGTATACAGTGTAATGATATGACTGACGTACATCATGAAACAGTTATCACAGTACATTTGGTGAATATCCATCACCTCTTAGAGATACATAATGAAATAAACAAACAAAAAAAAAAAAAAACCTTTTTTTCCTTGTCATGAATCCTACACTCTTAGGATTTACTCAGCGAACAACTTTCATATATAACATACAGCAGTGTTGATTATATTTACCATGGTGTACACTTCATCCCTAGTATTTATTTACCTTACAACAGCAAGTGTGTACCCTTTGACTACCTTCATCCACTCCCCACCTCTGGTCACAATTCTGATCTCTTTTTCTATGAAACTGTTTGCTTGCTTTTGAAGCATAATTGACCTATAAGACTATGTAAGTTTCATTTACACCATAATAATTCCATATTTCCATATATTTCAAAACGATCACAATGAGTCTAGTTCCATCACCATACATCAATATTACATAGCTATTGACTATATTCCCCATTCTGTACATTTTATACCTGTACTTACTTATTTTAGAACCGGAAGTTTGTATTTCTTCATTTCCCTCACCTATTACTTTCCCCTCTCCCCACTGGCAACCACCTGTTTGTTCTCTGTATCTATAACTCTGTTCCGTCTTCTGTTTTAGATTGCACATATAAGTGACATCAAATAGTATTTGTCTTTCTCTGATTTATTTCACTTAGCATAACACCCTCTAGGTCCACCTGTGTCATCAGAAATGGCAAGATTTCATTCTTTTTATGGCTGAAAAATATTCTACTGGATTTATATACTATATCTTCTTTATCCATTCATCTATTGACAGGCACTTGGGTTGCTTCTCTATCTTGGCTACTGTAAACAATGCTTCAAAGAACATCAAGGTACATATATCCTTTTTTCTAATTAGTGTTTTTGTTTTCCTGAGTAAATATCCAGGAGAAAAATTGCTGAATTACATGACAGTTCTATTTTTTCCATTCTTTAAACAGTGGTTGCACCAGTTTATATTCCCATCAACAGCACATAAGGGTTCCCTTTTCTCTACATCCTTGTCAATACTCGTTATCCTTTTGAAATAGCCATTCTGGCAGGTGTGAGGTGGTATCTCACTGTGGTTTTGATTTGCATTCCCCTGGTGATTAGTGATGCTGAGCATCTTGTCTTGTATCTGCTGGCCATCTGTATGTCTTCTTTGGGATGATGTGCATGCCGATTGCCTGCTCCTCTTCTTTGGCACCCAGACAGGGACATGAACATGTTCGCAGGTCACTGCAATGGCTAGCGACACGGTGGTGACTATCATTCCAAAACCAGATAGATGAAGAGATGGAAGAGATGGCATTTTTATTTTTTAATCAAGACATGAGATCATAATACAAATACTATTCTGCAACTTGCTCTTTTCACTCAATATGATGACTATCTTTCAACCTGACCTCATTTTCTCTAATACATGCATCTAATTTCATAGCTTGAGTATACTAGAATTCAATCTAACTATTCTGCTATTGCTTATCATATAGGGATCTTTCTATCTTTAAAAAGTCCATTGAGAAAAGGCGCTCCTTAAACCACTGCCTTGTCAGCTGATACTAAAACTAGAACCACTGTGGACTGACAGCTGGATAAACAAAGAACTCAGAGCAAGCAGGGAGGGCTATCAGGAAGGAAGGGAGTAGATCCTGATGGTAGGAGTATCATCACCACACAGCCTCTGCTTGAACACTTAAAAACTGCCAGGGACAGAGCGCTCATGACCTTCAATGATGACCAATTCTTTTATCGACACAAATCTCATCAACAGGAAACTTTGTGACAAATTGAAGCCTACTTCCCTAAAGTTTCCATCCCTTGAGTTCAATTCTGCTGAGGACACAGCATAATTACATGCATCAAATATTTGAACACGACTATGGGATCCTATCTAAGGCTTTTCTTCTCTAAGTTAAACACCTCTTCTTCCTGCAATAATCCTCTTCCCAGGAACTAGGTGCCAGGGCTCTCACCTTCCTTCAGCTCTTCCTGCTTTCCAGGGTCTTTTATGTCCTCATTGCATTTGTTACAATGTTGCTTCGGTTTTATGTTTTGCTTTTTTGACCACAAGGCACGTGAGATCTTGGCTCCCCAGCCAAGGATCAAATCTTCCTCCCCTGCACCGGAAGGCAAAGTCTTAACCACTGGACCACCAGGGAAGCCCTTCCAATGTCGCTCTCAAAAGCTAACACATAGCACTAAACACCTGAGGGGCCTGTGACTCAACCAGCACAGAGTGAACTGCTGTGACCATCCATCCCTCCACAGCATCACCAGCTATGGACAGGAGAGCATGACACATCCCCTGGGTCATTTTACCACATGCCACAAGCCAAAGAGTTCAGTTCAGCTGAGTCGCTCAGTCGTGTCCAACTCTTTGCAACCCCATGGACTGCAGCACTCAAGCCTGTTTGTCCATCACCAACTCTCAGAGCTTACTCAGATTCATGTCCATCACGTTGGTGATGTCATCCAAACATCTCATCCTCTGTCATCCCCTTCTCCTCCTGCCTTCAATCTTTCCCAGCATCAGGGTCTTTTCCAATGAGTCAGTTCTTCGCATCAGGTGGCCAAAGTCAAAGAGGACAGCTACAAAACTTGCTGTGTATTCTAACTCATTCCCAGACTTACCAAATACTCTTTTGAATATTCTCTAATCAGCCCTGCTTTGAGGCTGCATTTGATGCCCTTAGGCATAAAACACAAGAGTGGATAAGGACCCAAAGTTCCTGAGTCCCAATCCTGGCTCTACTGTAGGCCAGCCATAGGACCTAAAACAAGTCACTTACCACACAGGGAGGTTGTGTGGCTTAGATAATTCATATGGAGTGTTTAGCACAGTATGTAGGAAGCAATCATTACAAAAAGCTTAAGAATTCCATGGACAGAGGAGCCTGGCAGGCTACAGTCCATAGGGTCACAGAGAGTCGGACATGACTGAAGCAACTTAGCATACATGCATAGCTAGGTTAGCACAGAAACCAGAAGTTGAAAGCAGAATTCTTGCCATATGACAGAATAAATATACATGTGGCCCATACCTCCTGAGGAATTAAGCTGTATTATCCTCTTCTTTGAAAAGACAGACGTCCTGTCTTTTATATATACAAGTGGCTGATAAATAAGTAAATACCTCAGCTTCGGTGTCTGTTTCAGAAGACAGCTGATTTTTCCTAATATCCCACAGGTACAGCCACTCTGCTGGCTGTGAACATACCCAAACTAACTAACCCCGCCTCTTCGTTGATAAGAAGTAATGTTTATCTGATAAAGAGTGGTTCCTATGAGAGGTTCTTTCTCACTTCCTGGGTATACTAAATTTACTTCTATTTCAGCTTGGATCCACTCTTTCCCATTTCACTACAGTCAAAAAAAAACAAGTTTGTTTTTTCCTTCCCCCTAGCTGTCATCCTTATCTTTACTCACTGCCTTCTTCTGCCCCATCTTTTCTGTCTTGAAGTACTAAATTTCTTCATCCCCTAGAATCCTCAAAATTGAGTCTTTTCTTACTCATCACCAGATACTAAGTGAAAACTCAACTTCCCCTCCAAACACCATCTACACCCACCTCAATCTCAGTCCTGTGACATGAGCACTGAGCATGTATTGTTCCCTCTGAGCTTCAAAAATGTGATGGAAGTGGTGACCGGGAAGTGACAGCAAACAGCATGCACTGATGAACAGTTTACTGAAATCTTCCCCGTGGATCACCTGCCTCATTTGAAATTCAAACCACTCCTAATGTACCTGTAATAGCTCATTTTACAAATAAGGGATGAGGCTCAGAAGCTTAAATAGGTTGGCCAAGGTCATGTGCTCCGTCAAGTCCAACTCTTTGCAGCTGCCAGGCTCCTCTCTCCATGGAATTTTCCAGGCAAGAATATTTAAGTGGTTTGCCATTCTCTCCTCCAGGGGATCAAAGCCGCGTCTCTGATGTTGGCAGGTGGATTCTTTACCACTAGCACCCCCTGGGAAGCCCCAAAAGGTTACACATCTACAAAAGACTGGCTCTAAGTGAAAGAGGAGAGTGAAAAAGTTGGCTTAAAGCTCAACATTCAGAAAACGAAGATCATGGCATCCAGTCCCATCAATTCACGGGAAATAGATGGAGAAACAGTGGAAACAGTGTCAGATTTTATTTTGGGGGGCTCCAAAATCACTGCAGATGGTGACTGCAGCCATGAAATTAAAAGACGCTTACTCTTTGGAAGAAAAGTTATGACCAACCTAGATAGCATATTCAAAAGCAGAGACATTACTTTGCCGACTAAGGTCTGTCTAGTCAAGGCTATGGTTTTTCCAGTGGTCATGTATGGATGTGAGAGTTGGACTATGAAGAAGGTAGAGCGCCAAAGAATTGATGCTTTTGAACTGTGGTGTTGGAGAAGACTCTTGAGAGTCCCTTGGACTGCAAGGAGATCCAACCAGTCCATTCTGAAGGAGATCAGCCCTGGGATTTCTTTGGAGGGAATGATGCTAAAGCTGAAACTCCAGTACTCTGGCCACCTCATGCAAAGAGTTGACTCATTGGAAAAGACTCTGATGCTGGGAGGGATTGGGGGCAGGAGGAGAAGGGGACGACAGAGGATGAGATGGCTGGATGGCATCACTGACTCGATGGACATGAGTCTGAGTGAACTCCGGGAGTGTGATGGACAGGGAGGCCTGGACTGCTGCGATTCATGGGGTCGCCAAGAGTCGGACACGACTGAGCGACTGAAATGAACTAAAGTCTAACACCCAGCTCTTCAAAGTCTACTGCAGTGTTGTTCCTACTACAGTTGAGCAAGGGTGCGTTCACAGGAGAGAAGTCAGAAGGAAACACAAATGTCAATTACACAGCCTGGGTCTAAAATGTGGTCAGCTTTTTACAGCTTGCCCTCCATAATTCCTTGAGAAGAGTTTTTGGCAGGAATTCTTTTGGCTTAAGCAATAGACACTTAGAATGGTCCTGCTGAATGGACAGCTGAGATGCAGAATAGCATTTCCAAGGTCGAAACTTAATGAGGAAATACCCCCAATGAGCAATGCCTAATGCCTGGAGAGTTTTGTTCGGAGGTAGAGGTGGGGGGTTGGGGAGGGGGGTTCTGCTGTTTTATGTTACAAGAAGAGAAGTACTTATCTTACTAAACAATTATTTGTTCATGAAAATCACCTGATGAGGAGCTGGAGGATTTATGATAAACCAAAGTTCTTTGTGTCTTTACTGAAAGTGACTTAGATGCATGCAATGATTTTAATAAATCTGACTTTAAAGCAGAAGTGAATGTAAAGAACAAGCATATACCAGGGTAACTGTGTGTTTCCTTTTCATTCTTCTGGCTAGAAAATTCTCTAAAACCACACTGGTCCCAGTGTTCACAGACACGGCACAAGTAATGATCCTTGATTAAAAACAAAAAGGCAGGGACTTCCCTGGTGGTCAAGTGGGTAAGACTCCACAATCCTCATGCAGGAGGTGTGAGTTCTACCCCTGGTCACAAAACTAGATCCCACGTGCATGTCCCAACTACGAAGTCTACACACTGCAACTAAAGATCCCATTCACACCTGGCACAGCTGAAAATAAATAAATATTTTTTAATTAAAAAAATTTTTTTAATTAAATAGCATTATGTTTTAAGTAAAAATTATTTTTCAGAACAGCTTTAAAGAAAAATCGCAAAGATAGTACACAGATTTCTCATATAGCCTAACCGTATTTCCTTTATTATTAGCATCTCACATACAAAGGTTTCATGTGCCACAATTAATGAACCAATATCCACACGTTAGTATTAACTGAAGCCTGTTCTTTATTCAGATTTCCTTAGACTTGCCTAATGCTCTTTGTCTGCCCCAGGACTCAACATACATTAGTTGTTCTGTCTCCTGAGACTCATCCTGGTTATTAAAATGGTCACACAGCCTTGTGAAGATACTAAAAAACATTGAACTGAACACCTGAAATGGGTGAATTGTAAGGTACAGAATCCCAGATTAGAAAGAGGACATTATTTGAAAACCTGGTGGAATTCAAAAAGCCTGGAATGCATTTAACAGTTACCAGTGTTGATGTTTTACTTTTGACAAGGGTACCTAACGAGGAAAACTGGGGAAGGCATATACAAAAACTCTTTGTACCATCATTACAAATTTTCTGTACATTTAAAATTATTCCAAAATAAATTTGGGATTTTTTTTTAAATTACCATAGAACGTGATCTATTATGAAGCAAAGAGCAAACCTTAGACAGTATACCAGTTGCTTCTTGAAATACTGGTGAGACTCTTAGTATTTTCACTCGAGCTAAAGAGAGAATACCTGTAAAGTGACATGACAAGGGAGCTCTCTCAGGCCATCAAGTCCAAGACCTTCTTCAGGAAATGACATGCATCAGTGGCACACCCCACCTACGGTTACCAAACCAGCATTTTATGGTCCTCCTTGATCACCATTCCATAGTATGCAGCTTTGGCCACCTTCAGTCAACTCTACTCAAGTTCACTTTCTCTTGTTTAGGAACCTTCAATTCAGTTGTCCTTATAACCGTGTTTCCTGCTCCTTTCTAACTGCACCATATCCTCTAGAAACTTTGCAATAGAGAACCAATCTGGATACATACAACTCTAATAAATACTTGGGGGTTGCCAAGCATACAACAGACGGTGTTCTGGTTCTCACACACACAAAAAAAAGTGGTTAATTTCTAAATCAATTTAACAGCTTACTATTGTCCTTCAGAGTCTCTCAAAGTTTCAAAGAGCTAAGGTAAACAGTCATAATTCATTATTGCTCAAGACAGTGAAACTGGGCCCCACCTTGTACTCTGATGAAAAGATTACTTTTAGTTTATAGCCTCCTTTCAGCCTTCTTTGAAATTAAGATAACAAACTAGCCATCAGATAAAGATATCTATAAAGACACTCTAAATACCCCTATAGAAAGATAAAAGATTTGCAACTAGGTCAAGCTCAGCCCCACTCCAGTACTCTTGCCTGGAAAATCCCATGGACAGAGGAGTCTGGTAGGCTGCAGTCCATGGGGTCGCTAAGAGTTGGACACGACTGAGCGACTTCTCTTTCACTTTTCACTTTCATGCATTGGAGAAGGAAATGGCAACCCATTCCAGTGTTCTTGCCTGGAGAATCCCAGGGACGGCGGAGCCTGGTGGGCTGCCGTCTATGGGGTCGCACAGAGTCAGACACGACTGAAGTGACTTAGCAGCAGCAGCAGCAGCAAGCTCACTATGAAACTGAGGTAAATGATAACTCAATAAAGCTGAGACTACAAAACAGCCTTTCATTATACCCTTTTTGTAAACTCCACCCCCAGAACCCAGTCATTAAAATAAAAAAACACATAAATGTTTTTGTTGTTCTTCACTCCACAGGGTAGAGAAAGTGGACCTCTGAATACAATTTCAAATCCAGTTTGATTTGCTTCCTTTTGAATCTGCAGGCAAGTTAACACTTACTGTTTGGAGATGAATGGGCAATTTTCTTTTGGGATAGAGAAGGGAGGAGAATCAGCTCAACATCCCTAGTAAACAAGAAATAGAAGCTCTTTTCACACACAATTACACCAGTATGTGTTTGTGCTTTAGATTCACTTTTACTTTAAAGTCAGATTTATTAAAATCATTGCATGCATCTAAGTCACTTTCAGTAAAGATACAAAGGACTTTCGGTTCATCCTGAATCCTCAGGCTCTTCATCAGGTGATTTTCATGAACGAATAATTGTTTAGTAAGATACACATTTCTCTCCTCAAACATGTGAACAAGAAATAGAAGCTCTTTTCAAATAAAATTACTCTTATTTCCAGAGCAAAGCACACACATTTCTAAGGCATTCTGACCGAACTCTAACAAGGAGCTGGAAGCAAAGCAATTCCAGAGCCCTGAAGTTCTATTCGCTTCAGCCAACACGTGTGGAAATGCGCACATTTCATTGAGAGAAATAAGGGAAAGGAACATATACAGGTGCAATCCTTTGAGCTACATCCCCTGAAAACGAAAAAAAGGGGGTCTTCACCCTCAAGAAGAGTTCCTTTACAATCTGAAACCAAGCCTTCCCTCTACTGTTGAAGATCTTGGAATCACAGAATTTTAGAGCTGCACTGGACTTCAGGAGTATCGTTTCTGGCAGATGGAGAGAGCAGAAATTCTGGAGACGGGCCACAGACATCACGTCTGTGAGAGACAGAGCCATCTGAATCCCTGGGCCACAAGGGACAGAGGATCTTCAACATCCTCAAGCCTAAGTCCAGAGTGGATCTCTCTCCCTCCCAGCGGAAACTGGAGGCAAATCCCATTCTGTACCCTCTCCTGAGCTCTGTGCTCAACCCCCCAACCTGTCCCACTGAAGGCAGTCCTCACACTCTCCATATTCCTGGGGACCATGCCAAGTGGAGGACCCCGCCCCAATTCCATCACCCACCCCCAGCAGCGTTTTTCAGCCTTGGCTAAAGGAGGTCACTCCTGGAAGCACAGAAACAGAACTCTCAGAAAAGGCAGAAAGGAAGTCGGCATTGCAAGAGCTCTGTAGACACAGATATGAATCAATTCCTAGGAGACACTTTTTTTTTTTTAAAGGAGAAGAGTGGAGGAACCATACACTCTCGTTTATATCAGAAAAGACAAAAAGATTCCATATACATGGATGTCTCCCCTACCGCTCAAAGGATGCCACTGGCTGCCAGTGGAGAGGGAATCTGAGCAGCTTCAAACTAGGGGGATGGGGGATAAGGGGTGGGGGGAACACCACTGGGACTGACCTTCCATCCTACCCCCCTTTTCTGCCTTTAAATACATAAGCTACCTAGTCAGAAAACTCATTTCTTAACGTCTGTATTTACACAAAGTAAAAGCCCCCAAATGAGCTAATCAAACACAAATCATGTTTCATTAAAACAGATAAATATTTAAAATAAGAGAAATTAAATTTTTAGAAAGACAGAGCAACAAATAATGCCGGGGTGGGGATGGGTGGGGGAGGTCTTCGGAGGAAAGACGTCTCAACCCAATGACACTCACAGTTAAACCACTTCGTGACATTTCACAAGATGACTTTTGAATTTAGCAACTTCCTCTAGGCTTAGCAACTTTATGTTGTATATACCTTTGCAGACTCTGTTTCAGATAAGAAGCACAGAATGAGGAATGAGACAAAATCGAGGGGGGACAAACCACAGGATTTTTTAATTACTTGTTTGAAATATGAATTTAGAACTGAAGAAAACTTTTCCAGTAAAACCCTGCTCTTTTTTTTCAAATGAGACAAGAACCCAAGCTTTGTGTTGTTGTTTTGGTAAATAAGCTGGAGTATGGAATATTTTTAACAATAGGATGGTTGGGAAACCCTCAGCACCAACCCCCTTTCCCACCCCCCAGAAATCCTAGTTCAACACTTAGAGACGCTTTAATGCCGTGTGGACTTTCAAAAACATACTTCAAAGAAGATTAACCACTGACAACAGTTATAAGCAGAGCCCTTCTATTATAAGGAAGTTGGTAAATGATTCACCAAGTACATATTTTTTGGCCAAGTAAAAACCCATTACAAATGGGTTAATGAGTTCATTTTGTGGCACATGGTCATGTAACTGAGGCCTAAGGGATAGTGGTCTTTTAATAAAGCCTATTTTTAACCACTATAAACTATGTGAAGGTACTTTTCCCATTGATTGTTCTCTATCCTTTTGCTTTTCTGGCAAAACTACTAGAAACTGTCATTAATAAGTCTGCAGCAAGTTTTTCCTTTGTCTTATTTACTGAAAGGGTTGACTTACTTAAAATAGAAAGCTTCTGAAAAGCACACAGCCAAATACTGCAATTAAATTACACAGACTGAATTCTTAATTTTTTTTATAAGTTACTGCCACAAAAAGATATTACCAGATTGTATCTGCTTTGATATAATCTGTTCATGAAATTTTTCTTTATGAATGTAATTCAGAGGCCATGCTTCAAAAATACTTGAGAGTACTGGGGTATACTGTACTTTTTGTATAAGTGACTTCAGACTGGGAAAGGAATTTCTACATATTGCCCACACTAACATGAGACATTCTGACCCCCCAAAAGATGATGATAATACCATCTGAACCACCAGGGAAGCCCATGATATGACTATATCATATAGTAATAGATCTATTACTATAGATCTATCTAGGGTAATAAATCTATCAACTTCAGACAATGAAAACAGGAATGGAGAATGTTAAACAATTCAAGATTCACATTTCACTACCAGCAACTGGGCCATTAATTAACTTTCGATCAGAAATTAGGCCTATTCGATCTGAAATGCAGGGTCCAAATAAGAAACAGGTAGGCCTAACCCAGTGATTAAAAAGAACTGGCCCCTGAGTTTCTCATCACTTAGTCATCCATTCCAACGCAAATATGTAAATAAAATTCCACTACAATGGAAGCAAGTTTATTTAGCTTTTACTTCATACTCCTAAGCATACCAAGATGGCCACGATTCAGCCTTAGTC
The DNA here is from genome assembly GCF_016772045.2 of Ovis aries. Lineage (NCBI taxonomy): Eukaryota > Metazoa > Chordata > Mammalia > Artiodactyla > Bovidae > Ovis > Ovis aries. Next base: position 36,998,102 of record NC_056073.1, on the reverse strand, counting down.
ACTGCCCACAGAGAAAGTTCATCTTTTCTCAGTACCTTTGCTCAAACAGTTTCCTCTTGCTGGTATATTCTGCCTGTCCCCCGGGTCCCATCCCTGCACTTTCTCTCATCCTTCTAAAGCAGGAACTCCCAGGAAGAACACTCCCCACACACATAATTTCCCAGAAGAGGCCCAGGGGTGCTGAGGCCTGGGTGCACATATTTTCTGGAATAATTAAGCATACTGCATTGTAAGAGTTTACACATGCTTATAGGTTTGTCTGCTAGAAGGCACAGGCCCTAGCTCATCTCTGTACCCCCCTTCCAGCCCAATATTTGGTAGGCGGTGTTCAATAAGCAACTACAGAAAGAAGCCTCTCAGAGTGAGGCAGGGCAGAAAGACCAATAAATATCTGAGACACAGGTAAGAGGCACCATGTGATAAAGAATGAATGAAATATTGCCATTTGCAGCCACTTGGATGGACCTAGAGTATATCCTACTAAGTGAAGTCAAAAACAAATATTATATAATACCATTTATATGTGGAATCTTTTCAGATTTTTAGATTGGTATTAGTATTTTTTAATAATACCAATGAATTTATATACAAAAAAAAAACAGAAACAGACTCACAGACATAGAAAACATTTATGGCTACCAATGGGGAAAGGGTGGGGAGGGAAAAATAATGAGTATGCGGTTAACAGATAGAAACAACTATAGATAAAATAGGTAAGAAAAAAGGATGTACTGTACAATACAGGGAACTATATTCAGTATCTTATAATAACCTATAATGGAATAGAATCTGAAAAATATATATAACTGAGTCACTTTGCTGTACAGCTGAAAATACAATATTGTAAATCAACTATGAATTTTCTATTTAAAAAAGACAGAAACAGACACACAGAACCAATATCCAGACAAGTAGATACACATATTGCTGTTCAGTCGTTTAATCACGTCCCACTCTTTATAACCCCATGGACTGCAGCATGCCAGGCTTCTTTGTCCTTCATTATCTCCTGGAGTTTGCTCAAACTCATGTCCATTGAGTTGATGATGCCATCCAACCATTTCATCCTCTGTTGCCTCCTCCTTCTCCTGCCCTCAATTTTTCCCAGCATCAGGGTCTTTTCCAATGAACTGGCTCTTAGCATCAGGTGGCCAAAGTATTGGAGCTTCAGTTTAGCATCAATCCTCCAAATGAACATTCAGGGTTGATTTCCTTTAGATACGCATATACAAAGTCAATAAACATAACCCTTTGGATTACTGTCATAATCCTTCCTCCCCAAAAGAGGTACATGTGATATGGAGACAGTGCTGTGGAGAAACAAAATAAAAGGGGGTCATTTGGCCCTGGGGGAGGGAGAATCTATAAGGGAAGAGGGGAGAGCAAGGCCAGGGTCACAGAGAGCAGACAGGAGGGGGTGAAACAGGAAATGAGGATCAGGATGAGGGCTACAGCCTGCAAGAGGGAAAAGTGTGAACAGAAGCTGGAAGGTGTAAAAGGCACAGGGGATCTGAGCCACAGGAAAGCACTGTCTGCTGTGCTGTCTATAGAACCCAGGAAAGCATGCTGGGATGCAAGGCAGTGACTACAGCAAAGCCTGCAGAGTCCCAGGTTCAAGTCCTGCCTCTGCCCTCGCCCAGCCCTAGGGCTGCAGGCAAGTTACTGAAGACCTGTGTGGGCTTACTCGCTTCAGTCGTGTCTGATTCTTTGCGACGCTATGAACTGTAGCCCGCCAGGCTCCTCTGTCCATGGGATTCTCCAGGCAAGAATACTGGAGTGGGGTGCCATTTCTTTCTCCAGGGGATCTTCCTGACCCAGGGATAGAACCTGTGTCTTCGACATTGCAAGTGGATTCTTTCCCATTGAGCCACTGGGGAAGTCCCACTGAAGACCTGTAAGCCTATTTAAGCATCCAGCATACGGAGTTGCTGGTGTCTTTAGGGCAGACAGGTAAACTGAGGCCAAGTCAAGAAGAAAACACATCTTGTTCCATGACAGGCAGGCAAAAGCTCCAGGACCCACCAGGCCTCTGCCTGAAATGCCAGAAAGCATATGGACACATCCCCCTTCAAGTGTGGTCAAATCAGGCCACCAGACTGTGACACCAGCCAGCATTGGCCATTCCGGCCAGCACCCACTGGACCCACCCGAGTCCCTTAGGATGGAGTCATTCCTCCCACACACAGGGCTGGACTGAGGGACATTGCCCAACGCCACCCACCCTGTCCTCTTTATTATATGGAATTTGGGGTTTATAATGTAGTCTTTCCCTCAATACATCTCACCATTTCATTATGCTCATGCTAAGTCGATTCAGTCATGTCCAACTCTTTGCGACTCCATGGACTGTATCCCGCCAGGCTCCTCCAACCATGGGATTCTCCAGACAACAGTACTGGAGTGGGTTGCCATGCCCTCCTCCAGGGGATCTTCCTGACCCAAGGAGTGAACCTGTGTCTCCTGCATTGCAGGCGGATTCTTTGCCACTGAGCCTCTGGCTATTTTAAAAGGCGTCTTCCATCTCCCAAAAGCAGTCTCTTCAGAACCACAAAGGATCTTTCCACTCTCTTTGCGAGCAGCTCCAGGAAAGACTGCAAGGCTCAGGGTCAGTTGCTGGCCATGGCGTTACCAGGCTCCTGGGCCCCCAGGAGGCACTTTCCTTGCCCTGCCGAGCACCCTGCCTCTCATCCCCCCAGCCTCCTGTTGGGCGTGCACACTTGCAGCTATGGACTTCTTCCTCCGCTTCCATGATTCATGTTCCCACCACTGACCTCCCTCCCACTTTTGACCTCTGCTCTGCTCCGGAAACCTCAGAGTCTTCCCAGCTCCCTCCCTCAGCTCTCAGCCTGGTGGGAGAGCTGTCTGCCCCCAGCGTCTGCTTTCCCGATTTTACCACCACATGGGCGAGGAGAGAGAAGAAAAGTCACTGCTTGTCCAGATTCCCCCAGTGCTGCTCTGGACGATTTTTCTTCCACCATCCCCTGCCATTTAGTAATACACTTGGGGACTAAAAGCTCTAAGTGTGTGTATAATCAGCCAATCATGTGAAAGTAGCATCTCTGCCCTTATTTATTTGTTAGCCTGAATAGAAAGACCTCTAAAATGGACTTTTTTTAGAAAGCACTTGAATGCATTTTGTCTGGTCTTGTATTCATGAAGTGTTCTGTTGTCGTTCAGTCACTAAGTCGTGTCCGACTCTTCCTGACCCCACGGACTGCAGCACGCCAGGCCTCCCTGTCCCTCGCTATCTCCTGGAGTTTGCCCAAGTTCATGTCCATTGAATCGGTGATGCCATCCAACCATCTCATCCTCTGTCATCCCCTTCTCCTCCTGCCCAATCTTTCCCAGAATCAGGGTTTTTTTCCAGTGAGTCAGCTCTTCACATCAGGGGGCCAAAGTATTAGAGCTACAGCATCAGTCCATCCAATGAGTATTCAGGGTTGATTTTTCTTAGGATGGACTGGTTTGATCTCCTTGCTGTCCAAGGGACTCTGAAGAGTGTTCTCCAGCACCACAGTTTGAAAGCATCAATTCTTAAAGTGTTTAATTAGCACCAATTATGAACTGGGCCCCTAAGACGGGGCTGTTGGAGGGAACGGGGGTGGTAAGCATCAAAAGAACACAGCAGGCGTGTTCTGCTCCCCTTATGAGGCTCAGCTGCTGCCTTCTTCTATAAAGGGGGTAGGAGAACTCCTAACACCCTTCAAGAGAGGCACCATCCTTCCAGCCAAGAGGTACCTCCCCTCCAGACCCAAGTCTGGCTCCTCCTAACCCTGGATAGGATGCGCCCTGCAGAGCAGCTGGCTGAGGGCCTGAGAGCAGAGCCGGTCATGCCCTCTCTGGTCCCTCCTAGTTGTCAGCACCCACCAACCTCCACATTCCTGGAGAGCTTAGGTACCACACCTCACATCCCTGGGGAACCTGGGGAGCTTCAGTGTTTAAGAGGACAATCCCTCAAACTCCCTAGGTTCCTGGGCTTGCTAAACTCAATCAACTTCCATCCCTTCTCCCAGGGAAGCTTTGCTAGGGATCTTCAACTTGAATACCCCAGCGCCTGGCTCTCTCACTTCCCCAGCACCTGATCTTCAAAGTCCCTCCAATCTCCTAATGTTTCCCTTCTCACTGTCACCACCTCTAACTACTTGTCAGCATCTCTCAACACCCTTACTTCTTAACGTCTCAACTACTTTCCCTTCCAACTGTCTATTTCACTTTTGCTCCGAGAAGGCGCTGCTGAAAGAGAAAAATCACAGACTGGCACAAATCCTGACGCTTTTGATTTTCAGTGGGTTGATTATACCCAGCAACCCATTCAACTGACCCCAGGCAGCTCCTTCTCTGCTCCCCCATAAAGACCACCCAAAATATCCGCTCATCCTCAAAACTCCGGCTTCACTTCCATCCCTTCATCCCTCAGTCATGACCTCCCACCCCACTTCACAAGATGAAAATCCTTTCACAGTAAACCCTTCAACACTTTCCCTTTGATGTGAGCAGTGCCTCTAAACTTCTGTTGTCAGGAGAATCACCTGGGCAGCCCCTTCACTCGGACAGGCATTTGGACTCACTAGGCCTGAATCGAATCCCAGAAGCATACAGTATATTCTGATGCGAGTCCATCCACCAGATTGGAGGAAAATCAGTCTAGGATATGGATCTCAAACTCCAGCCCTCGGGCCAAATCCAGCCCCTGCCTGTTTTTGTGCGGCCTGCACGTTAATTATGTGTTTTTACATTTTTTTAAAGGGTTGGGGAAAAAAAAAATCAAGAGAATTTTGGACTTTCCCTTATGGCACAGCAGATAAGAATCCACCCGCCAATGCAGGGGACACAGGATTGACTCCCTGGTGCAGGAAGATTCCATGTCCCACGGAACAACTGCTGCTGCTGCTACTAAGTCACTTCAGTTGTGTCCGACTCTGTGCGACCCCATAGACGGCAGCCCACCAGGCTCCCGCATCCCTGGGATTCTCCAGGCAAGAACACTGGAGTGCGTTGCCATTTCCTTCTCCAATGCATGAAAGTGAAAGTGAAAGTGAAGTCACTCAGTCATGTCCGACCCTCAGCAACCCCATGGACTGCAGCCTACCAGGCTCCTCCGTCCATGGGATTTTCCAGGCAAGAGTACTGGAGTGGGGTGCCATTGCCTTCTCCCACGTAACAACTATGCCCGTGCAAGTAAACTACTGAACCTGTGCTCAGGAGTCCCGAACCACAACTACTGAGCCTGTGGGCTGCAACTACTGAAGCCCACATGCCCTCGAGCCCAGCTCCAACAAGAGAAGTCACGCCAGTGAGAAGCCCCCAACTAGAGAAAAGCGTACACGAAGCAACGAACACCCAGCACGGCCAAAAATAAGGTTTGGTTTTTTTTTAAAAAAAGAAGGGAATGCCACAACCCATGTAAATTAGACAAAATTCAAATTCCAGTGTCCGTAAATAAAGTTTCAGGAGAACACAGCCAGGCCCAATGATTTACATACCGTCTGGGGCTGCTCTGAAGTGTCAAAGGCACAGTGACGTGGATGCAACGAAGACTGCCTGCAAAGCTGAAAATATATGCTGTCTGGTCCTTTATATAAAAAGCTTGCCGCCCCCTGGTCTGCAGGATGAAGTGCAGACACCTCACCAGAGCCTTCCAGCTTCTCTGTGACATAACCCCCGCCTCCCTCCCCAACCTACGGTCCCACAGTCTTCACAAGCGCAGCCCCACCGGCCACTTCAGTGGGCTCAGCACCTCAAACGAAGCGCAGTTTCACACTTCCCCACTTTCTGTACGTGCTGTTCTTTCTACCCACCTTGCCACACAAACACTTCTTCGTCCTTCCAAGACCCAATTCATGTTCTGCCCCACCGGTGAGATGCTCTCTGACAACCAAACCTCACCCGACTCCCCACTGCACTAAACTCATTTGTATCCCAATTATCTGTATACAGCAGTGATTCTCAAACTTCTCACTCCCAGCACCACCAGGAGGGCTCATGAGACCACCCTCTGGCTGGGTCTGCCCTGCAGAGTGGCGGATGGGGCTCCAAGCAGAGAGAATGGACGTTTCTAACAAGCTTCAAGGCTGATGCTGCTGGCCCAGGCACTGCACAGAAGCAACACCGGTTAACTTCTGTGTCCCTCGCCCCAATCGCCAGTGAATTTTTTGAGTGTGGAGTCGCTCAGTTGTGTCTGACTCTTTGCGACCCATGGACTGTAGCCCACCAAGCTCCTCCATCCATGGGATTCTCCAGGCAAGAATACTGGAGTGGGTTGCCATTTCCTTCTCCAGGGTTTTTGAGGAAGGGCCCAATTTATTCATGTTTGAATCATCCCAGCCTCATTTGGTTCCAAGAATTCCTGGAATACGGCAGAAACTCAGGATTTGCTATCTGTGGTCTAACCGCACGAGCTTCCTCCTGGGAGTCAATGATTTTCACTCTCGGACAATGAAAGGGAAATTGAGTGGGGAGAGAAGATTTGGCCTTGAAGGAACCAGTGAGGCCAAAGAAATAAATGGAAGTGGCTCTTTGCAGGACTGACGTTTTCTGGCCCGCCAAATGCATCCTGAGCTGGGGTCAACTGGAAAGCCCTAGGGTGGAGAGCAGATGGTTCAAATCAAAAACCCGAGGGTATAGCCTGGAGGCAGCACCAACAGGGGGGATGTTCAGTGGCGGGCCCTTTCCCCACAAAGACCCATCCACTGTCCACTTGAAAAACAAGATTATCTATATCAACATCTGATCACGTACACCATTAGCATGGGCCTATACACAGTGTTCTTCCCTGGAGAATCCCAGGGATGGCGGAGCCTGGTGGGCTGCCGTGTATGGGGTCGCACAGAGTCGGACATGACTGAAGCGACTTAGCAGCAGCAGCAGCATACTGTTACTAATGATAAACATTTGTTGAGTATTTACTACTTGTTTAGAATACAAAGGGAAATAAAACCTGACCCTCAAGAAAACTTTAGTTTGAGACTCAGCATACAAATGTAGGACAGCTAACAAAATAAGGTAACATTTACTAAGTGTCAAATACAAATGGTGTCAAAGGTAAACAGTAAATTCTACAGGAGTCCAAGGTGTCCTGTGGCTTTCCCATCTCCATTCCACTAAGCTACCACGTGTAAACCTCAATCCTAAAGAAAGGCAACCCTGAATATGCATTGAAAGGACTGATGCTGAAGCTCCAATACTTTGGCCACCTGATGCAAAGAGCTGACTCACTGGAAAAGATCCTGATGCTGGAAAGACTGAGGGCAGGAGGAGAAGGGCAACAGACGATGAGATGGTTGGACCTCACCAACTCAATGGACATGAGTTTGAGCAAACTCTAGGAGATAGCGAAGGCCAGGGAAGCCTGGCGTGTGCAGTCCATGGGATCACAAAGAGTCAGACAACTGAGTACTGAACAACAGCATACCTCTATTAGCACTTACACCGGTTCATCAGGACATAGTACTTGTATATTAATATTTATGTGGGTCTTTTGTCTCCTTTATAGGTGTATAAACTCTTCTAGGACAGAAACCTTGATTTTTTTTTTTTTTAATCCTTATATTTCTACGACCTGACCAAGTCCTTGGCATTACAAGTATGAAATAAATATTTAATAATGACTGTGGAATGTGAGTTAAGCTTTTAACCAAGGGCAAGGCTTAGATAAGACAAGAATTGAGGGTTGGGCTTTCCACAGACAGGCAAGGGAACCAACCAGGTGACTGAAAACTCCAGGCAGGTAGAGAAAGTTTATGGTCAGAGGCTTCAGTAGTGTCAGACTCTTTGCGACCCCGCGACTGTAACCCACCAGGCTCCTCTGTCCGTGGAATTTCCCAGGCAAGAATACTGAGTGGGTAGTCATTCCCTTCTCCAGGGGATCTTCCCAACCCAGGGATTGAACCTGAGTCTCCAGCCCTGCAGGCAGATTCTTTACCATCTGAGCCACCAGAGGCGGGGGTAGTTGAGAAGCCCATGAGTTGAGAAGGCCAGGCCTTGAGAGCTAGTCTTCACTCATCTAGCCTTTTAAACTGTAATACAAGCCTACAGGAAGAGACCTAAACCTTGACTGCTTTAACCTCGGCAATCACTTCCTAGATTCTTATCTCCTGGTCTATTTTTCCTTTGTCCCTTTTTTCTGCTGATGCCACATTAGGGGGAAAAACTGAAATCCAGACAAAGAATCCTAATTTAATACTGAATTGATACTTTATGCAAATACAGACAAATTTGGGGGGGGTTCAGTTGGTTAAAAAAAAAAGTCTTGGCACTCAGTTCACCAAATTGCAAAGTCCTTAAAGCCAGGAATTCCTCCTCTTGCAGAGCTCCTCGGATATGATCAAGTGACACACACATTAGGAATGTCAGCATTCTGGCAGCTGAGTCCATTTAGGACTAGTTGAGTCCTAGTCCATTCGAAGGCTGGGACAGTTTAAAGATGGATCTTGTCATAGCCCACAACCTAAACAGGGTGGAGAGGGTATGAACAGATGATTTAAACAGAAAAGCAGATCAGTTATCCTCCGCTCCCTGCCCAAGCTCCACATCTGCTAACAGAAAGGAACTCATTCTAGAAACACAGTTTTCAACAAACTCATCTGTGAGGCAACTGTGAAGGCTCATACATCCTCCATTTCCAATACTCTGGACCTGAACTGCTGGGCTCCAAGTCTCTAATTAAATAAGATGATTTTGCATTTAACCTCTTTCAGAGGAGTCCAGGCTAGTCAAAGCCCCTGGAAACTAAAACCAGAGACTTCTCCTGAGTATAGTCGCAATGCACATGGGCTCCCCCGAAGAGCTAAGAGAACAGATAAATGGAAGAACTGGATGAAAAACAGAGCTCTTCACTCACATAGCAGAATGCTCAGCAGATATTTCAGGTGTTGTAAATAATAAACGACTTGACCCAGGGAGACCTAGAAGCCAAAGACATTCCCATAAGCGCAATCAATTCAGAAATTACAAACACACATGTGAAATCCTGAAACATTAAGGAGAGGATTCACTGTCGTCTGTAAGTGGTATATGAGGCACTACTTGGGCAACTTGAGATATGTTTTATCATTCTTGGCAAATTGCAGGCCAATAAGAAGGCACTCTTTAATGGGCCAGGAGCAAATGCGTATCAAGGGCTGGGCTCTTAGCCTAGGTCTGTCCTCCAGAGCTGGCTCCACATTTCTCGTCCCCCCTGTGGCCCAGGAGAAGTCCCTCAGACCACTTCACCCAGGCGCTCTAGGCCAGCCACCCACCAGGGGCCACGGCAAGAGATGCAAAGGTCAGGGGATGGGGAGCAGAAGGGCCAAGTTCTCTGCTTTGCCCCTGCATCCAGGCAACAGGACTTTCTCCCTATTCCCCTTCAGCACCCAATCTTGGTACCTGAACATCCTTTATTGGCTCCTATAGTGCCACCCACAACTCTTAAGTAATTCAGGGAAGTTTCTTCATTATAAGCCATTGAGTTGAATTGTTTCCTGCCAGGCCCCTGTCTGATACAAGGACCGTACGGCACTTCACATCTATGTAAAATGTCTCAACTCCCAAAGGTAGGTCTTTTGCCATCTCCCACATTACACATGAGGACCCTGAGGCTCCAGGTTGGTAGAATACCAGCTGACGGTCACAAAGGAAGTTTCCTAGCAGACCAGGAATTACCCGCAAGTCAGTCTAACATCTAAAAGGCCCTTGAAAGTGTGAGGGAGAAAAACACATCAAGCTTCCAAACCCTCAAGCCACGGTTTCGCCTCAAACCACATTGTTTATGGTTTGGGATTCTCCCTCGGCCTAAATAAGCCAGCTGGGGTATTGCCCTTTACGGGTGTCTTCCACCAAGAATCACTGTGATTGGACCCCAGCTGAAGGGCAGCAGGCCTCCCTAAGATCTAAGATCACAGGTGTGCCTTTCTTGTCTAGAGCCCACATTTCTCCTTCCGTGTACCCCCAAATCCCTCCCCTCTCCATCTTTCATTCTTTCTTATAAATTAAAACCAGGATTCCTTTGTCAGAAATCCAGGAGACTCAAGATGATGGTGGAGGCAGTTACAGGGCACTTAATAACATCCATCTTAGGTGCCTCTTAGCCATCAATCTCCAGGATCTATTAACAATCTATCTCTTTCCATACAAAAAACAAAAACAAAAACAAACAAACAAAAAAAAACCCTGGATTGTGCTGTACTGCTGCAAATGGAAAGTGCAATTAAAATAAATTGTGATGGAGGGTAGAGGGGTTAAGTATGAAACAAACTCCCCAGAAAGGAAATTCGGCTCTGAGTTAGATTTCATTTCAGGGCTAGAGAATTTGCTATTATTGCTGCCTTTGCAGGTCCCTGGCAATCACTACATCCTCACTACAAGAACAGGCACGGGCAGCTGAAAAAAACCCCTCCTGACCTTTGGGATTTCACAACTGATGAGAGGCAACTGTCGGATCAGGTGGAGTTCTGAATCAAAGCCTCAAAGGGGGCCAGGTAGAGGGCAGCTCAGAAAACAGCATCTGAGTAAAGCAAACATCCAGCTTTCACTTCCTCATTGCTGAAGGAATGGGAGTGGACAGTGCAGCAGGTATGCTCTTGTGTGAAGGAAAGAATTTTTAAAGTTCACTAGGGAACAGGCAGAGGAAGAAAACTGGATGAAAACTCAGCAGGAAACAGGAGTATGCGGGCCCTCCTCCAGAATGCCTTACCCAATTCCATTTAAATAACATACAGCTGTCCCTTCAACCACATAGGTGTTCATCTGCCTATAATTTACAGACAGCCCCTTGTATCCTCCGTTCCTAGACTCTGCAGATTTAAGCAGCTTCAGTACTGGTACAGCGCTGTAGTACTTACTATTGAAAAATATCCACATATAAGTGAATCCATGCAATTCAAACTTGTCTTATTCAAGGGTCAACTATGTATTTACTGGCTTACTACTAAACACAGGGCAGATCTAGCCTGTAGCATCTAGAGAGACCAAAAAAATGGGTTAAGAGCCTTAACGCTTAGAAAGATTTCTTACCTGGAATTACTGTTTGTTGCTATTTTCAGTTTCAGTCCAAACACCTGCAGCAGCCTCTCTCTTCTTCCAATAACCTGTCCTGCTAGGGAGCCTGGACCCTCGAGAACGGACTGACTGAATAAACCACGGCCCTCGGAAAACCACAGCATCCTGTGTCCCTCCTCCCTTGCGGATGGAGATCGCACAGGGCACAAAATAACTGTCAACCCGATTTTCCAAGCCTCGCTGCCGGAAACACCCCGGTCTCTTATCCCCAAACGGTAGGCTACTGCTTAGACATCACTCAGGCTTACTTTCTAAGTAGGCTCAACTAACTTAAAAATAATGAAGACTTGAGTGCACTGACGGAACACGATTTCATTTATCAGAAGGCTTTAGAACTGGCTTACAGGAAAGGAGGCAACCCCAAACTTCAAACAAGACCAAAACAAAGTTTATTCGAATCTGCTGTGCAGGGTATACCCCCCCCCCCCCCATACGTACAGGAGAAAAACATCAACTCAAACAAACAAAACTCCACCTGTCTAGTCTGAAGCAGGGAAATCTGCATGGGGGCGGGGACGGAGGTAGATAACATCCCCCTCCTCGCCTCCCCCGGCTTCCCTCCCGCTCCGGCTCGGGGAGGGTGCCTGCGCTCACGCCCCAGCGCGCGGCCTGGCCGCCCGCCCGCAGTTACCTGGTCCAGCGGGATGCCCAGGAGCTCGCTGAGCGGGTGCAGACAGGTGGACCCCGTGGTGCGGTAGGACAGGCTGGACCGCGGCTCCGCTGCCATCCTGCATCTTCGGGAGGAGCCGCCCCCAGCCCCGGCCCCCGGCTCGGCGTCCTCCCGCCCGAGTGCGCGCGGGCGGCCGTCCCGAGGGCAGCGCGCGGCCGCCGGGCTCCCGCGGGACCGAGCTGCGAGCCAGAGGACGAGACGCGGCGCAAAGTCTCGGGGCGCAAAACTTGGCGTTCGGCGCTGCGGCTACGGGCGCGGTAGGAGGGCCGCGGCCCAGCGCGCTCGGCTTCCCGCTCCCCTCCTCTCGCCGCTCATTGGCCCGGCCGCCCGGCCCGGGAGGCGGAGGGAGGGAGGGTTGAGTGGGGACCAGAGCCCGGCCCCCGAGCGCCACCCGGCCCGCCCTGCCCCGGCCGCGCGGGGGGGAGAGCGCCGCCACGGGCGCCGCCGCCTTGCCCTGCGCCCGGCGTTGCGCAGCCCCGGGCGGGGGTGGGGCGGGAGGAGCCAATGCTCTTCCTTCTCCGGAGCTCCCCGTCCTCTCTCCCCGCCACCCGAAAACGACCTCCTCCCGGGTCACCAAGGCGGGCGCCTAGCACTCGGGAGCGCCCTGGCCACACCCTGTTTTGGTTCCGCCGCAGTCTCAGCACCCCCACCCTCCCGGTTCCCGCTCGGGTGAAGGTTTCCTGCGCTTTCCCTGCGGCCAAGAGTTCATCTGCTCGGGGGCTGGAAACCCAAGGACACCCCGATGCTCCCAGCCAGCGCCCCATCACTCACCCCCTTCTCTCGCTCTCCTTACATTCCTGCGGACACGCATAGCTTCCTACACCCTTGGTTCGTGTCACAGAATCTCAGACACTAGAACTGCTCGCTTCTGACATCGGATGTCCGGCCCCCCCGCGGACTGTAAATTCTTTTCACTCCCGTAAGAAACGATGCTACTGCGGTACTGTGTGCTTTCTGATCACTTTCTTGCCAGCACCGGTTCTAAAAACGGGTTACCTGGCCCCTTCACTTCTTTGTCCCCAGAAGTGTTTCACTGGTCCTTGGGAAACTTTTTCAGTTGATACAGAGATTTTGAGAATCATAAAAGTCTTGCTCTTTCCAGGAACTGCTGTAATGCTTGCTGATGAAGAAGACTTTCAGGAAAGCAGTGTTGAAATCAAATGGGTAGAAAAAAAAAATGAGTTGGTGTCAATCCCCAGGCTTCACCAGGTAACCAAGCTCAATACTTTGCATTGGAAGTTTACCTGGGAACGGACACTGAGCAACCCAGCCAAGGATTAGCTGGTGGAGAAACCAACCAAACAGGGGGCAGTCCCTCTAGAACAGAACTAATTGTCCTCAATGTGACCTTCAGCTTCAAATCCAACTGAAGGCCTGTCAGACACTCCTAACACCTTTCCCTCCAAGGCTCAGCCTCACCCTGGCCTTCTGGAAGAGTTTCATCACCAAAAAGCTGCACGGAATTTTAGATGGTCAGGCCAGAGTTTCTCAACTTTTGTCCTCTACTGAGGAGCAAAAAAAAAAGTCCCGACCACCACTCCTGGTCCCATGAAGATTTTATAGGAGGCCACTATCATCACCACTCTCCTTTACTCACACAGTGCACACACTCACAGACACAGGCATATGCTTGAGGATCAGTGAGGCTGTGTGTATGCGTGTTAAAGTCGCTTCAGTTGTGTCCAACTCTTCACAGCCCTATAGACTGTAGCCCACCAGGCTCCTCTGTCCTTGGGATTCTCCAGGTGAAGAATACTGGAGTGGGTTGCCATGCCCTCCTCCAGGGGATCTTCCCAGCCCAGGGACTGAACCCAAGCCTCCTGCATTGCAGGCGGATTCTTTACTATTAATGCCACCTGTGAAGCCCCAGTGAGGCTAAACAGGCTTATTAAATATCACACAGTTCTAGAAACTGACCAGAATTGAAACAATGTTCCTTTTATCTTCAGCAAGATGACAGCTTACATGAGGTATTTGAGGGCAGAAAGAGTCTGAAACCTCAAAAAAAAAAAAAAATCTCTTAAATGTCAACTGCTAGAAAGCAAACATAGGCCAGTTTAGGCGGTGTTTATGAAGAAAACCCTCAGACCACTCATAGTTCTCCGCAAAGCTATATTCTTCAGACTTCAAAAAATAGTCCTCACATTGGCATAGGTTTAAAAACAGAGATTAGCCCTACCTGGATTTTCTTCTCAACAAAACACAGATTATCATCTAGTCTAAAATTTACCCTTAAAAAGGCAGGAACTATGCTTAGATCTTGAAAACAAAACATCACAGAACTTAAATCTTAATAATCCTGTCCTACTGATAGCTGTAAGGCTTCCCTGGTAGCTCAGACGGTAAAGCGTCTGCCTACAATGTGGAAGACCCAGGTTCAATCCCTGGGTCAGGAAGATCCCCTGAAGAAGAAAATGGCAACCCACTCCAGTACTCTTGCCTGGAAAATCCCATGGACTGAGGAGCCTGGTAGGCTACAGTCCATGGGGTCTCAAAGAGTCAGACACAACTGAGCGACTTCACTCACTCACTCACTCACTGATAACTGTAGTACAATTAATCCTCAAAGAACTTGTAAGAAATGCAGCATCAAGAGAAGGTATCAGTTACACTGTTGGTGGTGGTGGTCGCTCAGCCGTGTCGAACTCTTTAGGACCCCATGGACTGTAGCTCACCAGGCTCCTCTGTCTGTGGGATTCACCAGGCCAGAATACTAGAGTGGGTTGCCATGCCCTTCTCCAAGGGATCTTCCTGACCCAGGGATTGAACCCGCGTCTCCTGCATTGCAGGCAGATTCTTTACCTTCTGAGGCACCGGGGAAGCCCCAGTTATACTACAGGTTAAGTCAGTTGGGTTCTGGAGGATGGGCTATGATTCTAAGACGCACCATGGACTTATCACTCTTTTTTCCTTCCCCTTTGTTTCCATCCTCTGTGAATCATACATTCATCATCATAATTATTATATGTTAGTTATATCTCTACAAAAGCTCTCTCATTTACCAGTAACAATAGCCCATGTGGTAGTTATTATAATCTCTATTTTACGAATGAGAAAACTGAAGTTGGGGGAGCTTAAGTGTCTTGATTGTGTTAAGGGAGGTTGAATAAAACATGTCTGTCTGATTTCAGAGCCTGGGCTCTCAGTCATTTGCCATTTGCCTCTTAAAACATTTCTCTATCAGGAGGCCTACTCATATACCCGCAGGCTTGTCATTCCTATGGACAAAACACTGCATTTACTGTTCAAAAATGAGGTGGCTGGGGTGATGCTACAGGCGCTTTGTCTCACCTGTCTTCTATCTGCAGTAAAATGAGGCTTTATATCAAGGTCAAGTTTTTAATCTCCTTTATGAAGCTATGCTCAGAATGTGAAGTCATCCAGAAGACCCAGCACTTATCCTGATGACTGCTCTAAAATTAAAGGCCAGACAAAAAAGACCTGAAAAAGAATCTGGCATGTTTCAGGAAGGCAGCTGGATGCTATTGACTGATGAAAATCCAACACCAGTCTCATGCCAACACAGACCCAGCCAAACATAAACAACAAAATTAAAATCACCCTCAAAATTTATGAAGGTATAACTCCCCCAAGAAGATAGACTCTTATGATTCCATAAAAAATAATTATCACGAAAACTAACTAAACCATCTAAAATGACATAACCCACATAAAAATAAATTGCCATGCTAATAATACCACATATTTGTGTATATTCTGTATTCACAGAGAACATTCATTTATATCATCCCCTTTGATCCTCCCACCAACTCTAGGAGGTTGAAAAGGCAGGTGTTACCACTTTTATTATGTCATCATCATCTCCATTTTTGTTCATGAAAATATGAAGTTTCTGGTAACTTGCAGCTAGCTTATCCACCTAGTAACCTGCAAAAGTAGGATTCAAACTTAGCTATTCCATTGTTCTTTTTTAATCACACAGGAATCTTTTATTATACTAGGAGTCCACCTTCAGGAAAACAGCAGAAATTGTTGCCTGCCGAGGGCATTAAATTCCATGCCTTAATATTTGAGATCGAATCGGGAGAATGGTCTAAAGTGACCCACGATGGGTACCACTCTTGCTTTTTAAGCTGTTTCCTTAAGCATCATCCACACGAAATTGTAGGGAATTTATATTTTGCAATCAGTGCTTCACTTCATGTTTTTAGCTCCACCATCCTACATTGGCTTGGAGCATCTATTGCCACCTACCTGCCTAACTTATTTTCTGAGTTGCAATCACAGTTAAACATTATTTTCATATTTGTACATGTTCAGAAAATTAAGAAGTTAATATAACTGAACACATGCCAGATTTTTCTCTATTTCATAACATAGCATTTTCCTCTGAGAATAGTGGTATCATTTAGTCATTCAAAATAAATCAACACAAATCCTCTCAGCCTGCTAATCTCTGTACTTACATCAGGGAGATGCTGTAAAGACAAAAGAATCCAAAATAATATGCCAGCCTCTGAGAGAAACCAGTTATGAGAAATACAAAGCAGAAGTTAGTCACTGATAAGCAAATGCAGAAATAAAACCTGCTACAAAATGTCATTAACTAAAAGTACACAGAGCAATAAATATGATTTTGTACAATTCCTGAGTAGGCAGGACTGGAGCCTAAAACACAGAAAAGGAACAAGGAATGAAAGTCGAAAGAACCCAGCCTTTAGAGCAAAACAAAACTGGACATGAAAACCAGAAATGCTTTTTATTGGTTTTGTGACTGAGCAGGTTAGCTATCATCATGTCTCAGCTTCCTGCTCTACAACATGAAAATAAGAATTACCGTCTCTTGTCACTGGTATAAGGACTGAAGGAAATATTATATGTAAACTAAACTGTTACTGAGTAATTGTTTAAAAAAAAAATGCTAAAATTGCTCCGTAGAAGCATACCCTCTACAAGCTAACATTTTAGTTTTAACTCTAGTCTTTTGGGAAGAAGAGGTTCCTAAAATGGATTGCATGTGTTCCTGCTTACTTGAATGGAGTTAGTGATCATAACTGAATTCTTACTGATGAATCAAAAACCCCCTCCTGCAATATAGTGATGACATCTTAGAGTCCACTGACTTGTCCAAAGTTTGTCCAGGCACTAAATTTCACCCAAAGAGAGAAACTTTTTCAGTTACTGTGTATACTTCCTAGTTTTTCAACCTCCTCTCGTAGTTCAGTTGTTGCTCCCTTGACGTCTGTTTTGGTTCTACTATGAGTTAGGAGCTGGAGAAGGAAAGGGCAACCCACTGCAGTATTCTTGCCTGGAGAATCCTATGAACAGAGGAGCCTGGTGGGCTACAATCCACGGGGTTGCAAAGAGCCGGACACGACTGAGTGACTAGGCACTTCACTCCTCGTTCTATTGCCTGATTCCTGGGCCCCGTGATAATACCAAGCACAACAGTGCTTTCAAATGATGAGATGGCTGGTTTCCTGGCCATCTGTGCAGCCAATGGTACTCATGACTTCTCACTTAAATCCCCATGACCCAGCTTGTTCAGAGCCTGTGTGGCCATCAGCGTCAGCACATCGGGCTGGCCAGCCCTAAATGCTGACTGCACAGTGTAGTCTCTTCTTTATAGAACTAAAGTAAGTATTTGTCTCTATTACCTAAGCCTTACCTACACTCCGATTGTGCCATTTCTGCAACTTCCATTCTCTTCAAAACAATTTCCATCACTACTGGTCAATTACTTCAGAGTATCTATTCCCATCACGTACTCACAGGTGCCCATGTCGGTGATCTCCAAGAAAGGAACATCAGGCTCCACTCACCATAGGACATTTTCTGTGTTCACAGTGCATCCTTCAGAACTAGCTTTCCCAAGACTCACTTGGGGAAACAGTGCTTTTGCTTGTGAAGACTGAGTTGACATTCAGTTCAGTTCAGTTCAGTTGCTCAGTCATGTCCGACTCTTTGCGACTCCATGAACGCCAGGCCTCTCTGTCCGTCACCATCTCCCAGAGTTCACTCAGACTTACGTCCATCGAGTCTGTGATGCCATCCAGCCATCTCATCCTCCGTCATCCCCTTCTCCTCCTGCCCCCAATCCCTCCCAGCATCAGAGTCTTTTCCAATGAGTCGACTCTTCGCATGAGGTGGCCAAAGTACTGGAGCTTCAGCTTTAGCATCATTCCTTCCAAGGAATATCCAGGGCTGATCTCCTTCAGAATGGACTGGTTGGATCTCCTTGCAGTCCAAGGGACTCCCAAGAGTCTTCTCCAACACCACAGTTCAAAGGCATCAATTCTTCGGTGCTCAGCTTTCTCCACAGTCCAACCCTCACATCCATACATGACCATAGGAAAAACGATAGCCTTGACTAGATGGACCTTAGTTGGCAAAGTAATGTCTCTGCTTTTCAATATGCTATCTAGGTTGGTCATAGTTTTTCTTCCAAGGAGTAAGCGTCTTTTAATTTCATGGCTGCAGTCACCATCTGCAGTGGTTTTGGACCCCCAAAAAATAAAGTCTGACACTGTTTCCATTATTTCCCCATCTATTTCCCACGAAGTGATGGGACCGGATTCCATGATCTTCGTTTTCTGAATGTTGAGCTTTAAGCCAACTTTTTCACTCTCCTCTTTCACTTTCATCAAGAGGCTTTTTAGTTCCTCTTCACTTTCTGCCATAAGGGTGGTGTCATCTGCATATGTGGGGTTATTGATATCTCTCCCGGCAATCTTGATTCCAGCTTGTGTTTCTTCCAGCCCAGCGTTTCTCATGATGTACTCTGCATAAAAGTTAAATAAGCAGGGTGACCATATACAGCCTTGACGTACTCCTTTTCCTATTTGGAACCAGTCTGTTGTTCCATGTCCAGTTCTAACTGTTGCTTCCTGACCAGCATATAGGTTTCTCAGGACGCAGGTCAGGTGGTCTGATATTCCCATCTCTTTCAGAATTTTCCACAGTTTATTGTGATCCACACAGTCAAAGGCTTTGGCATAGTCAGACTCAGCACATGTTTATTGTTTATAATAAACTACTATTATTTAATAAAGCACCATTCTAGGTGCTTGGGATACACATCAACTATAAACAGACGAAAATCCCTCCCCTAATGGAGCTTATACTCTAAAAGGTGAAGACATAACAAAAGCATTCGAGACCTCACTTTCAATCTGTTAGATATGTACTCAGAAATGGATTGCTGGATCATGTATGTGTGTGTGTGTTAGTCACTCAGTCGTGCCTGACTCTTTGCATTTCCCCACAGTACAGCCTACCAGGTTCCTCTGTCCATGGGATTCACTAGGCAAGAATACTGGAATGGGTTGCCATCGCCTTCTCCAGGGTTGATGGATGATATGGAAATTCTATTTTTAATTATTTTGAGAAACCATCATACTATTTTCCATAGCAGCTCTGCCACTTTACAAGCCCACCCATACTGCACAAGGCTTCCAATTTTTCTCCATTCTTGCCAACTCTTTTTATCTTCTATTTTGTTTTTATTCAATAGTAGCCATCCAAGTGGGTGTGAAATAATCTCATTGTGGTTTTGGACTCACATTTCTCTGATAGTAACATTGAGCATCTTTTCATATGCTTGTTAGCCATTTTACATCATCTTTAGAGAGATGTCTGCCCAAGTCCTTTACTCATTTTTTGGTGAGGTTATTGATTTTTTTCATTGTTGAGATGTAAGAGTTCTTCATTTATTCTGGATATTAACCCTCTTATCAGATATATGACTTGCAGGTATTTTCTCCCATCCAGTCAGTTGTCTTTTCACTCTGTTGATTGTTTCCTCTGACTCATGAAAGTTTTGAAGCCTGATGTAGTCCCATTTTTATCTTTTTAATTTCATTGCTTGTGCTTTTTTGTTGTATCTAAAAAATCACTGCCACATCCGAGGTCATAAAGTTTTCCCCCTATATTTTCCTCTAGTTCTCTATAATAGTTTTAGGTCTTCTGCTTATGTTTTAATTCATTTTGAGTTACTTTGTGAATACAGTATAAGATAAAAGTCTAACTTCAGTTTTTTGGCATATGGATTTCCAGCTTGTCAACAGTCTTGTATTGTCCTTTTCCCACTGAATGGTCTTATCATCCATGTCAAAGATCATTTGACCGTATCTGTGAGAGTTTATCCGAGTTCCCTCATTTTTAATGTAAAACAATGGAACTATATCTTTATTTACATCCTCTTTAAAATACACCCTATAAGGACATTTTTCCCCCGAAAGAGGTTCTCCTACCAGTTGTTGAAAATTTTAGATTTTCCCTCAACTGTCACACCTACAAACCCAGTCTTCCTCGGCTACAGTTTCCATGTATATGTTTGAGAAATAAAACTGCCCTGCAAACGTTATAGATTTTTAAAAACTCTATTTATTGAGAGATACATCATATGTGTAAGTATAATAATATATTGTTATTATTATGTATATGTATGTATATATATTGGGTTGGCCAAAAAGTTTGGGTTTTTGCATAAGATCTTATAGGAAGCACCAAATGAACTTTTTGGCCAACCCAATATATATCTATACAAATATAAACTAAAAACAGACCAATAAAAGATAAATGCATGTTATCACAACTCTTATAAGAAATAGAACATCAGAAACATCATCAGCAGTGCTCTCCAAACCAAGGCTTGTATGCTTCTCACCTTCCCACCCCTACTCAGGTACATAAGGACTTTTGCGAGTACCTAACAGGGAGGCCTGGCGTGCTGCGATTCATGGGGTCACAAAGAGTCGGACACGACTGAGTGACTGAACTGAACTGAACTGAACTGAACCATCTACCACAGAGAAGGCAATGGAACCCCACTCCAGTACTCTTGCCTGGAAAATCCCATGGATGGAGGAGCCTGGTGAGCTGCAGTCCATGGGGTCGCTAAGAGTCGGACCCGACTGAGGGAATTCACTTTCACTTTTCACTTTCATGCATTGGAGAAGGAAATGGCAACCCACTCCATTGTTCTTGCCTGGAGAATCCCAGGGACGGAAGAGCCTGGTGGGCTGCCATCTATGGGGTCGCACAGAGTTGGACACGTCTGAAGCGACTTAGCAGCAGTAGCAGCAGCAGCAGCAACCATCTACCAGTTAATGTAAATTATTTCTAGATACCCAAATTTCATACATACTCTTGCTAAACCAAATTTACCTGAGAAGTCTCAAGTTCACAACAGTCCTTCTCCCACTTGATCAAAGCATCCACTGCAAATCTCACAGTGTACCAGGGTCCTGGGTGTGAACCCTTCTCATCTCCAAATGGGCCAGGTCTCCTGAGGATTAAGCAAGGCTCCATTAACCCACAGGGCTTTTTTGGTTCCCATTTTATGCATATTTCTGTTAATGGCAGAGCATGAATTTTAGAGTTAACTAAGTCAAGATGTTCTGACATCAGACCTATGGTAGTGATGAGAATGATAATTTTCCACCTCTTTCTTCCCCAGCTCATTTTCCAAGAATGAGGAAGAGTCCTGGGAGAGAAAAATAAAGAAAGGATGGGTAAGAAATACTCAACACTACGGCTTCCCTGCAGATCCAGTGGTTAAGACTCTGTGCTTCCACTGTGTGGGGGCATGGATTTGATTCCTGGTTGGGGAACTAAGACCCCACATGGTGCACGGGATGCCCAAAGAAAGAAGGAAAGAAAGGAGGGAGGGAGGGAAGGGAGGGAGAGAGAGAAAAAGAAAGACTCAACAGTGAAAACTTGAGGCTTTTTTTCATGTGTTTAAAAACAAGAATTTCTTTTCAACTATTTTCGATACTCTTTCCTAGGGTGTGTCATTTGCTGGAAATACAAACATGTTGATCAGCTGAAGAAGCAGAATGACTGTGATTCTTTTCAATGTTACTGGAATGTTTCCTGGGACTGCCAAAATTTTCAGGATAACTTTGGGTAAGATCCAAAAATAAAACTTTTTTTTCCCATTTTTGTATGTAGTACTCAGTGTGGTAATTAAAACCTATTTTATCAATTATATTATTAATTGTTTGTAATTATAGTGATTCTTATTACTTTATCCTTTGAAATGTTTATTATTTTCTATCTCCTATCAATAAAAACAATATAGAAAATAACTGCTAGTCCCTCCAGTTCTCACCAGTATAAACTGTTCTCTTTTCTAAAAGCATAGAGAAAGAGCATGATTCTTCCTATAAAATTATTTATTTCTAAAATCAGCTATACTTCAAATTTAAATAAAAAGCAAAAAAGGATTTCCAATAAATTTTACTTTTTATATTTAACAATATCAACATTTATAAATATATTTAAGAAGGGCTTCCCTGGTGACTCAGTGGTAAAGAATCCACTTGCAATGCAGGAGATGGGGATTCAATCCCTGAGTTGGGAAGATCCCCTGGAGAAGGAAATGGCAACACACTCCAGTATTCTTGCCAGGAAAATCCCATGGACAGAGGAGCCTGACTGGCTATGTTCCATGGATCACAAACAGTTGAACAGGACTGAAGCAACTGAGCACAATAACAATTACAAAGGTAACTCAATCTAGAAGAATTATTTTTTAGAAGAATTAATCTTAGAGCCTTATACCAGAAAATGAGATAAATGTTAAGATTACATTTATATGCATATTTTGTTTTGAATAAGTATGATAGGATAATTAAGAGAAGACTTTCAATCATGTTAGGACAAAAACTTGTGGAGGGAGTAGAATAGAAATATTTTTCAAAGAGTTTACCACTGAGCCACCAGGGAAGCCACCCTCACAATTGTTTATCCATTCAATTACTGAAGGATATCTTGGTTGATTTTTTAAAGTACTTTATACTTTACTCTGTCTCATCTAGAATTAATTCCTGGATATGATGTGAGATAGAATGTGAGGTTTCATTTTTTTTCCGTATGGATTATTAGATGTTTCAGAACCTTTTATCAACCTGTTCCCCTTTTTCTGCTGATCAAGCTCTGTCATATATCAAGTTATCATTTTTGTGTTGATCTGTTTTAAGCTCACTATTTCATTCCACTGTTCTATGTATCTACTGTGGACCAATACCACAATGTCATAATTACAATCGATGTGTTAAGTCTTGGAACCTGGAATGAGATGTGCCATCATATTATTCTTCAGGACCATCTGGACAATCTGGGACCTTCTTCCATGTAAATTTTAGAGCCAGTTTGTTAGTTTCATGAAAAACCCCATTGGGTTTTGATTAGAATTGTGTTGAGTCACTTTCTCAAGTTGTAGAGAAATTTTCAGTCTGCAGAGAACCGAAATCTTAATGATATGTAGAGTTTTTGTTCCATGAGTACAGTATTTCTCTCTGCTTACTCAGACGTTGAAGTTTCTGATTAAGTTTTTATTACTATCTATATAAATGCCTCAATCATTTTGATTAGATTTATTCCAGGTACTTTATATTTTCTTTTGCACTAGTAAATGTTCTCTCTTTTGTTTTATATATTACATATTCTGTTTGTTGCAATTTACTTTTGAAATTGATCTATCATCTTATACATACATAGCACCCTTTAAAATATTTATGAATTTTACTTATTTGTATATAGATTCAAATTTTCTAAGTAGAAAATCATATCATCTTCTTTACAAAGTTACAGTTTATTCCCTCCTCTCTAATCCTTGTATTTCTATTTCTTTTTCTTCTTCTATTGAGCTGGCTAAAACCTCCAGGACTTTCATATGGAATTTGATAAGACACAGTCCTTCTCCTTGAAGTGCTTTATTCAGGGAAGTAATCAATATGATACATCATGACAGGACATAAGAATAGGTTGTATAGAGTATACGCAAGTTGAGTAAGGCTATATTTAATTCCTTCATAGAAGACAGAGACCAATCCTACACTAATCACTGTAGCTTAAACATATACATTAATGTTTTGCTAACTGAAATCAAATATATAATCATTCACAAAGACTTCAGACAGGTAGAACATTGTTTTTGAAGTGAGAATATATATTTTAAAAAATAATAACTTTGTTCATACATATATTGAATATATATTTATAATGCTTTTACCCAACATTGTCCCAGACCATTCAGCATACTGATGTACAGACAAACACAGTCTGCTCTTAGTTATTAATTGGGATAAGGGGAGGGACTCTATTTAAACAGTGAAACATTTTTGTGTCAATTGGTTCTTCCAAGAAAATAACATATGGGGCTCATATGTAACCCATGACAGACACTGTGGAAACAGCATATTGGTTTAAAATTTCAATCATATTGCATTAAAACCTGCTGTCCTGAAACTCTTAACCACTCTTCCTAGTTCTGCCAAATAAAATAAAAAAATATTTTCTTCCATTTGACAGCAGTTAAAGACTGAAAAGAGTCTCTTTTCCTCCCCTCTTATAAGCCTTCATTTCCATAGCTAAACTATTCCTTCAATAATGTTGTAATTTTAAGATCTCCTACTATTCTAATTACCCTGGTTCCTGAGATTCTGTTGTTTGTCCCTGTCTCTCTTAAAAACCATTACACAAAACTGAAAACAGTCTTCCAAGCAAGAGATGACCAGTGCAGTATAGATGGAAACTAATATCAGCTGTTTCTAGAAGTTAAAAACATCCCTGCCCATGGCTTCCCCAGTGGTTCAGTGGTTGAAAATCTACCTTGCAATGCAAGGGACACCAGTTTGATCCTTAGTTCAGGAAGACCCCACATGCCACGGTGCAACTAAGCCCATTCGCCACAGTTACTGAGCCTGCACTCAAGCCCATGAACCACAACTACTGAAGGAGCACTCTAGAGCCTGTACTCTGCAACAAGAGAAGCCACGGCAATGAGAAGCCCACACAACTGGAGAATAGTCCCCACTCTCTGCAGTTCAAGAAAGGACACACATAGAAATGAAAACCCAGTGCAGCCAATCAAAGAAAAATCTCTGCCATACTTAAGTAAATTTACATTATTTGTTTTCATTTTTCAGTATAGTACCCAGACTTATTGTCATACATTTCAAGAAATCAGATTTCAAATTAATATGAATAAGAATTTCTCTAGATAACCAACAAGGAACTATACTCATTAGTCTATAATAACCTATAAGGGAAAAGAATCTGAAAAACATAGACATATATGTATGTAAAACTGAATAACTTTGCTTTACACCTAAAACTAACCCAACATTGCAAACCAACCATACTTCAACTAAAAAAAAATTCTCCAAAGAGCCTCTTTCACACAAATAATTGTCAGGCCATGCCTCCCCAATCCTATCCTCGTCAATTAATGTTTTGATCATATTTCATTATTTTAGTTTTTGTTGTTGTTGTTGCAAATGATAGACATGCCATTTCAAGCATCCTTAGGCAATTAAAAAAACAAACAAGGTGGTGATTTATTGGTTATCAAATTAATTAGTCAAATAATTGAAAAGTCCAAGAGTATTTGCACTTCAGATACACCTAGGTCCAGGATCTCAAGGTTTTCAGGATTGGCCTTTTAGTATCTCTGGTTTTTGTTTTGCTCTATGATGTTCCATCCCCTTAGGATGGCAAGATGGCTGCCTGCAGCTCCAGGCTAGTTTCCTGTCCTCTCAGTAACCAGAGCATGCAGTCCTCCCAGCAGGAATCCCAGGATTGAATCTCATTGGCCCTAAATGTGTCACGTGCCCATCTCTGAACCAAATAGTGTACCACTCTGATTGGCCAGATCATTATCATATGCGCATCTATGGACCTGGAGGCTGAATTTGCATAACACAACCTCTTAACTGAAAGTGGAGGAGGAGTAATTTTCTAAAAAAAAAAAATAGTGTTCTGTTATCAAAACAAGGAAAAATGGATTTTAGGTTTAAAAAAAAAACACAAATGTCCACTTTAGCTCTAAAGCTCAGATATATTTATCTCTATTAAACTGAACCTATATTTCTATATTCTGATGTGGGTGCCTTCACTAACTAGCTGCATTGTTTTGGTTTAATCACTTAACCCCTTGCAGTAATCATTGTAAAATGGAAAAGGAAAGGTGGTGAAATAATTGCTAAAGCTATTTCCACTTCTAATTCCCTCATTCCGTGATATGTATGTTGAGTGCAGGAAACAGGACTTTAAAAAGTATTCTCAAGTGTGAGAGTCTGCTATTTGTAGCAATGTAGATGGGGACGGGGGAGTCTGGTGGGCTGCCGTCTATGGGGTCACACAGAGTCGGACACGACTGAAGCGACTTAGCAACAGCAGCAGATGGGTCTAGAGGATATTAATGCTTAGTGAAAAAAGTCAGACAGAGAAAAACAAATACTATATGTTATTTCAGTTCAGTTCAGTTCAGTCGCTCAGTCGTGTCCGACTCTTTGTGACCCCATGAATCGCAGCACGCCAGGCCTCCCTGTCCATCACCAACTCCAGGAGTTCACTCAGATTCACGTACAAATGATTGCATATAGCAAAACAGAAAGAGGACTCACAGATATAAAAGAAAAACTAGTGGTTACCAGTGGGGAGAGGGAAGGGGGTGGAGCAAGTTAGGGGTATGGGATTAAGAGATACAAACTACTATGTATAAAACAGATAAGCAGCAGAGATACCATTTACAGGGCAAGGAATTATAGCCACTATCTTGTAATAATTTTTAATGGAGTATAATCTATAAAAATACTGAATCACTATGCTGTACATCTGAAATGAATATATAATAATATTGTAAGTCAAGTATACCTCAGTAAAAAAAGACTAAAAATTAAAAATTAAAAAATGTCCTCTCAAATGTAAGCAATGATAAAATTAAAATTCCTGTGGCTGTAAGGTTTATCAAGTATGCAAGCTCCATGCGAATCCTTAAATTAAATTCTAAAAACCTTCATTGAGTGCCTACCATCAATTAATCAGCAAGTACTCCTCTAAATGGAAAAAGACTCTTGGGAAGTATTCAAGAGAGGAATTCTGATTTCATAATTGCAAATGTGGGTAGGGGAGGTGGGTACTTTTTACAATTGCAGGCTCTATTTAAGTCAGATTATTTGGGAAGAGTGGTCAGAGGGAGACAACCAAACACAAGCAAACTATGATATTGACCTATAAGAAATAACAGGAAGTCCAAAATCCAGAACTATCTGAGCCTTGCCTTCTGAGATATGGCATGCTGTAAGGAAAGAATCCAGGGACCTTGAACTCAGACAGAACTGAAAATAAAGGCCACTTCTGTACTTACTATTTACTGCCTTTGGGAATTTGAGCAATTTACTATCCCATCTATTCCCTTATCTGTAAAATGGAGAATCCTTGGGTAGGGAAGATCCTCTGGAGGAGGGCATGGCAGCTCACTCCAGTACCCCTACCTGGAAAATCCCATGGTCAGAGGAACCTGACTGGCTATAGTCTGTGGGGATGCAAAGAGTTGGACACTACAGAAGCAACTGAGCTCAGAAGAATGAGATTATGCAAATCAATTTCAGTCACCAAGGAGTCATTCAAAACATACTCTTCAGTTGTGTCCAACTCTTTGCAACCCAGTGGACTGTAGCCCACCAGGCTCCTCTGTCCATGGGATTCTCCAGGCAAGAATACTGGAGTGGGTTGCCATGTCCTCTTCGAGGGGATCTTCCCAACCTAGGAACCCAACCCATGTCTCATATATCTCCTGCACTGCAGGCAGGTTCTTACCACTAGTGCCACCTGGGAGACACAGAAATTATATTAAATGAACATCAAGATTCAAAAAGATTTCATGCTACCTTGCTATGAGATCTTTCAGTTAGTCAGTTCAGTTGCTCAGTCCTGTCTGATTCTTTGCAACCCCATGGATTGCAACACGCCAGGCTTCCCTGTCCATCACCAGCTCCCAGAGCCTGCTCAAACTCACTTCCATCGAGTCAGTGATGCCATCCAACCATCTCCTCCTCTGTTGTCCCCTTCTCCTCCTGCCTTCAGTCTTTCCCAGCATCAGAGTTTTTTCCAATGAGTCAGTTCTTCACATCCGGTGGCCAAAGTATTGGAGCTTCAGCTTCAGCATCAGTCCTTTCAAAGAATATTCAGGACTGATTTCCTTTAGGATGGACTGGTTGGATCTCTTTGCAGTCCAAGGGACTCTCAAGAGTCTTCTCCAACACCACAGTTCAAAAGCATCAATTCTTCGGCACTCAACTTTCTTTATAGTCCAAGTCTCAGATCCACACATGACTACTGGAAAAACCATAGCTTTGACTAGATGGTCCTTTGTCAGCTTTGTGTTCCTTGTAAATGTGACCTTTGGCATGTATTAAACAATTAGAACCTCAGCTGCTTCATCTATACAATTAAGAGAATTATTTTTACCAATTTTACAGGTTATTCTTTGGGGGATCATGATTCTTCCCACACAGATTCCAAAGCCCATCCTCTTTTCTTACATCATACTCCCTTCTCTCTTTCTGTCCAACATCCTTTCCAGTTCTCAGTGAAGCTTACGGAAAACATGGGGGACAAATAAGACATGGTCGCTGCAGTTAAGGAGCTTGCAGGGGAGTTGGGGTGAAAGAAGAAATGTCAATTGTTGCACTCAATTTGGGTTTGCAAGTAACAAAGCGCATTATAGACACTGTGGTTATACTTCAGTTTACAAATTCTCTGGCTGTGGAAACCTACTGCTAACATTTAGTCATGAGAATAACTTTCTAATTTCCTGCACATAAGAGGCACAGGCATGGAACTGTTTGGGGTGCTGGACACTATGGAAAAAGTGATGTCTCCGAAGCAGAGAAAGCAGCAGCATGTGCTGGGGTGAAGTCACAATAGCAGTGAAGACCCAGGGAGGGCAGGTTGACTGAGGAGAGGCCCTGTGGACGGAGTGCAGGAGGCAGCAGGAGGGGCTGGGTCACGAGAAACTGCTGTAAGGACAGGTGTCTCATGAGCTGGCCAGAGCCTGGATGCTACCTCATGAGCCTTCGCACTAGAAGCGGCCCCTCAGAATGCCTCTGCTTCATTCGTTGTGATGACAGCAAGTTTAGAGAAGGTGGAGAGCCACAGGGACTGAAATAGTCAAATTCTCAGTGAAGTGGTGAGAACTGAAACAGAGGATTGTTATTGTGGTCGCTGAGAGGGAGCAGTTCAGGGCAGAAGCAACTTCAGAGAAAAGGGTCTGGAGAGGCAGGTGGGCACTCAGGAGAGCCTCTCACAGAGGGCTCCTCCAGCCATGAAGGAGCCACCTTCATGATGAAAGCCTCCACCTTCATCCCCGAGCCAGGTGTGCTTGAAAAGCATCTTTATCGCAACCAGCCCTCTGCGACTCCAAACCCCAAAGCAGACTCAGACCCTGCCAGTTTCAGCACCTTCAAAGGTATTTGTCAAAAGTGCTGACTTGAGGGCTTCATGACAGACCTCCAGAGCAGAATGGCTAACGCTGGGGGACCAGGAACCAGGAATCTTCCTTTTGAACAAAATTCCCCAAGGAGATGAAGTTGAAAGCCAGGGAGGCAGGTGACCCAACTCCTTCCCTGCTAGTGAGATCACTGAAAGCAGACTAACGCCTCACCCTCAGGTGAAGGTCAGTGAACTGGGCCAACAGGAAGACGACGGAGAGAAAAGCTTTCTGTTTCCTGGTACTGTGGTCACTGCAGAAAGCAGCCTTGAGAAACACAAATGGGATGGCTAAGAGACATTCAACCTCCTTAGGTATCTCTTAGACCCAAATTTCTGTGGTGCCAACTACTTGGTAATTTTAAAAGTAGTAAAAGAACTGTATTTTGCTCTGGAACGGTTTTACTTCAATCATTCTGTCTTTTCTATAACTACGGGGGAAATCTGTATTAACTGCAGTTAGGGGAAGACTATCTGTCAACAGTATTTAAAAGGAGGGAGATCCCCTCAAGCATATCATCATTTATTCACCAACAGCAACTATAAATCACAGGCACATTGTCAGAAAAGTAATAACATTGATGTTCACTGGATACAACTAAAAAGGCTTTCAGTTAAAAGAAAAGAAGGACAACAAATGTATGACTATGTCTGCCATTTTTAAAATTTCAGTCCAGATGAACTTTTGAATGTGGCCCAAGAATCCGACTGCAGTGCAGAAGATGCAGGTTCTATCCCTGGGTTGGGAAGATCCCCTGGAGAAGGAAATGGCAATCCACTCCAGTATTCTTGCCTGGGAAATCTCATGGACAGAGGAGCCTGGTGGGCTACAGTCCATGGGGTTGCAAGAGTCAGACACATGTTAGTTACTGAGCATGTGCACAAGCAGGATTCAAAAGATCTCTGAATCCTTTAAAGTTTCAACACTTCTTTGTAGCACCATCCACACAGAAGAAAAATGCTTTCACATTACTAACTTGTATCACACCTATCTGTAGAGTATTTTGCCTCTAACAGCTGTGGTCTTGGCCACAGTCTTTTTTGTGTTCAAGCCAAGTGAGAATAGTGTGGCTGGAGACCAGCCATTTCCATTTCTGGAGCTTTGTCAAGATTAGTTGAGCTACTCTTTCAAACCTAGGCTTCCTCCTATTCAGATGGGCATATAATGGAGACAACTTGCAGGGCTGTAAAGAAAGTTCTATTTCTTTCTCCTCCTTTCATTTCTTTAAATTTCACTTCATAGTCTCTTTCTTAGAAGATTCCACCTGTTCTTCAAACTTTTAAGCCAAGACTTGAATCATCTGCTCTCTAAGGGCAATTTTTCTTTAGATGTGTTTAGCTTTAAACCAAAGTTCACAACCTTGGCTATACATCAGAATCCCCTGGGGATGGGAATATAAATTACTGATGCCTGGACTCTATTCCAGGACAATTAAGGTGAAGTGATTCCCAGTAAGACATAGACAAACGTGTTCTAAAATTGATATGGAAAGGCAAAGGACTTAGAATAACTAAGACCATTTTGAAAAAGAGATATAAAATGGAAAGAATCACTACATATATTAAAACTTACATAACCACAGTGATCAGCATAGTGTGGTACAATGGAAAGATAGATATTGACACATAGATCAATGGAGCAGAAAAGAAGATAGATCTCCATAAATATGCCCAGCTTACTTTTGGACAAAGATGGAAGAATAATTCTAGTGAGGAAGAATAACCTTTTCAATAGATGATGCTGAAACAATTGGATATACATAGGCAAAAAAATGACTTTCAGAGTAAACTTCATGTCTTCTACAAAAATTAACTCAAAATGGGTCACAGACTTAAATGTAAGCTATAAAACTAAAAGCCTTTTAGAAAAGACATAAGAGAAAATCTTCAGGACCAAGGGTTAGATGAAGAAATCTTAGGCTTGAGGCCAAGAGCATGATCCAATGAAAAAAAATGGATCTCATTGAAATTAAATTTCTTTGCTTTGTGAAAGACCCTTCTAAGAAAATAAAAAGACACTACAGAGTGAGAGAACATACATATAAACCCTATATCCTACAAAAGAGTTGTTTCTAGAAAAATATAAAGAACTCAAGACTCATGGTTAAAAGCCAACAAGCCAATTTTTAAATGGGCAAAAGTCATGAAGGGGCATTTCACCTAAGAGGATGTACAGACAGTGAACAGAACACATGAAAAGATGTTCAACATCATTAGCAATTGGGGAACAGTAAATCAAAATCATGAAATATCACTATTAAGAATGGCTACTTAAAAAAAAAAGTATCACCATCAAATACTGCTTAGAATGGAGAGAAACTGGACCACTCATATACTGGTGGTAGGTATGCAAAATGGTACAGCTACTCTGGAAAACACTTTGACAGTTTCTTATGAAAGTAAGCATGTAGTTCCATTGTTCAGTTGCTAAGTCATGTCCAAATCTTTGCAACCCCATGGACTGCAGCACGCCAGCCTTCCCTGTCCTTCACTATCTCCTGGAGCTTGTTCAAACTCATGTCCATTGAGTTAGTGACACTATCAAAACTTCTCATCCTCTGTCACCCCCTTCTCCTCCTGCCCTCAGTCTTTCCTGGCATCAGCGTCTTTTCTAGTGAGTCAGCTCTTTGCATCAGGTGACCAAAATATTGGAGTTTCAGCATCAGTCCTTTCAATAAATATTCAGGGTTGATTTCCTTTAGGATTGACTGGTTTGATCTCCTTGTAGTCCACAAGACTCTCAAGAGTCTTCACCAGCAGCACAATTCAAACTCATCAGTTCTTTGGGACTCAGCCATCTTTATGGTCCAACTCTTACATCCATACATGACTACTGGAAAAAACATAGCTTTGAATATGCAGACCATATGACCCATCAATTCCACACTTAGTCATTTATTCAGAGAAGTAAAAACTTGAGTTCACACAAAAAACCTCTACATGATTGTTTATAGCAGCTTTATTCATAACAGTCCCAAACTGAAAACAACTCAAACATCCTTCAGTGGGTGAACAGTAAAATAGGCTGAAACACCCATTCCATATCGGATGAAGTGTTAGTCACTCACTCATGTCCAGCTCTTTGCAACCCCATGGACTGTAGCCCTGTCTGCGGAATTCTCCAGCCAAGAATACTGGAGTGGGTAGCCACTTTCTTCTCCAGGGGATCTTCGCAATCCAGGGATTGAACCTGGGTCTCCTGCTTTGCAGGTAGATTCTTTACTATCTGAGCCTCCAGGGAAGCCCTCCATGGATACTACACAACAATAAAAGGCAACCATCTGTTGATACATAAACAACTTAGAAGGATCTCAAGGGAATTATGCTGAGTGAAAAAAAGTCCACCCCAAAACATCACATGCTCCTGATCCCATCGACATAGCACTCTTGAAATTCCAAATTAAACTGTCAGGATGGAGATGAGATCAGTTGCCAGGGGTGAGAGGTGGGAAAGCATGAGGGAAACGTGGTGATGGCACAGTTCTCTATGTTGATTGTGGTGGTGGTTACACAATTCTACATGTCTGCTAAAATTGCATAGAAACACACACCCATGCACACAAACAAGACTGTACCAATATTGTTTTCCTGGAGTTGATATTCCACTATACTTAATGCAAGATTATCACTGGGGGGAATGGAATGAAGAGCGCATAGAATCTCCCTGTACATTTCTTCCAATTTCCTGTGAATTTAAATTATTTCAAAGTAAAACTTTTAAGCCAAAAAAATACATTAACAAAATGCTGATGTTTGGGCCCTATTCCAGACAAATTAGGTGAAAATTTCCTGGGGTAAGACAGACCATTAATACTTTTTAAACTCTCTCCAGATTATTCCAAGGTGCATTCAGGGTTGAATCACTGCTTTAGCCAAATATGGATTTCCAAAAATATGCAAATTACAAAAATGATAACTTGCTTTGTTAAAAATCTTTGCTCTACAATACTAAATTGATCATAAGTAATATTTCAAGAAGTGAGCCCTCTAAATAACTTAAGAAATCTAATTTACATGTTACCTTTTAGGAACACATATATGTAGTGTTCATGCTGAAACATGTGGGCAGTCATAGGGGCTGTTGCTAAAGAGAGAAAAACCATAAATTGAAAAGACACATGCACCCCTCTGTTCATAGCAGCACTATTTACAACAGCCAAGACATGGAAGCAACCTAGATATTCATGGACAGATGAATTAAGGATGAATGAAGATAGAAGATGTGGTATTTAAGCAATGGAGTATTACTCAGCCATGAAAAAGAATGAAATCATGCCATTTGCAACAACATGGGTAGACCTAGGGATTATTATACTACATGAAGTAAGTCAGACAGACAAATATCATATGACATCACTTATATGTGCAATCTAAAAAAAAATTATACAAACCAACTTATACACAAAACAGAAATAGACCTGCAGACATAGAAAACAAACTTAGGGTTACCAAGTGGGAAAGGGGGAAAAGGATAGATTATGAGGTTGGGATTAACATACAAACACTACTACTATGCAAAAAATAAATAACAAAGAAGGACCCACTATATAGCATAGGGAACTATATTCAATATCCCATAATCTATAATGGAAAAGAATCTGAAAAAGTCCACATGCTGTGCTGTGCAGCCAAAAACAAATAAACAAACAAAAAACAGAACCAAAAACAAACAAAACCCAGGAAACACAGGAGTTTTCTGAGCCTCCTCTAGGTTTTGCAGGGTGGTACACCTGAAATTAACACAACATTGTAAGTCAACTGTACTTCAATATTTTTAAAAATCCATTGCCTTCAACTCTCTGAGAACATGTGTTTATATCTTAATGTCTGCTGCTTGTAACCACCGGGCTTTCCAAAGCAGTGTCAACCAAGTCTCACTTTGCAATAGTCAGACATTTGCCTTATGTTTCAAGAATCTCAACAGAGATTAAGAAGCAGCTCCTGGGGCCTTGACAGTGTTCATAGAGGGCAGATGTCTTAAGGATATGAGTTTTACTGGACCAGCACTAGACCCTGAGTATAGAGACCCCATGGATTTTTACTTTTTAGCACATTTGTGACATACACAGGGCCCTCTCAATCATGGGCCCGATATCTGGGCTCCTCTTACCCAGACTAAGGTCAGTTTGGCGCACATCACATAAAATGTCTCATTTGATTGTTTGTATCTCAGTTGTGCATGTGACCCACTTGATAACCAACTTCATTTACCATCCTGGGATCAAGGTAACTTTTGCTCTAAATATTATGCCTGTCCACAAACGATGGTCTTTTATCTTCTGAAGATCTCCAAAGGATATGCCAGAGACTCCAAAGAGGAATCCAGAACAGTTAGAACAGTGGCAACATCCCTGGAATATCTGTGTAGATTCTCATGGTAAAGCGCTACCAAAGCAAAACACGGATTTGTTTGTTCCATGTCATGTCATTTTTAAATCATATATTGAAAGCTCAGGAGCACCTGGCAAAACCCAGGTGAGGCTCAGAAAGCTCTTATGTTCCCTGTCTGGTCTTTTGTTTGTTTTTAGTTCTGTTTTGCGTTTGTTTGGGGGTGGGGTTTTTTGGGCTACACCGCATTATGGGATCTTAGCTCCCCCATCAGGGATCAAACCTAATGCCCTCTGAATTGGGAGCATGGAGTCTAAACGACTGGACCACCAGGCTGTGGATTCAGAAAGACTGAAACACTTCACCACTTCTGCCCTCCTCCCTTCTGCATTCTGTCTATCATTTTTTGCTAAACACTATTTCACATAATTACGGTCAAAATATATATACCTAAAAACTGTATATTCTAACCATCAGCACAGTGAAAAGAACATCTACAGAAAGGGAAGAGTGTTTGCAAATCATGTATCTAATAAGAGCTTAATATCCAAAATGTATAAAGAATTCATCAACTCAATAGCAAAAGCCAAATAACTCAACTGAAAAATAGGTGAAGGTCCTGAATAGACATTTCTTCAAAGAAGATACACAAATGTCAGCATCACTAGTCTTTAGGAGCGTGCAAGTTAAAAAGAGATATCACCTCACACCTATTTAAATGGCCCGAGAGACAAGCGACAACAAATGCTGGCATGGATGTGAAGAAAAGGGAACCCTTGTCCACTGGTGGAGAAATTGTAAATTGGTGCAGCCACTATGCAAAACAGTATGGAAGTTCCTCAAAAAAACTGAAAGTAGAGCTACCTTACCAGAAATTCCACTTTGGGGAATGTATCCAAAGATAACAAAAACACTGACTTGAAAAGATATATGTACCCCATGTATTGTATTCCGCTCTGTGTGTGTGTGTGTGTGTGTGTGTGTATATAAAATGTTTACTGAAATATATATATATATTGTATATACCACAACTTCTTTATCCACTAATCCTTTTTTGGACACACACACACACACACACACACACACACACAATGGAATACAATATAGCCATTTTAAAAAAAAACAAGGAAATTCTACCATTTACGACAACAGGATGGACCTCGAAGTCACGTCCTACAACACCTCATAGAAAAAGAGATCAGATTTATGGGAGAGAGGATTGGAAGAAGGTGGTCAAAAAGCACAAGGTTTCAAGATAAACAAGTATTAGGGATGTAATAGGGGCTTCCCTGGTGCCTTAGTAAGTAAAGAATCTGCCTGCAATGCAGGAGACCCAGGCTCGATCCCTGAGTCGGGAAGATTCCCTGGAGAAGGAAAAGGCAATCCACTCCAGTATTCTGGCCTGGAGAATTCCATGGGCAGAGGAGGCTGGCAATCTACAATCCATTGTGTCCCAAGGAGTCGGAAACGACAGAGAGACTAACACTTTCACTTTCAGGGATGTAAAGTGCAACATGAAGACTATAGTTAACACAGCCGTTTGCTGTGTAAGAAAATCGTTAAGAGAGGAAATCCTAAGAGTTCACATCACAAGGAGGAAAAAAAAATTTTTTTTTTTTCTCAATAAAACTGGGAGGAAAAACCTGTGATGCTGTTAGACCACTCCCCAAAGAAAACAAACAAACAGGACTGGCCAAATTCCTTGAGTACATAAAGGTTTCTTGCCACTGAAAATGTCCTGGCCCAAGACCATACAGTATCCTGATGCCCTCATTTTATTTTTAATGTAACCACTGATGCTAATTGGGTGCTCTTTCAAGCTGCCAGAATAAGATCCTGAGATTCCAAACTGCTGTCAGCCTCCTCATCTTTAGTTCTGAAGTGTTCCTCTACGAGGAACTTCTCACACTTGACATATCCTTGCTCTCTGCAAATTATTTTCAATGATTTCTTAATTCAAAGAATCATCTCTCCCATGGCTAATGAAGCACGCGGGAGCTGCAGAGCCAGCAGGAGACAGTGATGGTTCTGGTTCCCCTTTTTCCTCTCTAACCCCTGCTTCTAACTGAAGTACTTGTGTCTACCTTTTAGCCAACACTGTGTCTTTTTACAATAAAAAGTCAGTTCTTTATCTCTGGGTTGTGGTTTTTACAGGCATCAGAAAATGCAACTCTAGCTATCCTTATTTTAATGTTTTTCTCTCTCTACCAGTAACTTCTGAAAACATAGACAAGAGGTTATTTCTTGCAGGAAGAATTATCTACATAATTTGTCTCTAACCCGGTAGATTGCTATATGTTTTGCAAAGGTATTGAGCAGTCAGACATTGGGAAGACTTCCAGTGAGAACTCAGTAAGAAACCATGGCCAAATTCAAAACAAATCCTTTTTCCTATAGTGGCTAGGAAAATACATTACTCTGCCTACCTCTATTAAGAATTTTCTTACCTTATCTATACCTCAATTTAAAAAAATGCTAAATTTTAAAAAAGAAACATTTGTAAAATAAATGAGTGAATAATGAGTTAATTTTTTTTAATTTTATTCAAATTTTTGTATGAAACTTTTGATTAATAAATTTCTTAAATTAAAAAATATTGTTATATTCTTATTTTCTAGTGAAGTTCTTTCTGGCTTTGCTCTGCTCACAGCATTTTACTTGTGGGAAAAATACTTTGTGGGCTACAGATATGCTCAATTATTTTTCTGAGAATTTTTTCAGGTATCTACAAGGAAAAACTGAAGAGAAATAATATATATATAATTAAAATTGAGATCATTAAGCTGAAAAATCACAAAACACATAAAAACAGAGAAAAATTAAAGGAGGTCAAAACAAAAGGAATTGGTGGTGCTGGAGAAGACTCTTGAGAGTCCCTTGGGCAGCAAGGAGATCAAACTAGTTGATCTTAAAGGAAATCAACCCTGAATATTCATTGGAAGGATTGATGCTAAAGCTCCAATACTTTGGCCACCTGATGCAAAAAGCCAACTCATTGGAAAAGAGCCTGATGCTGAGAAAGATTAAAGCAAAGGTGAGGAGGGCAGTAGAGGATGAGATTGTTAGACAGCATCACCAATTCAACAGACATGAATCTGAGCAAACTCCAGGAGATAGTGAAGGACAGGGGAACCTGGCGTGCTGCTGTCCATGGGGTCACAAAGAGTCCAAGATGATTTAGCAACTGAACAGCAACAACAAAATGGAGATTATACCTCATGCATCCAAGATTATACTTTGGATTAGAAAACTCAATATTTGCTAGCATGACACTTCTTCCCAAATCAATCTATATCTCTGCCCTGTTCCTGAATGACCAATGACAGGGGCCTTGCTCATGTCCACTGGCTAGATGCATCTCCCATGACCCATACTTTCTGATGGGTATAGTGGTACAAATATCTTCCCATTTTGTACCCATTTTCATATGCCCAACCATAAGCCTCTGATCCAGACCTGTTTGTCACCAAACTTCCAGTCCCCTCCCTTCCAAGCTCCTGACCACACTTCCTGGATTTTTTAATTTATTTGACTGCACTGAGTCTTAGCTGCAGCATGTGGGATCTAGTTCCCTGACCAGGGTTGGAACCGGGGTCCCCTGCATTGGGAACGCAGTGTCTTAGCCACGGGACCACCAGGGAAGACCCCTTCCTGCAGTCTTATTTAATCAGTTTGAATTATATTTATTCTTCTGTGCACATCACATCACAGGCCAGAGAATTCTGCCTGCATGATGTGGAAGGGGCCCGCCCACTAGCCGAGAACTTCCTGCCCAAAGGTTTATCTACTGTGTGAGAACAAGAGGCAGTTTTCCGGCAGTAGTAGTGTCATGCTCTAATACATGATCTGAATAGATCAATCAAAGTAAAACATAAGCTTTAGAGTGAAAATAGCTTTAGGGAACACTGGATTAAATCAGGTTTTTAAAATCTCTCTGTTTTTTAAGCCAGATGTCACAATGCTTTTAATGTGGTAAGTTACACTGTGAATCTCCAGTAAAGAACTAAGATAGTCACCATGTCCGAAACTTTTTTGATCACAGACCCCCTTGCTTTTCTTTTGTGAACAGCTCTCCCGATTAATGTTTTGTGGAACTCACTTTAGGACATGGCGTTCAATAGTTATATGATGAAAACAGCACAAGCGGATTTTTGTTTCGCAGAACAGCTTCGGCATTTTGCTCTGCTGAAGCAAATTGCAATTACCATTTATTGCAAAATCTGTATCTCCTTTCAATCTTTCTCATCACCGGCCCATTTGTAGTACCAGCCGCTACATCTCTACTCTGCATCAGGAGTGTACCTTCATTTTAAATTTCAAATGTTTCTGCACTTATAGATTACCTCTTAAGAGTTTCAGTGTTTAATAGAAGATATAAGACTTACAAATAACTATGCCCGATAACTAGAAAATGACTTCGAGATATTATAGTAAAAATTAAAATGATCATATTTAAATGTATTTCTCAATTATGATTCAATAGGTATGAGTTTAATTTGTGCTCTCTGCCAAAAATATTCAAATAAACACTTTACAATGTCACACTGGTATGCACAAAAAAAGAATTCACACTGAGTATTGACCAATTAGATCGGTGATGTGTTTATGAGTAACACTAGATGACACACACTCTACAGGTGTACTACATTACTATGTGATGCAGTGGTTGAAGTGAAATACAGCTCTACAAGAATGGTAGAGTTGTGTTTAATGGGAAAGTGTTTCACACTGCTTTAGGTTTCTAAGTTAAAATGGAAATTACTTAAAATGAAATAAAATGTAAAATATAGTTCCTCAGTTACTCTGGCCATATTTCAAGTCCTTACCCGCCACATGTGACTAATGGTTACCATATTGGCAAAAGTGAAAGGAAATGCAGGGTCATGGGAGGGCGTCTCAAAAGACAAGAGAGACTTGCACACACAGTACTGGAGAGGGATGCTGCTGACTGGAGAGGGAGAGGGGGTACCTCACAGTGATGGACGAGGTCCCCAAGGAGATGTGAGGACATAGGATCCAGAGAGACCAGACTTGAAGAGGAGGAACATATTACTCCAGCTCTGAAACTACTTCTAGACCCTTATACTCCATCTCCGTGTACCCCATCCCTACTCCTCTAAGAACAGTACATAAAGGAAGTTGAGAGCCTCTGAAGATGATTGTAAAGGAAGGGGTTTTAAAAAGAATGTCATCTGTGGCATCAAATAGACCTGGGTTCAAATCCTGGCTCTATCATTTACTAAGTGACTTTTGTCAAGTCATTTAAACTTCTGAGACAGTTTTCTTCTTTTTTTTAAATTGAAGTATAGTTGATTTACAATATTTTATTAGTTTCAGGGGTACAGCAAAGTGATTCAGTTATATATATAGTTGTCAGATTATATTCCATTACAGGTTATTACAAGATGTTGAATATCATTCCCTGTGTTATGTATAAATCCTTGCTGCTTATCTATTTTAAATAAGTAGTGTGTGTCTGTTCACTCCAAAGTCCTAATCTATCCCTCCCTCAAATATTCCCCTTTGATAACCATAAGTTTGTTTTCTATGTCTGTGAGTCTGTTTCTGTTTTGTATATAGATTCATTTGCATTATTTTTTAGATTCCACATTGAAGCAATATCATATAATGGTTGCTTTATCTCTGGCTTATTTCACTTAGTATTATATTCTCTAGGTGTATCCATGCTACTGTAAATGGCAATATTTCGTTCTTTTATGGTTGAATAGTATTCCACTGTGTGTGTGTATATATACACATCTACATCTTCTTAAATCAGTCAACTGTTGATTTGAGTTCGGGTTGTTTCCATGTCTTGACTATTATAAATAGTGCTGCTATGAACACTAGGATGCATCTTTTCAAATTAGAGTTTTCGTCTTTTTGATATATGCCCAGAAGTGAGATTGCTGGATCGTATGGTAGCTCTAGTCTTAGTTTTTTCAGAAACTTCAATACTCTTCTCCATAGTGCTGCGCCTGTTTTCTTATAATTAAGATAGGGACACTTCCTGTCTTCAAGAATGGTGTGAGAATCAAACAAGGTAATGCACACAAAGAAATGTTTCATGTAGTAGCCACCTCATTAGAAGCACTCAATCCTTCACATCAGGCAGTAAGAATACCTTTCACCTATTTCTGCCTGAGACTGTATCTGATAGCTGTGGGGAGCCCCAGGGCTAAATGACTGACGGCAAATCAAAGAAGAGTAGTGAGAAACCTGGACATTTTCTAAAGTACTTTCCCATAAACACCATCCTTTTCCGTGAGGCCTTCTGCAGCTAAACCTCCTGCCCTCTCATTCAAAGCATACTATGAGACAGAGGAAGACACCTAGTAGTAAAAGATGACCTCATTGATACCTTGGTGATACCTAGTTGGATATCATACACTTGGCCCTTCTTTCCTGGATCTCTGACAACCTAAATGTAACACGACATTTCACAAAATATTTGAGAGGTTTCCTCCAGTTTTGTGGGCAGAAAACCTTTCCTAGACTCTTGAAAAGACATTCTTTAGTCCTCCAGTAGCCAGATAATCTCAGAAGGAACCTAACCAATGCCTACTGCCAAGGGAAGGGGACTCACAGAGAAGAACTCCTCCCCGCAGATTCCTCCCCGCCCCGCCCGCACCATGCACAACGATATCAACAAGCTTTGGTGAGGCTGCTAAGTTGCATCAGTCGTGTCCAACCCTGTGTGACTTCATAGATGGCACCCAACAGGCTCCTCTGTCCCTGGGATTCTCCAGGCCAGAACACTGGAGTGGGTTGCCATTGCCTTCTCCATTGGTGATGCTAAGAATAGACAAGTTCTTGAAGAACTGTACCAAAAAAAAAAAGATCTTCAGGATCCAGATAATCACAATGGTGTGATCACTCACCTAGAGCCAGACATCCTAGAATGTGA
Organism: Ovis aries; assembly: GCF_016772045.2. Taxonomy (NCBI): domain Eukaryota; kingdom Metazoa; phylum Chordata; class Mammalia; order Artiodactyla; family Bovidae; genus Ovis; species Ovis aries. The sequence continues at coordinate 36,956,922 of NC_056073.1, read as the reverse complement.
AGTCGAGGGGGCCTTAGGAAAAATCACTACGAACAAAGCTAGTGGGGGTGATGGGATTCCAGTGGAGCTATTTCAAATCCTAAAAGATGAAGCTGTGAAAGTGCTGCACTCAAAATGTCAGCAAATTTGGAAAACTCAGCAGTGGCCACAGGACTAGAAAAGGTCAGTTTTCATTCCAATCCCTAGGAAAGGCAATGCCAAAGAATGCTCAAACTACCACACAATTACACTCATCTCACACACTAGCAAAGTAACGCTCAAAATTCTCCATATGTGAACCATGAACTTCCAGATGTTCAAGCTGGTTTTAGAAAAGGCAGAGGAACCAGAGATCAAATTGCCAACATCTGCTAGATGATCGAAAAAGCAAGAGAGTTCCAGAAAAACATCTATTTCTGCTTTATTGACTATGCCAAAGCCTTTGACTATGTGGATCACAATAAACTGTGGAAAATTCTTCAAGAGATGGGAATATCAGATCACCTGACCTGCCTCTTGAAAAATCTGTATGCAGGTCAGGAAGCAACAGTTAGAACCAGACATGGAACAGACTGGTTCCAAATAGGAAAAGGAGTACGTCAAGGCTGTATATTGTCACCCTGCTTATTTAACTTATATGCAGAGCACATCATGAGAAATGCTGGGCTGGAAGAAGCACAAGCTGGAATCAAGATTGCTGGGAGAAATATCAATAACCTGAGATATGCAGATGACACCACCCTTATGGCAGAAAGTGAAGAAGAACTAAAGATCCTCTTGATGAAAGTGAAAGAGGAGAGTGAAAAAGTTGGCTTAAAGCTCAACATTCAGAAAACGAAGATCATGGCATCTGGTCCCATCACTTCATGGGAAACAGATGGGGAAACAGTGGAAACAGTGGCTGACTTTCTTTTGGGGGGCTCCAAAATCACTGCAAATGGTGACTGCAGCCATGAAATTAAAAGACATTTACTCCTTGGAAGGAACATCATGACCAACCTAGACAGCATATTCAAAAGCAGAGACATTACCTTGTCAACAAAGGTCCATCTAGTCAAGGCTATTGTTTTTCCAGTAGTCATGTATGGATGTGAGAGTTGGACTATAAAGAAAGCTGAGCACTGAAGAATTGCTGCTTTTGAACTGTGGTGTTGGAGAAGACTCTTGAGAGTCCCTTGGACTGCAAGGAGATCCAACCAGTCCATCCTAAAGAAGATCAGTCCTGGGTGTTCATTGGAAGGACTGATGTTGAAGCTGAAACTCCAATACTTTGACCACCTGATGTGAAGGGCTGACTCATTTGAAAAAATCCTCATGCTGGGAAAGATTGAAGGCAGGAGAAGAAGGGGACGACAGAGGATGAGATGATTGGATGGCATCACTGACGCAATGGACATGGATTTGGGTGAACTCTGGGAGTTGGTGATGGACAGGGAGGCCTGGCGTGCTGCAGTTCATGGGGTCGCAACGAGTCAGACATGACTGAGTGACTGAACTGAACTGCCCCTCCAAATTCCCCACCCCTCTTCCAGTCACTTTCCCTACCTCCACTAATTGGTTGGAAGTTCTCATCCCTCTAGCCTGTCATTCTGGTGGTATAATTTCCCCAGTGGTAAATCAAAACACTGATTAAAAGAGTGGGTGTACAGAATAATTTGATGACTTTAAAGTGATCATGGCTTCAGAAAGCCTGTGTACAGGTGTTTTATTATGAGGTATTTCAAACAGAAAATAAACCAGGGAGAACAAAATAATAGGCTCTTAGTCACCAATATCCAGATTGTTCTCATTTCCTCGTGTTTACTTCAGATGTTTCTGAGGAAATAAAATATCACAGATGCAGTTGAAGTCTTCTTTATACCTCTTTTGGAAGTTGCAGTTATTGTTATTCTTCAAACTTTATAAACACTAGGTTGTGAGCATGGTAGTAATAAATCTGAAAATAACATTCAAAGGCAAAGTGAAATTTTTCTTCTCCTGTTGCTATGGATTTTAATTTAACAAGTCTTAGGGCATGTTTTACTTCTCATTTATAGGCCTTTTTTTTTTCATTATTTTCCAAATAATCTCATACCCAGAATTAGGATTCATTGTGCTATTAAGCTGTAAACAAAAAAACAGATTTGAATGTGCTTTGAAATTTTTCTCTGCCTTCAATCTAAGTTATTAAAGTTTCAGATACCCAAAGACATCATAAAAATCTTGTATAATTTCACAAGTTAAGATATTTGATTTTTATTTTATTTCCCTATAGAGTAGCCATTTAGAATTGCAAAATTTCCTGCAAAAATAACTGATTGCTGCTCTTGCCCAACTGAATCTCTTCCTAGTCAAGTTTTTACTTGTTTTCATCAAAGTCTGAATGGTTACTTATCCATCAATTACATAACTCAGGATGAGAGCCCAGCAAATGTAATAAATATGTATTTTTAGTTATTAATTAAATTTTAGTTAGTATTGAAATTTTCACATTCTAGAAGACAAGACTATCTAGAAATTTAGAAGCTTTTTGGGGTTATCTTCCAAGGACCCATTTGGAAAACCCAAACTTCCTTATCTTCCCTTCAAGTTCATTCATTCAAATTATTTTTCCTATAAAACTTTGTGCCCATTCTCCTGGAAGGAAATCTCCATACACATGTACTCCCTGTCTTTTGCCACCTAGAGGTCAAAGAGTAAAACAACTCATAATCTTCCCAAGATATTTCTACCCCAGAGTTCTTAAACCTTCTTAACTGTACAAAATTATCTTACTTTCCTCCACCATGGGAATTCCTGTAACACCTTCTACCACTTTTAATTTGTTTCTACATTTTACCCTGTACAGTAGTTATTTGTGAACAACTCTTATGTCCCCTTACAGACACCGAATATCTTAAGGGGCAGGTATGTATGTTACCATTCTTCTTATCTTGCATAACACCTAGCTGTGCTTTACAGAGAGGATAATGAATAAAACAATGAATGACCCCATAAACAAACATATCAATTTTGGGACAGAATCTCATTCAGCCCCATTCTGTCTTGGGTATATAAGAAAAGATGACAACCATAAGAAGACGCTTTCTGGAAGCATGGTGTCGGGTAGAGTGGTGTTGAAATATGGAAAAATATGACCTTGGGAATCAGATTCTTGCCTTCTCCAGTTCTAGCTCTGTCCCTAGCCAATCAGGAAATTGTTGGTTAAATGATATTTAGGCTTAGACTTGCTTTCTCTTTCTCTAAAATAAAGAAAATAATACCTATTTTGTAATGATGTATGAATACTAAGTAATACAGTGTAAGAGAAAGTGCCTTGCTCTCATAATAAATAAACAACAATTATACATGATTGTTCCTGGAGAGGGAGCTTACTCATAGAAAGATAGATGATGTTTCCTGCCCAGCTCTGACACAGGCTGACCAGCTGTGCAACCTTGAGGAAGTCATCACCCTCTCTGGGATTCCCTTTTCTCATTTACAAAATTGAAAAGTACATATAATCCTTGAGGTGTCTCCCAGCTCTATGACTTAGAAGATAAGTGTTTAATGTATCAACTCCTTATCACAGTATGTCTGGGTTGAGGAACTCCATAACTCTCTTTTTAAAACAACACAGTTGACAAATTTATAGTAACCACCACTTCTAAATTTTGTTCCCCTCATGAGAAGAGTTAAGAATCCAACTTAAAAAAAAAACAAAACCTATGCATCTTTCAGAAAAGAATATTTAATTGGCTTTACATATGACACCATCCATTGAGCATATTTTTGCTTCAACATAGCTTTGCTGAATGAAGGAATGAATAATACTTTAGTGGGTGTTTGCCAAAAGTTCCAAGAATAATAATTCACATTCCCAACTAGGCTTGATTCTTTATAAACAGCCAGCTTAACTTTTTTTTTTTCTCCCCAAATTGGCTTTGAGTCACTGATATGATTCACAACATTAAAAAAAGAAAAAAAAGGTTGAACCTGAAATTGCCCTGGCAGGCAGGAAATGAGCTTAAAGAACACAGTCCAGGTGAAAGAGAGATGCCACCACCACCCCCCAACCAGTAAAAATGATGTGTTCTTTTTTTATTTTCTAGTTCCCAAAATGAGATGACAAAATGTCAACATATAGCCTGATTCTCATCTCTCTGATCACACTGGTTGAAATAGTAAAATCCAATATGAAATACAGAGCAATTAAATGTCTAGGCACATTTTTTTTTTTCAGATGCAGTTGGTCTTCCCACTCCTCCCCCAGATGAGTCACTCAACAGGAGGTAAGCAGAGGAAGGTGAATCGACACTTCTGCCAGAGGAAAGGAACATAACCAGGTCAGGTCTTGACCTACACAGAAACCACTGATGTCACACAGGAAGATACAGGTGGCAAGAGCTAAGAGATGAGTACCAGAGAGAGAGATGACGATGGTTGAGCACAGGTCACCTGCTGACATCCTTGAAAAGGGAAGAGAGACAGCCAGCAACACAGGGGCCACTGGGAAGGGGGTCTGCCTGACCGAAGGAGTTCAGGCGCTTGCTTGTTTCAGGAAGTCTCCCATGTTTGAAGGAGGATCCTCAAAGATGAAAGGGTGGTTTCAGTTCCATTTTCTACCTCCTCTCTGCAGCTCAAACTTCCGGTAATATCTGGACGCTCCTTTGCCTTCTCCTGGCCTATATATTCCCATGAATAATGGCATATCTTCGTGGTTGTCCAGAAGCTTATAAAAGCAATTATCTTAGGAAAATAAACAAGATGGACTGGAGAGTATGTATTTTAGTAACACTGTTAAATAGGAGCGGGGTGGTTTAAGCCCTTAGGCAAGTATCCGGAAGTTACCTGGTGCCCACCCTACGATGTGGGCAAGAAAGCTTCCTGCCCTGGACTCCATGCATAGAGAGCTCCCTCTGGCTCTTCTCCACCCATCACCCCTACCTTCATGGGCAAAAGGACGCACCAACTTGGAGCTTGTGACCTCTCTCTGAAGACCTTGGAGTTCCCTTCCCAAACGACCCTGAGCCCTCTTCCAGGGCTTGCCCTGGTCTCTTCTCTGGGTCTGGTGCAAGGGCAGGCAGAACAGCTAGGATACCCACTCCCAGCCCATGGGACAGCTGCTATGGAGGTGGCAGAACGTGGACAGAGATTCTGTGCAAGACTAGGGTGCCCACGTGTGCCAAATGCCACAAGGAGCCCACAGTACCGGATGGAGCTGGTGATGGGAAGACAAGAGGGGTGGCCAGGGGCTGCGGACATTCAACACTAAGTGGTCTAAGAATTCTAAATCTGACCTTGACTTCCAATCATGAAAGTACACCAATCGATATAGGAGGATAGAACATATTTTGTTTAGCAAGTCGCTAGTTTGGTTTAACCGTTCTAGGGATCAATCCCCAACCTCTGGGATCCAATGCCTGATGATCTGGAGGTATAACTGATGTAATAATAATGGAAATAAAGTGAACAATAAATGTAATGTGACTGAATTATCCAGAAACCATCCCTGCCACCCATCCATGGAAAAGGTGTCTTCCAATAAACTGGTCCCTGGACCAAAAATGTCGGGGACAGCTGTTTAAAGCTATTCCATGTGGGTTTCTACTGTTGCTTTTGCCTAGGTCATGCAAGTGTTGGAAGTGGGGTGAGTATACCATGCACTTCAATCAAAGGTTGGTTATTTATTGCTTTCACAATGACAAGGATTTGAATTTGGTCAGTAGTAAATGGCTGTTTCTTTAATATGTGTCAATTTCTCATTCTGTTAAGGAGATTGGTATGCTCTATACCCTAGAGCAGTGTGTAACTTATGTCAATAATTCATGACAATACCAGAAGAGGGGCTATGGTTTTTAATGTAAAGGAAAATGAAGGTGTCAGTTTGGATTATGGTTTCAAGAAGTTTCTAGTGACAGCTGTTCAATTTATTTAAATTTCTAGACACTTTCTTCCTAGATGTCTTTACGAAAGGACTTTTCAAAGTCTGAGTATTTAGTAAATTAATGAATTTTCTGTGTTTTAGTTTATTTTAGAGAGAGCACCAGCAAAATATTTAAACATCTTTAATTCTAAAAAGTGTTTAGTAGCTCTCAGAATTTGCACTGGTTATTACTATAGTAACTAGCTTGGGGGTCAGGGTCCCTGCCTTGCTGCTGCTCCACTCATAAAAATACCAAATAGACACCAAAGTCTTGTTAAATGCATCCTGACAAAGTACAGAATCCTGCTTTACAGTCTGTCTCTAACACTGTTTAAGGGACTAAGTTGCCAGGGAACCTCATTATCAGGGGATGGTATCTGTGCCCTGGCCCTAACAGCCATCTCGGGCAACAGCATGGTTGTAAACTGTCAATTATCATGAGCACAGAAGCTCTCAAAGTCTTTGCGAAAAGGGGACAGGACTTTTGGTTTTGTTTTGTTTTTACTTTACTTAGCTCCCTTGCCATATTATTAGGCTTTTGGGTATTTAATTAAAGATTTGATATAAGTATTAAATTCTATCCTCTTATTGGTTTGGTCACACAACATACAGTGCTAAAAGAATGTCCTAAAGAGAATATACTCAGTTGGCCAAAAAGCTCACTCAGGTTTTTCTGTAACATGTGGGAAACCCAAAGGAACATTCTGGTCAATGCAGGAAGTTCACTCACCACCCAGATGAAACTGAATCCTGTAAGGATGGTTCCCTTTCAAGTAACAAATGCCCATAACTCAATCAGAAGTCTTCAGGAAAAGGGGTCAGACTCTCTCTTACTTCTCCCCTTCCAGAGGAACGCATGGACCCCAGGTAAATCCTTTTGCCAGCCCCAGGTATTGTTGTTCAGGTTGCTCTTCCCTGCCCTCGAGTGCCAGGTTGCCTCCACTCTCTCTGCAGGCTCTCTTGGTTGCTAGTCACCTTGCCCTGTCAGCCACCAAGCTGGCACTTACTTCCTGACCGCTGGAACCCAGTCATGGCTGTGTCAGCCAGCCTCACAGACATCCCCCTGCCAGTGACATTTCTCACTCTGTCCCCAGCCAGCCATCACTGACTGTCATCACTGGCTCTGTTGACCCTCATATTAGTTCCTTGAGAAGCTGAGGAAAGAGGGGACATCTAGGCTGTAGACATACTCTTGCCCAACGCAGATCCTCAACGTCGCTCTTTCTCTGAAGAGGTATGAGTCAGGCCAACTACCTGTTCTTTCACACAGATAGATTAGACAGTTCCACTCATGTTCTTTTCGCATTTCTTTTCCATGGGGATGGTTTCAAAAGCAGAGACATTACTTTGCCAACTAAGGTGCGTCTAGTCAAGGCTATGGTTTTTCCAGTGGTCATGTATGGATGTGAGAGTTGGACTGTGAAGAAGGCTGAGGGCCAAAGAATTGATGCTTTTGAACTGTGGTGTTGGAGAAGACTCTTGAGAGTCCCTTGGACTGCAAGGAGATCCAACCAGTGCATTCTGAAGGAGATCAACCCTGGGATTTCTTTGGAAGGAATGATGCTAAAGCTGAAACTCCAGTACTCTGGCCACCTCATGCGAAGAGTTGACTCATTGGAAAAGACTGATGCTGGGAGGAATTGGGGGCAGGAGGAGAAGGGGACGACAGAGGATGAGATGGCTGGATGACATCACTGACTCGATGGATGTGAGTCTGAGTGAACTCCGGGAGATGGTGATGGACAGGGAAGCCTGGCGTGCTGCAATTCATGGGGTGGCAAAGAGTCGGACATGACTGAGCGACTGAACTGAACTGAAGTGAACTGATTCATGTTCTTTGATTAGCAGGTGTATAATATCCTCTCCTTCAGGCTGGTCTTTTACCCTCTGTACGTCCCTTATCACAACACTTGTCTGAATCTCTTTGCGTTCACTTGTCCACCAGTGCTATATGGGCAGGATTGCACCTACCTTGCTAACTGTTACATCTCTCTAGCATCTGGTCCTCCCGCACCCCATAAATCTTCCTTAAACTGAACTGAATTGAACCTCAGAAACTTAGGGCAAAAACTGCACAGGCATCTTTCAACATGACAGCGTGTACCTCCAGAACTTCTTCTCCAGCCATCACCCCCCCTTCCCAGCTCAACAATCAAAAATTTTGATCAAAGAGGAACCCCCTTCTCTGCAGAGTCTTATCTGTCCTGGCGGGGGGTGGGGGGCAGGGGGGGGTCCCACCCAGGGCATATGCTGGGCTATATTAGTCTAGATGGTTGGGGTGAAGTTTTGTCTCAGTGACTGAGGTTTCCAAATACCTCCTCAAAATTAGGGGTGTGACTAGTGACTAGGAGAGGAGGGGAAAGCACCTTTCTGTTTGGATCTGCAAAGGACACTGCATAATCTCCCTGCTGGGGAAGCCAGACTCTCCACTGAAAGCGATTGAGCCTCCGAACCACAGCCCCACCATGTCTGCCCACCTGTTGGTTGGGGAAACAGGATCAGGAGAGATAGGCATATAGAAATGGAATAGAAGAACATGATACAGAAAAGGTATGCTTCCATCTTCATTCTTAGCCCAATAAAGTCACAATTAACTAAATTGTAACTTCATTTTCCTCTAACAAGAGATAATTCTTTTTAAAATTTTTATTTTGTATAAAGTTGCACAATTGGTGTATAGCAGTTACAGCAAGTTTCTTCAGTAAATGTTACGATAGAGTTATATTTGGGCTTGTTTATTTAGTTGCTAAGTTGTGTCTGACTCTTTACGACCTCATGGACTGTAGCCTGCCAGGCTCCTCTGTCCAAGGGATTTCTCAGGCAAGAATATTGGAGTGGGTTGCCATTTCCTTCTCCAGAGGATCTTCCCCCACCCAGGGATCAAAACCGCGTCTCTTGCATTGTCAGGCGGGTTCTTTACCACTGAGCCACCAGGAAAGCCCATTCCTAGTATGCCTGATTGTAAAACAGGCAGGGCTTTGCTGGCTGCATAGAGTCTATTTTCTCTGTAGCATCTCTCAAGGGTAGACAGTGGTCACAGCAGTGGGGTTCCTTGTGAGGATTAGGCATGCCCAAGTTAAAGGGCTAGTTCACTGGTTCATCAACAGGTGGGGAAGGGGAAGAGGGCTGGGGAGAGATGGGGCTGATTTTGCCCTCAGGGAACACTGGACAATGTCCAGAGGCAATTTTGCTTCTCATAACTGGAAGACACCTAGTGAGCATAGGCCAGTGACCCTGCTCAACACCCCATAGGGCACAGGACCGCCTGCCTACCACAAAGAGGTGTCTGGCCAAAATGTCAATGGTGCTCAATCTCTGCTCCAATTTTGAACCTCCAAAGGCCATCTCTGTTCTCCTCACCCCCAGATTGGATGCCTAAGAAACTTCACTGATATTCTCTTACGACCCTCACCATCTTTTAGCTCATTTTAGCTATTGAATAACTTGTTTCATCTTCCCTGTCTCCTGACTAGTATTTGGAGTACAAACCTCACCCCCTCAAAAAAACAGGACTTCCAATCTGACTGGGGGAAGTGGTATTAAGAGATGCTTCCAAGGTTGATGTTTAAGATGAATCTTGAAGGCTAAGTATGACATGGAGAAAGTGAGGAGGGAGGAAAGAGCAGGGGCATTCTGGGGAGAGGCCTTAGTACATGCAACGGCATGGAGGTACCACATCTTGGGATGTCCTGGGAACCATAAATATGGCTAGAGATAAAGGTGGGTTGCAGGATGTGGGAAGTGGTACTACATAAGTCACGTGGAGCCAGATCATGCTGTAGCTACTGTGCTAAGCGCAGTTTAGAGGACCACAAACTGGCTTAAGTTGTTTCCTGTACTGTCAATGCTACTAAGGGCGGAGAACAGATCTTCCTTGTACATTTCTATATCCTTGGTGCCTAGAACGGGATAGACTCTCAATAGATGTGTGTTGGACAATTAGATTAATTTATTAATTAAACCCTGTCACTGGAAGGAGAAGAGTTTTTAAATCAATTACAGGAAAAGACAACTTTTATTTATATTAGCATATAGTTACTGCAAAATTTTTTTAAATTTAAAATATGAAAGATACTTTCAGTTAAAGGTAAATAATTTTTTTTGTTTTTTGAAAGATAAAATTTGCAATAAGCTAGACTCATCAAGAAAAATAGAGAATTCAAATAAATAAAATCAGAAATGGAATAGGAGACACTATAACTGATACCACAAAAGTACAAAGATCATAGGAGACTACTAAGAATAACTAGATACCAACAAATTGGACAACCTAGAAGAAATGGGTACATTCCTGGAAATATACAACCTGCCAAACTGAATTACGAGGAAACAGAAATATCTGAACAGAGACTTATCCATTAGAAGATTGGCTAGATAATCAAATCCTTCCCGAAGGGCTTCCCTGGCAGCTCAGTGGTAAAGAATTCACCTGCCAATGCAGGAGACATGGGTTTGATCCTTGATCTGGGAAGATCCCACATGCCCCGGAGCAACTAAGCCGACGCACCACAACTACTGAGCCTGCACGCAGAGCCCAAGAGCCACAACTCCTGATGCCTGGACGCCCTAGAGCCCGTGCCCCTCCATAAGAGAAGCCACTGCAATGAGAAGGCCGTGCACCACCACCAGAGAGTAGCCCGTGCTCTCCTCACACAACCAGGGAAAAGACCACGCAGCAGCGAAAACCCAGCACAGCCAAAAATAAAAAATAACCTCCCCCCAAACAAAAGTCTAAGAGCTGAAGTCGTCACTGTTGAATTCTATCCAATAATTGTGTGTGTGTGTGCGCTCAGTTGCTCAGTCATGTCCAACTCTTTGCAAACCCATAGACTGTAGTCCACCAGGCTCCTCTGTCCATGGAATTTTCCAAGCAAGAATACCGGAGTGGGTTGCCATGGCTTCCTCCAGGGGATGTTCCCAACCCAGGGATCAAACCCACATCTCCTGCACTGGCAGGCAGATTCTTTACCACTAACACCACCTGAGAAGCCATCAAGCATTTAAAGAAAAATTAATGCCAATCTTTCTCAAACAATTGAAGAGGAGGGGATATTTTTGAACTCATTTTACAAGGCCAATTACCAAAACCAGACAAGGACTCCACAAGAAAAGAAAATTATACACCAATATCCCTGATGACCATAGATTCAAAAATTATCAACAAAATCTTGGTAAGTCAAAATCAACAATACAGTAAAAGGATTGTACACCATGATCAAGTGGGATATTATCCAGGGATGCAAGGATGGTTTGATATCCACAAATCAATCAATGTGATAGACTACATTAACAAAATGAAGGATAAAAATATGATCATCTCAACGGATGCTGAAAACATTTTACAAATTCGACATGTGTTTATGGTAAAAAAAATTTCAGCACAATGGGTTGTTTTTAAGTGAATAGACATTTTCCCAAAGTAGGTGGGTAGATGACCAACAGATACATGAAAAGATGCTCAAAATCACAAATCATCAGAGAAGTGCAAATAAAACTCACAATGAGATAACACCTTACACCTGTTAGAAAGGTATAATCAAACATACACACACACATACACATTGCTAAGAATGTGGAGAAAAGGGAAACTTTGTGCACTGTTGGTGGGAATTAAATTGGTGCAGCCATGATGGAAAGTATGGAGGTGCCACGCAAAATTAAAAATAGAATTACCATATGATCCAGCAGTCCCATTGAAGGATGTTTAGCCAAAGGAAATGGAGAAGACAATGGCACCCCACTCCAGTACTCTTGCCTGCAAATCCCATGGACGGAGGAGCCTGGTGGGCTGCAGTCCATGGGGGTCACTAGCAGTCAGACACGACTGAGCGACTTCACTGTCACTTTTCACTTTCATGCACTAGAAAAGGAAATGGCAACCCACTCCAGTGTTCTTGCCTGGAGAATCCCAGGGATGGGGGAGCCTGGTGGGCTGCCATCTATGGAGTCGCACAGAGTTGGACATGACTGAAGCGACTTAGCAGCAGCAGCAGTCAAAGGAAAAAAACACTAACTTGAAAAGATTCTGGCACCCCCATGTTCGCTGTAGCATCACAGTTGACCCTTAAAGTAGTCATAAAGTTGACTACTTTAGTGTTGGGCACTGGCCTCTGCTCAGTCAAAGCTTTACATTATAACTTTGTAGTTAACCCTCCACATCCAAGCTTCTATGATGGCAGATTCAACAAACTGATGATCTTGTAGTACTATACTACATATTTGTTGAAAAGAAATCCAGTACAAGTGGATCCATGAAGTTCAAACTCATGCTCTTCAAGGGTCAACAAGGGTCAACATCTTGGCATTTACAACAGCCAAGAAACGAAAGCAATTTAAGTGTTCACTAATGGATGAATAGATGAAGAAAAGGCATATATACACAATGGAGTATTATTCAGCCACAAAAAAAAGGATTATCTTGCCATCTGCAATAACACTGAAGGACCTTGAGGACATTATACTAAGATAAATAAGCCAGACAGGGAACCATAAGTACCATACAATCTTGCATGTATGTAGAATCAAAAAACCAAACTCATTGATACAGAGAAATTGGGGAGGGAGGCAGAAGTGAGTGAAGGTGATCAAGGGTACAGACTTTCAGTTATAAAATAAACATCATGGGGATATAACATGGTGTATGGTGACTGTAGTTAATAATACTGTATTACATGTTTGAAAGCTGCTAAAAGAGTAGACTTTAAAGTTCTTATTACATACACAAAAAAGATGACAAACATACAGTACCTACCACAGTTAATATAAAAAAGATTTAGATTCCATCAAACAGATCTCTTAAGCATGCATGGAGTTCTGGGGAGTGGGATCCTTTTTCATGTCTCATTAGAAACACAGCAGAAAGTATCTTTGAAGTTTACAATGCTGGACAAGTGTCCCCCAGAATTTTAATTTCACATACTATGTCCCCTGCAATATCCTTTAATTCCTTGTTTATTCTAAAATTCAATTTTTAACTGAATGTTCAGAATTTCATGTGTCAAATCTATACTACGGCCTTATAAAATACTGATTTAAGTTAAACAAATATTTTTAAATGCTAATCTTCACAGAGCCACTGAGTAGATTCTGGTAAATAATGTTTCTCTGAGATGGAACTGAATGTGCAGTTTTTCTCAAACTTAACAGAACTTCATGTTTTAAGTGAACATCCCCAAGCTAGTGTGGAGGGCAAGTACTCAACTATCTCTGGAGGTTTGTTACCTTATTCACTGTTTCTATAATTTCTTATTGCATTCTGATCAAATCATTTCCCCATTTAATATTAGTAAATCATTCATTGCAAGAGAAAGTCTGAAATCCTTAGCTCGAAATGCAGGGTCTTCCCCAATCTGTTACTCATCTCTCCAGCTTCACTCCTAGGTTTTCCTCAAACACACCCTATCTGCAGGTCCCATTGAGCTCCCCTCCACCCTCTGAACATTCCATGTTCTTTCAGACCACTGTGGTCTTTGCACGTATTTCCAGAAATGCCCTTCTCTAGGCCCCTCTCTTCTCAGTGAACCATTAATCCCATAAATGAATGAAGATGTTCCTGACTCCTCGCTGAACAGGTAGTCATTCATTCCTTCTTCCTCGCACAACACTTGGTACATTTGTCTATTAGTACTAACCTTCCTGTGTATCATGTATTTATAGGTCTGGATCCCCCTCCCTCACCCTCACCAGTAGAGAATCAACTTTTCCAAGAGTATCACTTTACGCCATTCTTTTCCATTTATTTTATTTTACTTTTTGGCCATGCCATGCAGCATGTGGGATCTTAGTTCCCCAACCAGGGATCGAACCCACACCCCAGCAGTGGAAACATGGAGTCAACCACTGGACCGCCGGGAAAGTCCCTATGCCATTCATTTTCAAGTCAGGGAATTTGACACATATATGCTGGAAAACGATTTGGGAATTAATGAATAAATAGTAAATCTGATTTTTTAAAAGAGAAGGTTCAGGTTGTGGCATGCCTCTGTGCTCAGTCGCTTCAGTCATGTCCGACTCTTTCCGACCCATGGACTGCAGCCCACCAGGCTCCTCTTCCGTGGGATTCGCCAGGCGAGAATAGTGGAGTGGGTTGCCATGCCCTCCTCCAGGGGAGCTTCCCCACCCAGGGAGGGAACTCACGTGTCTTACGTCTCCTGCATTGGCAGCTGTGCTACACTTCATGCCCCCGGGAAAGCCCTCAGATCATGGACCCTTTCCCTTTTCCTCAATCCTCTCTTCTGATTCTCCTCTCTTCTCTTCTGATATTCTAGAAGACCTAGAATATCTTCCAATAAAATGACTACTTAAGAAATAGGTACCATTTTATAGAAATCAACTCAGAATTCTAATGCTCCCTCTGAAAAGAATAAGATGCAATGAAACTAGATAAATGTCTCCAAACATAGTACCTATCTCTCCATGGATCCTTGCCTTCCCATGGATTATGATTATATGATTAAATTATTTAAAACCTGTTTTTCTCTAGTTACATGGTTACATATTCAAGGAGTTTTACTGACATTCAATTAACCTGTTATCTTCTACCTGTTCCATATGTGAGGTATTATTATTTTCACTTTAAGAGACATGAAAGTGTAAGAAGCCACACCTACATGAAAGGAAATCCTCTTCAGGCATTCGTCTAAAGATCTTGACTGATTTAACCACCTTCAACAACCAATTAGGGGCTTCCCTGGTAGCTTAGATGGTAAAGAATCTGCCTGCAATGCAGGAGACCCCAGTTTGATTCCTGGGTCGGAAAGATCCCCTGGAGAAGGGATAGGCTATCCACTCCACTATTCTTGGGCTTCCCTCTTGGCTCAGATGATAAAGAATCCACCTGCAATGTGGGAGACCTGGGGTCGATCCTTGGATCGGGAAGATTCCCTGGAGGAGGGCATGGCAACCCACTACAGTATTCTTCCCTGGAGAATCCCCATGGACAGAGGAGCCTGCGGGTTGCAGTCCATGGGGTTGCAAAGAGTTGGACACGACTGAGCAACTAAGCGCACACACACACACACACACACACACACACACCAGCCAATTAGAGACCATAAGTGTTATTCAATCTGTCTGATTCAGGTACCTCTCTTAAGAGTATATGAAGAACATTTTCAAAACTCAGGAATATATAAATTCAACAAAAAGATTAACTAAGACTAATGAACCCATTATATGGAATGAACAACATGCAATTTACTATCGGCAGATATATATTATAGATAAAAGAGCCAGGTGTATGTAACCTTTTCCCAATTGGAATTTACTCTCACATCAAGTCCTGATATGTGAAGATTTATTTTCCAATATATTTTCAACAAAAAGAGAGTTTGACTTCAAATATTTAAAAAATGTGCATTAAAAGTTGTGATTCCCTCTATGAAGGAAATTGAAAAAGAATTAAAGGCAGAAAAAAAGGAAGTAAAATGAGTGATACAAGCATGGCTGCATGCATGCTAAGTCGCTTCAGTTGTGTCCGATTCTGGGCAATCCTATGGATTGGAGCCTACCAGGCTCCTCTGCCCATGGAGTTTTCCAGGCAAGAATACTGGAGTGGTTTGCCATGACCTCCTCCAGGGGATTTTCCCAACCCAGGGCTTGAACCTATGTCTTGCATCTCCTGCATTGGCAGGCAAGCTCTTTACCACCAGCACCACCTGGGAAGCCCACAAACATGATTATTGGTATATAATATTTGCTGACTTGAGTTGGATCAAGATAAGGACATTGAGGTTTATGTAATAAAGTGAAGAGAAAGATATATATTTTTTTAAAAGGCTGAGGGAAAGTAAATGCAGGCTTTAGAAACTCACTACTAGGAATGAGAAGCCTACGATGGGTAAAGGAGGATCTCACATTGATTGACACAAAGCCACCAAGGACTGGAGGAAGCCTGGCTGCAGAGTCAGGGAGGCTGCTGAGAAACACGAGCCTGATGGGGTCAAGGAAGCTGAGCAAGGCTGATACAGCTCTGCTCACTGCCAGCTTTCAGTGATTATCTCAGAGGCCTCATAGGGACCCTACAATAAAAGTTTATTTATTTGAGAAGTAAACTGTCTGGGATCATAAAATGAGAAAGACATTCGCTCTGGGATGGAGGCCCAGAAAGACACAGAGCAGCCTCAGAGCCCCACTGAGCATCTGGCAGGACAGCTCGCACAGCTGCTGGTGAGCCAACGAGGATGAATGGAAAGTGACTCTGCGGACCTCATGGTCTGCAAAGGGCATGGACGAGATCCTGAAAAGTGTCCTTATTTAGTCCATTGTCTTTCTGGCTTTATCCTTAGGAAGAGTGACAACTCAGCTTTCATACTCCAGGCTTGTTCAAGCGGTTTTACATAGAAGCCATTTAATCCTATTAACAATCCCGTGAAGTTTGTGCTGTTATGATTTTCATTTTATAAACAAGGAAACTGATACATAGAAAGATCTCTTGGCAAGTAAGTGATGGAGGGAGTAGCCACTGGAATCTCGTCGGTCTGACGGCACAGGTGTGCACGTGTACCCCCAGGGTGAAGGTTTCATAGCAACTATCCAGCCATCCTCCTCCAAGTTGTGCTGGGAATGACCAGGGTGGTGACTGTCAGGGTGCACTGTAGGGGCCATCCCACACAGACACATGCACCAGTGGTCGTGTCTGTGCTAAGCCAACACCTGATACAGAAGCTGCTCACTCCAACCCCAAGAAAGATTTGTGACCCCTCTAGGTCAACAGAGGTCTACTTCCCTAGTGGCTCAGATGGTAAAGCGCCTGTCTACAATGTGGGAGACCTGGGTTCAATACCTGGGTCGGAAAGATCCCCTGGAGAAGGAAATGGTGCAATCCACTCCAGTACTATTGCCTGGAAAATCCCATGGATAGAGGAGCCTGGTAGGCTACAGTCCATGGGGTCGCAAAGAGTCGGACACAACTGAGCAACTTCACTTTCCCTTTCACTAGGTCAACAGACAGCCCACCCCTTGGCTATTAGTCCAATAGTCCAAGTGGTGGGCATCAGAATCCCATATGAATCATCTAAATCCTTCCACAGGATCTTTGCAACTGAAATTCAAAGATGAAGAGACATCTATAGCTGCAGATCTTTCAGGATGTGACTTTGACAGTTGCTGAAGGCCATTTATCCTATTGGGCAGAGAATGTCCATCTCTATTAACAGAGAAGGAAGCTTAAGTGGAGCAGATGAGAGAGAGACAGAGAACCAGCGAGCGAACATTTGGGTTCTAGTCTGTGACACTCCAGAATGGCTCCAGGTCCTGTGACGGTCCTTTGAGCTACTTCTATGCTCTTCCGATAAATTGCTCGTTTTGTTCAGCCTAGTTTGGATTGGTTTTCTGTCCCTTGCTGTTCAAAGTGTCCTTGCTGAAGACTCTTCTCTCATTTTGCTTCTCCATCATCACATCCTGTTTCTTCATCAGCTGAGGTGCTTCTCTACGTGGACCACATCCCATGGCAGTCCACCTCCTATGCTGATTCGCATCTGTCCACACCCTCTGCAATCTGATCTGTGGGCTGCAGAGGAGATTTCAGTCATTTATACCTACAGTTCTCAAAGTTTAGCTTCCAGACACATATGTATAATACTCATATTGTCATCTCTCTAGATATCCCCATTTTAATTGCTATTACACAAATTAAGTGGAGGTTATTACACTGATGTCATCTTAACTAAGTACATATGCAAAGACTATTTCCAAATAGGGTCACAGTCTAAGGCTCCAGGTAGAGGTGAAGTTTAAGGAGATACTATTCAATCCACTACAGGAAATGACTGCTAACTGGTATAGGGTTTCTTTTTCAAGTCATGAAAATGTCCTAAAATTGACTATGGTGATGACTGTACTAGTCTATGAATATATTAAAAACCATTTAACCACATACATTAAATGAAAGAACTATATGGGATGTGAATTATATCTCAGAAATAAAAACTATCTTAAGAAGCAAAAAGAATTAAGATTCAACCAGCTTCCAGTAATGGAACCTCTAAAAGATGTATAGAGAGAAGAAGAAAAATGATCCCAGGAAAAAGACAAGAAGTGTAGGAAAGTTGGAAGTTAAGTCCCTGAAGGTCAGAGACTTTGTTTTGTTTACTGGCTGAGTCCCTAGGTTTATAGTTGATGTTCAAAAATTACACATTGAGGAACTTCTCTAGTGGTCCAGTGGCTAAGACTCCATGCTCTCAATGCAGGGGGACCCAGATGATTCCTGATCAGGGAAGTAGATGCCGCTGCCACTAAGAGTTCGCATGTTGCAACTAAAAATCCCGCATTCTATAACTAAAGATCCTGCATACTGCAACAAAGATTGAAGGTCTCACATGCTATAACTAAGACCCGTTGCAGCCAAATAATTAAATAAATAATTATATGGTTTTTTAATTGCATATTGGAGAAATGGCTGATGAGCAAACAAATTGGTAAATGGGAACATAAATCTAAATAATCATTTTCATTAAACAATAAATTTTAACTTTTATGGTTAAACCAAAAAAAGAAGATGAAAATAGTGGGCAATAGCATGTAAGCTGGGAGAATGTGATCAGTTGGAGCAAGGCAATGCCTTGGCATCTTTGAGGCCTGGGTTAAAGTGACTGATGGATGGCAGACTTTGTAAATTAAATACGCATGAAAATATTTCAAAAGGAACCATTACAAGAATAAAGAGGGTATAACTTCCTAGCTAATTGAGCAAAATCTTTAAAAAAAAGAGAAAGGAAGCTCAGTTAATCCACTGGAATGTTGGAAAGGAGGAAAGAACAGATAATGTGGGACAATTAGAAAGCAAAAAAGACAGAGGGCAGAAAAAAAATGCACATACATCAGAAATAGATGTAAGTGGACTCAGCCTTCCATTTAAAAGACATGTTGTTATATTAGATTAAAAGTAAATCCAGCTATGTGTATTTCTTTCATAAATTTTATAAATATTACTTTACATCTACTCAATATATCATGAAAATATTCTTAAAAAATTAAATCCAGCTAAATGCCACCTAGACATACATTTCTAAAACAAGAACATGGGGAAAAATATACATATAAAATATATTTATATATTTAATTATATATGCAACTATATAAAATATATCCTATATAATTTATAAATATGCTTATTTTATATTGTATTTGTTATATAACATATAATATGTATTACATATTTTATATACTATATAGTTTTGTATATTTTATGTTATAAATATTTTGTATCATATAAAAATGTATACACACACACACAAGTCTTTGATCCAAACCCTAGGACAAAATGTTTCCAAATTCATATTAATTTTAATTTATTAAGAAATTAATAGAGGTATATGTTATATCTACATGACACCCCCAGTGGAGTTCAATGCAGCACCTCTTAATCAAGCACAATAATACTTCTGAAAGAAACATTACTATTCATTCTAAGTGGAATAAAGACTAAAGAGCTTCACATCAGCACAGATCAGGTTTTGCTGCCAAATGAATCATGGAAGAAACCTTTTTCCAGAGCTTTTTGATCTTCAGAACAGCAGATAGGGTTATTACAGACTCAAAGCAGGCAAGTATTAGGCGGAAGGAATGGTATACCTGCAATAATAGCAAACCGAAGAAGTTTTAAGGCAAATAACTTTATCAGGGCTTACCAAATAATATTTCTAGAAGCTTCTGTTCACCAGGAGGGTATAACAATTCTAAATGTATATATTCTTATTGAGAGAGCCTCCAAACACAAAGGAAAACTATTAGGACAGAAAGAAAAATCTGGTGAACACATGAAGTCATTTCAACATATGATATATTCTGTTCAGTATTTCAATGTGTGTATTGTCACCCCAACTAGATTGCAATAAATCAGCGGTGAGTGGGTGTTTTCCTTCCCAGTGAAAGGCCCTTTGTACTCTCGACCTCCTTTGAGCTTCATGCCCCTATGCGGTAGGAACGGTGTGGCCTTGCTGTAACAAAGGAGATAAAGTAGTCTGTCCAAAATCGCGCTGCTAAGTATCAGAGTTTGGATTTAAATTTAGTTCTGTTTGACTCCAAAGAGCCAAGACCTTTACAGTGGATCCTGAAATAAGCATAAGACATCATTCCCTTTGCATGCATGCCCGTGCCTGCTCAGTCGTGTCCAGCTCTTTGTCACCCCATGGACTGTAGCCCCCCAGGCTCCTCTGTCCATGGGACTCTCCAGGCAAGAATACTGGAGTGGGTTGCCATTTCCCTCTCCAGGGGATCTCCTCAACCCAGAGACTGAGTCTGCTTCTCTTGGGTCCCCTGCATTAGCAGGCGGGATTCTTTACCACTGCACCACCTGGGTTACCATCCCCTGAGTTAGCGAAACTGAAATGGCACTCATCGTATAGAAGAGTTTCAATTGACACTAGCGACCTATACATAACATCTGTCATTTTTCCAAGAGGCATATTATCAAGAGTCCACGGGCAGGAGACACCTTCTAAAGCCGTGTACAATCAGCATCCTCCTACAGCTCCCCAAATCTTGTCATTTTCTCCCTGACCTTCAGATAGCTTTGAAAAGAGCTGAACTCACAATCCCAAGACATTCTGAGATTTCTCAGCCTTAAAATCACATTATCCCTGTAACACAAAAATGCAGAGTTGTATGGGTTAGGAATGAATTCATAGTTTAACATGTAAAGCCCTTTAAAACCTGTTTAAAATGGATTTTCTGCTTTCATTCAGCAATTATCCTCCGTCAAACAGAGAAAATGAAAACTAAAACCGGTGATAGTAGCGGCAGTTGGCAGAAAAAGAAACAGAGAAAAATAAAATCTAGAAATAAAAGCAACATATTTGTCCTTATGTTTCAAGAACCAGAGACCTCTCAAGACGGGGCCTGCTTCTCTTCACCAGGGATGGCAGAGGATACTCAAGACAAACCACGGCACATCTTATGTCACAAAGAACCCGGGAGCAAGATGGAGACGTGCATACTGAAAGTCCACCACAAGAGGGCGCTCATCAAAAGGGAGTGAAAGGTCATCCTGCCCTAAATATGCACCGGAAGAGTAAATCCCTGTCTGAAAAGCCTGAGAATATTTTTATCATCAGGCGCTGCTGCTAGATGGTTTGGTCACACAATGATCCAAATTAAGATTTTTTTTCCCCTCCAATACCATTTTTGTGTCGTCAGTCCCATTTCTTAATGAATTCTAAGAGACATTCTATAAAGAATGAAAACAGTTTGCTGTCTGTATGGCAAAACAGAAATCAAATAAACTGCTCACATAAAATAATTACAGTAAGAGTCAGCGTTAAGTGAATTTTATTTTAGATAGACTTAGTAAAAAAAAAAAAATTGGGAGAATAAAAGGGATTCAGCCTGCATTTCCTTTTTAGAAAGGGAGGGAGGGGAGATGTGAATTTAAATTTCAATTCCTTATAAACTATTGAAGAGTGAAAAACGTGAGTTCAAATTCCAGTTTTATCTTCCAAAAATGTTGTTCGCAGCTGTCTCAGCCTCACTGATCTCCATATCATTGGTACAGGGTTTGTCTTGGATGACTCTCCTTCAGATGACTTACACTAATAAAGCCATTGTTGTTGTTCAGTCCCTCAGGACTATTTTGAGACCCCATGGACTGTAGCCCATCAGATTCCTCTGTCCATGGGATTTTGCAGGGAGTATTACTGCAGTGGGTTGCCATTTCCTTCTGCAGAGGATCTTCCTGACCCAGGAATCGAACCGGCTTCTCTTGCTTGGCAGGCAGGTTCTCTACCACTGAGCCACCTGGGAAGCCCAACAAATCCATCCTATAGATCTAATCTGTTAACAAGAATCTGTTAGGTTTCCAGGCGCCCAGCAGCCAAGAAGTGGTGTGTGCCCTACAGGCCAGACAAGCTCTTTGGTCGGGCGTTTCTGTGTTTGAATGCTGGCTCCACTTCTTACTGGATACTTGTAACTTCAGGTTAGTCTTTCAATATGCCTCAACCTGATTCCTTATCTGTAAAATGCAAATAATAATAGAGCATAGATAAGGATTGAGAATTAGAGGTCTAAACTACTACATGTAAAATAAATAAGCTGTAAGGATATATTGTACAACACAGGGAATATTGTCAACCATTTATAATAACTATAACTTTAAAAATTGTGAATCACTATGTTGTACACTTGAAACTTAGTTCAGTTCAGCTCCGTCGTGTCCAACTGTTTGCCACCCCATGGACTGCAGCACAGAAACTTATACAATATTCATCAACTATACCTCAATTTGAAAACTAATAGAGCATGGAACAATTGTAAGGACTCAATGAGATTAAATGATAAAAAGAATATAGTAAAGTGCTTTGTCCAAAAATGTGCTTGATAAATGTTCATTATTAGATGTCAATTACTCACAAATATTTATTGATTGCCTTTGCTGTGCCAGGTATATTCTGAGAGCTTGGGATACATCCATGAACAAAAATACAAATGACCCCTGCCATTGGGAGTTAGTATTCTATCAAATGAAGGCAGACAGTCAACAACAGCCATTATAAGTAAGTAACATATGCTAGAAGGGAAGAAGGTAACCAGAGCTATGGAAAGAAAACTTGTGGCCAAGTAGTGCTAATGTTAAAGAACCCGCCAGCCAATATAGGAGACTTAAGAGACGCTGGTTCGATCCCTGAGTCGGGAAGATCTCCTGGAGGAGTGAATGGCAACCCACCCCAGTATCCTTGCCTAGAGAATCCCTTGGACACAGGAATCTGGCAGGGACAGTCCATAGGGTCGCACAGAGTTGGACACGAATGAAGCGACTTAGCACGCACACAGGCAAGATTTTCTCTGCATGGTGTACAATTCTCTGAGCTTTGACAAACGCATATGGTTACGTAGCCACTGTCATCATCAAGATACAAAACAGTGAGGGCACTCTACTGAAACAGTCCGTGTGTCCCTGTGTAGTCAGCCTCTCTGTCTGCCCCCGGCAATCATTGATCTGTCTCCTGCTCCTATAGGTTTTGCTTTTCTAGCATGTCATATAAATGAAATCATTCACTATGTGATCTTTTGAGCCTGGCTTCTTTCACTTAGCAGAACGTATTTGGGATTCATCCATTTTGTTGCATATACTAGTAGTCTGTTCCTTTTTGTTTTATGGGAGAACCAGCAGTGTGTAGAACATTTAAACTGCTTTCAGTTTCGGGCAATTATGAACAAAGCCGTCAAAATCTGTCATCTGCAGGTTTCCGTGTGAACATTATGTATTCATTTTTCTTGGATAAACATACAGAAGTGAAATTATTGGAGCAGATAGTGTATTTAACTTTTTAAGGAAGTGTCAAACTGTTTTCCAAAGGGACTGTCACCATTTTACATCCCTGCCAACAATATAGGATAGTTGTTCTAGACCCTCAATAGCACTTGGTATTATCAGTTTTTTCTTTATTATTGTTATTTCCCCAATTCCAGTAGGTTTATTTCATTGTGGTTTTAATATATATTTCCCTAGTGACAATGTTGAGCATCTTTTCACATGCTTACTTGCCATCCATATAAGTTCCTCAGTGAAATGTCTATTCAAATCTTTTGTTATTTTTAATTGCTTTGCTTGTTTTATTATTGGGCTTCCCTGGTAGCTCATATGGTTTTAAAAAATGCCTGCAAGGCACTAGATACAGGTTTGATTCCTGGGTCAGGAAGATCGCCTGGAGAAGGGCATGGCAACCCACTCCAGTATTCTTGCCTAGAGAATCCCATGGACAGAGGAGCCTGGCACGGGTTGCAAAAGAGTCAGACACAACTCAGCAACTAAACAACAACTATTACAACATATACACCAAAACAACTAAAACCTAGATCAGACAGAATGTTCAGAAGCCGTATTAAGGGAGAAACAAGGAAAACATTCAGCTGCAAATATGCAATGGATGCTTATTTGTTCTCTGAGCTTCCTATATTATCTTCCAGGGCAAAAAGAAAAAAAAAATTCTTTTGGTTGTTAATTGGAGAAAAATAATTTTTTCATCAGAGGAAAACATTTTCCTTCACTAATTCTCAGACAAATTTGTCACATAATTTCTTATATAAAAGATCCATAAGAAATATTGACTAGCATCATGAAAACCACAGTTTTGCAGGAGATGCAAAAATTTCTTCGTAGGAAATTGCATTGCATTCCACCTTCCAAATAATCTATCAGAACACAGCGTGTAGGAAAATCAATGTATTCATATCCAGTCTCTCAAACATGGTCACTGGTACATGTGGGTCAAAATCACCTGGTGTTATTTGTGTGTGTGTGTGTGTTAGTCAGTTGTGTCTGACCCTTTTCCACCCCACAGACTCTAGCCTTCCATGTTCCTCTGACTATAGAATTCTCCAGGCAAGAATACTGGAGTGGGTTGCCATTCCCTTCTCCAGGGGATCTTTCCAACCCAGGGATCAAACCCAGGTCTCCTGCATTGCAGGCAGATTCTTTACCATCTGAACCACTGGGGAAGCTGGTGTTAGTTGATACACATACAAATTCCTAAACCCTATCCCAGAAAAACTCATTCAAAATTTGAGTAGACAGGGCCCAGGAACCTGGTACATTAAAGTCTGAAAAACCACCCTGATTGAAAAATATGGCTACTTTTAGGTCCCATAGAATGCAGAAACAGAAATGGAAGGATTTGGGAAAATGAATAATTAAGTAACATGCCCTTTAAACCATCTCTCGATATTAATTGCTTCCACTGTGCTTTTGGCAGCCAATTAAGTGCTGAGTTCTTTGGTAAGTGCCTGGGGTGCAAACCTTCAATATTATTGACTGAACCTTGGCAATTTAAATACTTTGAAGTGTGTAAGTCTACCAAAGAAGCCATACTATAGATCATCTCTTGAACAAAAAAAGTCTCAATAAACACTTGAATTTAAAAAAAAAAAATGAGGTTGATCATATTTTCACTTCTATTTGCCCAAACTACCGGCTGTAAGCATGTTAGCACACTGCACCACCCATCACAAATGGGACATAAATATTTTTTTGAAAGTGAAAGTGAAAGTTGCTCAGTCATGTCCAACTCTCTGCAACCCCCTGAACTATAGACTCCATGGATTTCTCCAGGCCAGAATACTGGAGTGGGTCGCTGTTCCCTTCTCCAGGGGGTCTTCCTAACCCAGGAATCAAACCCAGGTCTCCCCCATTGCAGACAGATTCTTTACCAGCTGAGCCACCAGGGGCTTTTTTAATTTTACGTATTTGTTTTTTGCTGTGCTAGGTTGCTTGGGTTCCTCTCTAGTTGCAGCAAGTGGAGGCTACACTTCTTTGCGGCAAGCACTGGCTTCACATTGCAGTGGTTTATCTTGTTGCGGAGCACAGGCTCTAGGATGCTCGGGCTTCAGCAGTTGCGGCTTCTGGGCTCTAGAGCACAGACTCAATAGCCAAGGCGCACAGGCTTAGGTGCCCTGAGGCATGCGGGATCTTCCCAGGTCAGGGATCGAACTCGTGTCTCCTGCATTGGCAGGCAGATTCTCTACCACCGAGCCACCAGGGAAGCCCACAGATGGGACATAAACACAGAGCAGGAGGCCCTTAACTTGGAAATACCTTGCCTGAAGCTTTAGTTCACGTATGAGCCAGAAAGTCACAAACCATAGTTCTTTAAAATTATTCTTAAGTTTAGACTGTACTCCCACACTTCATTGAGGTTACTGAAGTGTTACAGTCTATGTTTTGTGACCCTCCTCATTCTTACTTCAGTAAACCACAGGAGGATTAGTCAATTTTCTTGTTAAAAACAGGATAAACAGAAGAGGCGAACCAGTGAGAAATAGAAATTTCAAGTCTAGAAAACATACTGCATTTATTTTATAATCCCATTTATATTGAGATCTAGCGCATGCCCAGAAGACCTTGATATACATTTATTTCCTTGGGAGGAGATGCCAGCCTGTATAACAATATCTGCAGTCATTATCTCTGTCTAGTAGCAGATCACATTTGTTAAGTCCTTGTGGGCATGTGCAAATGCTGGATGAGTTATAATTCCTCTATAAGTGTTTACATTCTAGGGGTAAAAAACAAAACAAAACAAAAAAAACCCTCCACGGTAACACTGAATGTTGGAATAACTTGGATTCCTAAAACCCAGTAGAAAACTAGGAAGACAACTCCCACTGAAAATAACATGCTTTTGAACTTTAAATCCACGCAATGAAACATACCACTCTTTCTATCAGAATATGCAAAGAAAACCAATAACCACCACTCATTGTTTGCTTTGGAACAATTGGAAAAATAAAATATGTGAACATTATATTTGACTTATGATTACATTTAACTTTCATTGCTATTTAACCCAATCCTTTTCACCTCATGAACTGAAAAATCCTGGTTCTCATTCAATACAGACCATCCTTTCTTCTCCCCACCCCCAACTTGAGCTCTCAAGGAATGTATTTCCTAGAGGAATTTTCTGGTCGGTGTTCTCATTCCTGCCCTGCACACTGTTATGCATACACCTAAATATATACTTTGTGCTCTTTACCCTTAAAGGACTGATGTGAATGGTCACCCTAACAGTTGATTCCTTTTCAATCATGCAGTTGATAATAGCTGGAAGTTCCCTTAGAGTTCCCCAGTTTTTAAACATTAAGTCTTTTAGACTCATTCCAGGCCATTTCCTTTTCTAGTCTTTGACTCTTTCTTGAAATGACCCCTTTTAGTTCAGCCAAATGTAAACAGAACTGAATTTTAGCCCTGCTCTTACAGGGCTGTGTTTAGATTGTGATTTACTTCAGGCCAATGCTTTCCAAAGGAGGAGATTTTGATCTCTGGGAATCCTTGAAGGTGAATAATGACAAGGATCGGGAAGGCAAAATTAAAATTATATATATACATATATATATACACATATATATATATATTTGTTCATCATTCTTGTTAGAGGGGGAAAAACTAGATTTAGATGCAAGTAAAAAGCATCTAAGCATGAACAGACACTGACATAATTCAAAAACACAGAACTATTAACCATTAAAATAACCGTTTACTTATACCTGCATATTATTTCAAAATGGATTTTATTATGGTGCTCAGTCGCTCACTTGTGTCTAACTCTTGCGACACCACAGTCTGTGACCCACAAAGCTCCTCTGTTCATGGGATTTCCAGGCAAGAATACTGGAGTAGGTTGCCATGCTCTCTTCCAAGGGATCTTCCCGACCTGGGGATCGAACCTGAGCATCCTTTGTCTCCTGAATTATAGGTGGATTCTTTATCACAGAGCCACCAGGGAAGCCCTTAATTTTATTATATGATTCCATTTATAGGAAATATCCACGATAAGCATATTTGTAGAGTCAGAAAGGAGACTGGCAATTGCCTAGGTCTGGAGGGTGGAGATGGGGAGAAGTGGGAGAGACTGCTTGGGGTGCAAGGCTTCTTTTGGAGATGATGAAAATGTTCTGAAACCAGACAGTGGCGATGGTTGCCCAACTCTGTGCATAGACTGAAAACCACTGTATTGTATACTCTGAAGGGGAGGAATGTTACGGCTTTGTGCATCAGATCCCAATAAAGCTGTTATTTTTAAAATGTACCTGGTTCCCACCCGACCATAAGAAGATAATAAATAACCCAAAAGAAAATGCACAAAGGATATGTATTGGGAACTCTCAGAAGAGGAACCAGAATTAGATGAATAAGTGGTTTCCCCCCACAAAGAGTTGGGGGAAATGCAGAGGGCAGACAACAAGGAGATAGGTAAGGCCATTATATTGGCAAAAATGGTAACAATTCCAAATGATATCAGGATGTGAAAGTGACATTCTCACTTTCCCACACAGCTGGTGGGAATGTAAATTGGTACAAGAGCTTCAGAGGGTGATTTGGCAACATCTCAAAGTTAAAGATAAGCATACCTTCCCACCTGGCACTTCCGTTTCATTTCTCAGCACACTCTCCCACAGCAGCGTGAAGATATATGGACAGGGACATCCGTTAACATCGTTTGTAATAGGGAAAAAAGGCAACAACTGAAGGATCTATCAATAATGGGGTGGGGAATTAAATTGTAGTACATGTTTACTACAGAATACCATAATACTAAAGTAAATTAGATTCACTAGGGTAACCCTTAGCAGCCAATGCAAAACAAGGAAATTTGATCAATCACAGAATCAGACTGTGATGGAAAAACACACAGCTCTTCCTGACACTAAGATCCAAGGGAAACTTCCCCCAGGGTTTTCAGAAAGCGACAACCACCACAGTAGTGGAGTAATTAACATCCTCGCTGTCATTCTCTCATTCATAAGAGACCCTCATTTCCACAAAGACACATCCCTGTGCTTCAGTCTCCAAGTGTCTGGCTTTGTCAGAAGATTCATTTTTGAGAGCAGAGGTTAGAAACTGGGTGCCAAAGTACTTTGCTTGGCCAGCATGGTGTTTAAGATTTTTTAATTTGAATGCCTCCAGATGGGACATGTACTCCTTGGAGGAGCCTTGGTAAAAAAACTTTCTGCTGTGATGAACATGCTCTGTTATCTGCACTGTCCAGTGCGGTAGCTGACAGTCCAATGCAGCAACCTACTAAGTATGTGAAACGTGGCTGGTTTAGTAGAAGAACAGAATTTAAATTTAATTTAATTTTAATGTAAATAGTCATGTGTGTCTCGTGGTGACCCTACTGGGCAGTACAGCTCTAGAAGACCGCAGGTCCCACCATTTTCTACTTTATTAAACCTCCCGTGCTCAACATCACACATTTAGGTTGTCTGGCCCCTAGAGGTATTTTTGTGTGTCACTCATGTTCTAAAGTACCACGTTTTGAGGAAGGACAGATCGTCATTTTATTGTATATCCTCTTTTGTTCATTGATTCAGTACTCTTTCTACATATATCAGTCTGGGGCAACACAGCACTTACCATCTCAGGGGCAGCACAGACAAATCAATCTATGTCAGCCCTGCAAGGATGGGTGATGTGTGTGACAGGGGAAAAGCAAGGTCCATGGGGGCCACACAGGATGGAGATGCTCTGTAAGGGAGAACTAGGGATAAGCATAGATCAGCTGTGGGGAGGAACGGTTTTCAGAGGAGGAAACAGCATGGCCTCCTCTACAGATTCAAAGAAATTCACTAGAATTTAGAATGTGGGGGTAGAGGATTGTGAGAGATTGTCAAAGGGTGAGATCATGCAGGATGTTTGACCTGACTTTGGACTTTGTCCTGAAGGCAGCGGAAAACCACTGAAATATTTTACACAGAGAAGTAGATTCTTATGATCTCTACATTCAAAGAAATCCACAAGAATTACCATGTGATCCATCAATTCCACTTCTGTAGATACCAAAAAAATTGAAAGCTAGGTCTTGAATATGTATTTGTATGCCCATGTTCATAGCACCACTATTCACAATAGCCAAAAGATGGAAACAACTCAAGTGTCCATCAAGATGAGTGGATAAATAAAACATAGTCTATACATACAGCGGAATATTATTTGGTCTTAAAAAAGAAGGAAATTCTGGCACATGCTACTATATGGATGAATCTTAAAGACATTATACTAAGTGAACAGGTTAGAGACAAAAAGAGAGATAGTATATGATTCCACTTATATCATGTAACTAGGACAGTCAGATTCACAGAGACAGAAAGTAAAACGGTGGTTACCAGGGACTGGGGGGAGGAGGGAATGGGAAATTACTGTTTAATGGGTACAGAGTTTCAGTTTGGGAAGATGCAAACTCTTTCAGAGATGGGTGGTGGTGATGGTTGCATAACAATATGAACATATTTAATGCCAGTGAACTGTATACTTAGAAGTGGTTAAAATGGTAAATTGTCTGCTATGCATATTTTATCAAAGAAAGGCAATGCCAAAGAATGCTCAAACTACCGCTCAATTGCACTCATCTCACACGCTAGTAAAGTAATGCTCAAAATTCTCCAAGCCAGGCTTCAGCAATACATGAACCGTGAACTTCCAGATGTTCAAGTTGTTTTTAGAAAAGGCAGAGGAACCAGAGATCAAATTGCCAACATCCGCTGGATCATGGAAAAAGCAAGAGAGTTCCAGAAAAACATCTATTTCTGCTTTATTGACTATGCCACAGCCTTTGACTGTGTGGATCACAATAAACTGTGGAAAATTCTGAGAGAGATGGGAATACAGACCACCTGACCTGCCTCTTGAGAAATCTTAATGCAGGTCAGGAAGCAACAGTTAGAACTGGACATGGAACAACAGACTGGTTCCAAATAGGAAAAGGAGTACGTCAAGGCTGTATACTGTCACCCTGCTTATTTAACTTATATGCAGAGTATATCATGAGAAACGCTGGACTGGAAGAAACACAAGCTGGAATCAAGATTACCAGGAGAAATATCAATAACCTCAGATATGCAGATGACACCACCCTTACGGCAGAGGAACTAAAGAGGAACTAAAAAGCCTCTTGATGAAAGTGAAAGAGGAGAGTGAAAAAGTTGGCTTAAAGCTCAACAGTCAGAAAACGAAGACCATGGAATCCGGTCCCATCACTTCATGGCAAATAGATGGAGAAACAGTGGAAACCGTGTCAGACTTTATTTTTTTGGGCTCCAAAATCACTGCAGATGGTGACTGCAGCCATGAAATTAAAAGACGCTTACTCCTTGGAAGAAAAGTTATGACCAACCTAGATAGCATATTCAAAAGCAGAGACATTACTTTGCCAACTAAGGTCCGTCTAGTCAAGGCTATGGTTTTTCCAGTAGTCATGTATGGATGTGAGAGTTGGACTGTGAAGAGGGCTGAGCGCCAAAGAACTGCTGCTTTTAAACTGTGGTGTCGGAGAAGACTCTTGAGAGTCCCTTGGACTGCAAGGAGATCCCACCAGTCCATTCTAAAGGAGATCAGCCCTGGGATTTCTTTGGAAGGAATGATGCTAAAGCTGAAACTCCAGTACTTTGGCCACCTCATGCAAAGAGGTGACTCATTGGAAAAGACTTTGATGCTGGGAGGGATTGGAGGCAGGAGGAGAAGGGGACGACCAAGGATGAGATGGCTGTATGGCATCACTGACTCGATGGACATGAATCTGAGTGAACTCTGGGAGTTGGTGATGGACAGGGAGGCCTGGCATGCTGTGATTCATGGGGTCGCAAACAGTCGGACACAACTGAGCAACTGAACTGAACTGAACTGAAATAAACTCTTCATTATTTCTTGCACAAACTCTGCAAAACCCTCCTTACTGATCTCTTTCAGACCATTCTTGATCCCTTGTACAAAGTTTATTTTCTACTCAATAGAGCAAGCGATGGATGAAACATGAGTCAGGTCATCTCCTCTCTGACTAAAAAGTTTTCAGCGGCTGGACAGCCTCTAGATATCTGGTCCCTCATCACCTCCGTGGCCTCCTTTCCTCCACTTACCAAAAAGGCTGACTCCACTCCAACCTCACTGGTCTCTTTGAGCTTACCAAGAAAGCTCTTTACTTTAGGTCTTCCTCATTCTGGAACATCCTTTCCTCTGATGTTCACCTAGTTTTCTTTCTTACTTCATTCTGAAGGTAATATTACCCTTGAAACACCTTCCTTGACCTCCTTACCTAAAAATATGGCTACCTTGCTTTCCTTCATAGCACTCAACCCACCCATCATTTTAGTATATATCCATTTGTTAATTTCTTGTCTGTCTCTCTTGCAATGTTAAGTTCCATGAAGACTAGGACTTAGTTTTGGGTGCTACTGAATTCCAGCCATTGGAACAGAGGCAGTCATGCAGGAAACATTCAATAAATATGTGGTGAATGAAAGAATAATGATAGTTCTGTTTCAGCAAGATTGTGAGGATGGATTGCAATGGGGACTAGAATGGGAGAAACCAGGTTGGGTAGCTGCTTCTTAATCATACAAGTGGTTAAAGCAGCCAGGATGGATGATGGCGGGGGTGGTAAACAAGAAGATTCGGGGAGACAGATATTTAGAAGAGGAAATCAAGAGGCGGGATGGTGGGTTCTCTCAAAGAAGTAGAAGAGTCAGAAAGAGAAACAGGTTTGCAGGAGAAGTGAACTCCATCTTAAACTCAGAGTGGACTTTCTTCATAGAAATATTCAGCGGGCAGTTCAATTTCTTCAACAGAGAAATCTGGGTTAGAAATGCAGATTTGGCAGTTCATAAATATAATCTCAGTGGAAATTTTGATAACTGTTGAGCAGCAGTTAGTTGGAGGTTATACTGTTTGAATTAGTATTTAAATGTACATATTCACTGCTGCCAATTAAACAGACTCATGTGCTCTCATAGTCAGCCAAGCTGGTCATATTTTT
Organism: Ovis aries; assembly: GCF_016772045.2. Classification (NCBI taxonomy): domain Eukaryota; kingdom Metazoa; phylum Chordata; class Mammalia; order Artiodactyla; family Bovidae; genus Ovis; species Ovis aries. The sequence continues at coordinate 36,924,822 of NC_056073.1, read as the reverse complement.
TAAAATGTAAGGAATGCAGGAAATGAAACTTCTATTTAAAAAAAATTGGGGTAATGCTACTCTTTTTTTTAATTGCAACTGAGTCAATTTTAATGGATGATATCCAATCTTAAACCATATATTCTATAATCCACCTAATTAAAAATACAGATTAATGTTTGGCCTTTATGGGAACATCATTATCCTTTATATTTAAAAAATTATCTCCTAATCCAACTCATCATTTCACTTATGTGGAAATAATATCCTTTGGATGTTAGTGACCCACCCTTCTGAAAGTGAAAGTCTTAGTTGCTCAGTAATATCCGACTCTTTGTGACCCCAGAGACTGTAGCCCACCAGGCTCCTCTGTCCATAGGATTTCCCAGGCAAGAATACTGAAGTGGGTTGCCATTGCCTCCTTCTTTGACCCAGGGATCGAACCAGCATCTCCTGCACTGCAGGCAGATTCTTTGCCACTGAGCCATCAGGGAAGCCCAACTCACACAGCTGGATGTAGCAAAATAGAACTGGAATCCAGAGCTTGTACTGTTTCTCAGTAGTTCATAATTGTGGGCACACTGTTTTGATTTCTATTTCGGTGTATTCTTGGAGGATTCCTTCAAAACTGCTCATCACAACTGTGTGTGGTTTACCAAGGCCAAAGCTACCCAGAGATCCTACAGTTACTGCTGTCCCACCCAGGGAACCATTGTTAGACACCAAGTCTTCACTCTTCATTAGTTTTCTGCAAAGGTGAATAGGTACAAGAACTGCTTGAACATAGAGATATGGCCTCCAAGACATGCTCAGGATTTCACATTACTAAAAAGGACAAGGCATTTCTGCCTTCTTGATTTAAAGTCTGGACTTTGCAACCACTCCAGGCCTCTTCTCCTGCGTATTTCTTACTTCATGGAAATACACTTTTAGATGATGTCCCTAAGGATCAAAGTTCAGTGCCCACATCTAGCAATGAAACCTTACCTTAGAAGCAGAATAAAGAGCCATTTCAATTGTGAGGGTCACTCAATCAGAGTTGGTCATTTTCTGACCATAGTGGAAACTAATTACGGCAGACTCTTTTATCACATGGGTAATTACAAAGGCAACCAACTTTATTTTTTTAACTTTTTGTTTTGTATTGGGGTGTAACTGATTAACAATGTTGTGATAGTTTCAGATGAAGAGCAAAGAGACTCAGCCATGCATGTATACGTATCCATTCTCCCCCAAACTCTCCTCCCACCCAGGCTGTAACTGCAATAAACTCTTTAAATGGCCACCCCAAGCCTCCTCCACTTCTCCTTAGACCTTCCTACTACAAATTCCTCACTGAAGTGCAGATACCCAAGGGACTCAATTCAGATCCATGATACATAAGCAGAAGTCTTCCCAGGCAGATGCTGGTAGTTGGCATGATCCTAGTCCCACTTCCCTTTCCTCCTTATGGATGTGATGGCTTGAGCTACGGCAGCTTTCTTGCGTTTATGAAGGAAAGGGCCAAGCAAATCACACAATAGGGGCCCTCCCATTATCTCCCTGCTGAACCAAAACCCACCAATGCCAGATCTCTCAAGTGAGAAAAGTTATTTTCTTTTTGTTTAAGCCACTGAAGATGTATTTTGTTTCCCACACCTAAATGCAATTATATTAGATTATTCAATCTGATTATGGGGAGGTGGTGATGAAGCAGTAGAAGAAATGGGAGAATCGGGTTCTTTTAGTTTAAGTAAGTTTTATTATTTTAATTTTTTAAAATAAATGAATTATAAATAAATACAAGTATAGCCAAAACAGTAATGAAACAAGTTGAAAGGGTTGGGGACGGGGGTGGGATCTATCAGAATATTTGTAGTTGGAAACTAGTGCGTATATGAGTATACACATTATAACTATGTGTGTGTGTATATATATATGTGTGCGTGTGTGTGTAGCCCCCAACACCTTCTCTCCCAATTGGGAATTATTTGTGTATAAGGTTTTCTTATGAGGTCCAGTTTTATCCCTTTATACCACCATAATCAAGCATCAAAATAAAATGTAAAAAAACTTTAAAACTGACCTAGACAGTCAATATCTGAAGACAACTTTCATACACAGGGAAACTTTCCTAATTTGTTAAAGACTGAAAATTGCCCCTAAAATTTCAGAAAATATCCTAGGAGTATGCAATTGTACAAACCATTAGAGATCCTCTTAGGCCATTTGTGAAGCTCTCTAGGGCTGCACCCGCAGGACCATGTGCTGAAGAGATTAGGGAAAATCTGCTTTGCTTAGCCTGGGACTCGGGCTCCACGCGTGTCCTGACACGACCCTGGGACAGCCCACTCCCTCGTCTGTGCAGTACGCAGGGCCTCAGCTGACTAAGGAACTGCGAGCCCCGGGCTCTGTTGCTATCAACGCCTTGGCCACATCACTGCCAACCATCTGCTGGTTTTCCTTGCTTCCATCACTCTGCGAAGATCACGGTTCAATCTGTTCTTTCACACCGGGGCCAAAGCTTCCTGATTGACAATGCTAATCAACCCAGAAGTCAAGATCTTGTCAACAGTGGATTTTTTCTTAGGTCCTGGGTGGTTTTCGACCCAGTTCTACAAATAACAAGGGTAGGAGGCCTTTGAAATCCAGAGGCATCTTCTTGGTTCTCTGACTTTGCAGGTAACCGCTGAGCAAGTGTCTCAGCATTATGTTGTCATCCTTGATTTGATTACCAGGCTAGGAAACAGTGAAATGGGTGAAGTCAGCCCACCCTGGCTCTGTTAGGACACCTGCTGGCACCCTCAGAGCTTCTTCTTCTCCCAGGTGCCACCTGATGACTCTATGCCCACCCAGAACCCTCCCCAGCCAATCACTTGCCACACCGGGGACAGAGGCCCTTCACGAATAACTTAACCTAGACTTAAGGTTATATGCCTTGTGGGCACTGGCTCTTTAACAACCACCCCAAATCCAAAGGCATGAATCGGGTGGTACTATTTCAGGCACCAGTTGACAGGCTGCTGGGAGACATTCTTCAGCAGCAACAACCCCAAGCATGTCGAGATCCAGCCTGCCTTCATTAGAAGCCTCTGCATTCTCACTTTTGTGAGACATTTTGATTACTCTAGCACTGACAAATAGAAAAATAAAAAAAAATACAATCTGCACACGTTTTATGTGTCCTCTTTCTACTATCAGCTATTTCTTAAATCATCTTTTTTATTAATCATAGGAGTTGTAAAACAGTGTCAATGTTTGCTGGAAATCCTAGAAGCTCACCAAACTAGCAAACCTGTAGGTATACCACACTGTTGTAACCACACACAGGCAAAACTTGTTCAAACAAGGCAGAAAAACAGCCCATTGGATCACTTTCCTTCACATTAGTGGCATTTTCCAGTGGCCACTAAGAGTCATCTTGTCAGCCTCTCTAATCACAAATGTTCCCTATTGTAATGTTGTTGTTCAGCCGCTCAGTTGTATCTGACTCTTTGTGACCCCATGGACTGCAGCACACCAGGCTTCCCTGTCCTTCACTATCTCCCAGTTTGCTCAAATTCATGTCCATTGAGTCAGTGATGCCATCCAACTATCTCATCCTCTGTCGTCCCTTTCTTCTCCTGCCCCATTCTTTCCCAACATCAGGGTCTTTTCCAATGAGTCAGCTCTTTACATCAGGTGGCCAAAGTATTGGACTTTCAGCTTCAGCATCAGTACTTCTAATGAATATTCAAGGTTGATTTCATAGTCTATATTTTTGTTTCATGAATTAATTTCTTTGTTTTTCTAGCTAATACAAATGAAACATCACCTGATTTTTCTCTCATTCAATGCAGTATAGACTCCCCCACTAGCTCTGCAAATTATTTTTTTCAGTGGTGTGTGGAAGCTGGCAGAATAAGCGATCTGTTATTTGTCCTGCTGCAGTGGCTTATGAAGAAAAAAGCATGACAATTACAAGAGCAATGTTGTGAGTACTTAAGATTGATGTAACTAATTTTAAAAGTCCTTCTGATCATCGTAAGCTCCTCCCCTACCTTCTGCCAGATCTTTTAGGTCCTGTTGAAAGAGCCTCTAAAATCATGGGAATTGTGTTCAAAGTAATTTAAGAAAACAAACTTTACACCTTTGCAAAAATAGTCCACTGGGAATTATTGGTGTCAGTTTTCAACCCCGGCAGACTGCCTGGTGTGAATTTCACCTGCCATTTGTTAAGGATCCCAAGGCTTGATTCAAGGCAGCCGGGGGAGTCAACAGGCAACTCCTCATAACATAATTAGAAGGGAACTCTTTGTCCCAGGAGTATTTTTCTCTTTCTCTCCTGCCCTCTGCAGTATGGGCTCCAGATCTAAAAATGCCACTTCTTAGAAGAAGCATAACAAGCAACAGGCAAATGCATTCTTGTCTGTGATGGAAAGCAAGCCCGCATGGCTCATTCTTACTGGGATAAAAACAAACCAACACGGAGACAAAATGCATTACGAGGCATACGAGCCCATGGGTGGAAGATTTCACCTCAGAGGCTGTCTCTGTCATGTGATGGGCAGGTGCTCAAAGGCACCAGTTCTGTTAACCAGTCCTGCTGTGTGTGCCCTTCTCTCTCCCTTCTTCCCTGGGTGAGACATCACACGAAGCCTCTGTTCTCCCAGGTGTGAAACAAGCACAATGATAACCTCACAGAGTACCTCTGTGAGGCCTGGGCTCACAGTCATGCCCCTGTCTACGTCTGGGTCACTTTCCTTTGCCTGCACCCGCAAAACCCCCGTGAAAATCTGCAAGGGGAATTTCTGTTTCTTTCTCTGTCTTTATCACAGCCTCTTTTTCTATTCCCACTGTTGACACAGTCTCTCTAGTTCTACTCACTTCCATCTGGCTGCCAATTCATTCCCACAAAGCCAGATGGAATTACAACCCAACACTGCACCGATCAAATGTGGATTTCCTCCTTGTCCCATACATCCTAGCTGTACTTTGATAAAATGAGACTCTTTGGACATCATAAAGTGATGATTACTTTGCAGTGTTACATGTTCAAAGGTCAGAAAGAAATACAGGAGGGAGAGTCTTAAACAGTTTATTTCTTTAAAAAAATTTTTTTTTCTTTTTGACCACACTGCACAGGATTTTAGTTCCCTGACCAGAGATCAAACCCATGCTCCTTGCATTGGAAGCACAAAGACTTAACCACTGGACCACCAAGCAAGTCCCCAATTTCCTTTTTAAACTGTATGCTTCCAGTCAATCTGATGGGATTACATAGTGAATTTGTATAAGAAGTAATTTTGCATCTATTGCCTGCTAATCTGCAAAAAAAAAAAAAAAATAGGGGGAAGAATAGGACTATTGTGCAATGAATCAGCTCAGTTTTAACAAGTTTTGTTAGGTAAATGATATCCTCAAATGGTTTATGGATTAGAAAATCCCAGCACAAGAAGTACAAAAACATACCTGTAAAACAACGCCAACCCCATCAGCTGTTTTCCTTACCTTTGCATCTGAAGGGAATGGAATTCAGTATTAATTTCATGACAATTTTTTTCTAAAGCTAGGATCAAATCATGGCTCTTCAAAAAACTTTGAGAAGGAATGCATTTTTAGAGGTAGGGTTGTGAAAGTCCCAGAGTTATGTCCGACTCTTTGTGACCCCATGGATTGTAGTCTTCCAGGCTCCTGTGTCCATGGAATTTTCCAGGCAGGAGGCAGGGTTACCTGGAAGTATGTAGAGGCTGAGAAATGACACTTTAGACTAACGTAGGTTCAAATTCCCACTCTTCTACTCATCAGCTATATAACTTGGACAGATTACAAAGCTTTGGTTTTCTCATCTCAAAAAGAGGAATGAGAGCATTTTTTGTAAGATTTGTGGCATTGTGTATATAAAAGAGGCTGAGCACAAATAGTGGAGTTTTCGACTTGGGATTGGACCCTGGCATTGTTATGTGACCTTGACCTTGCTATGTATTCCAGCACCATTATAGCCTAAATGGAACCATGATACATGTCTTACAAGACTGCTGTAGAATTAAATGAGACTCCAGTACAGGGGTCAGTAAACTTTTTGTAACAGGGTAAGATAATAAATATTTTAGACTTTGCAGGCCTTGAGGTCTTTGTCACAACTATTCAATTCTGTCCTGGTCACAAAAATGCAGCCATAGATAATGTTGAAATGGCATGGCTGTGTTCCCACAAAAGTTTACTCATGAAAACAAGGCATGAGCCAGATTTTGTTTATAGGCTATACTTTGCCAATTCCTGCTCTAGAGATGATTAATAAAAGATAAAAACTGTAGTAAGGAACACAATCTTTTTAATTCACATAATGGATAATAGATGAGAGAGAAAGAGAAAGCACTGAAGATTCAGTCTTTCCTTAGACATCAATATGCTTTTACATAATTATTCCATGTTATGGTAGCTCAGCGGGTAAAGAATCCACCTGCAATGCAGGAGACCCCGGATAAATTCCTGGGTTGGGAAGATCCCCTGGAGATAGGCTACCCACTCCAGTATTCATGGGCTTCCCTGGTGGCTCAGACAGAAAAGAATCTGCCTGCAATGCAGGAGACCTGGGTTCAATCCCTGAGTTGGGAAGATTCCCTGGAGGACGGCAAGGCAACCCACTCCAGTATTCTTGCCTGGAGAATCCCCATGGACAGAGTTGCCTGGTGGGCTACAATCCAAGGGGTGCCAAAGAGTCAGACACGACTGAGCAACTAAGCACAGCACAGCGTATATCCATATGAATTCTATGAACAATAATAGTGCATATGTTGTTGTATAGCGGAAACGAATACATTATAGACTAATTATATTCCAACTTAAGACAGTTTTAAAGTAGTGCAATAAACAATAAAAATACATGTACTCCAGTATTCTTAGCAGCACTGTTTATAATAGCCAAGACCTGGAAGCACCCTAAATGTCTGTTGACGGATGAATGGATAAAGATGTGAAGATGTGGTGTGTGCGCGTGTATGTATATATATATTGGACTATTATTCAGCCATAGACAAGAAAGAAATAATGCTATTTACAGCAACCTGGATGGACCTAGAGATTATCACACTAAGAGAAGTAAGTAAGACAAATATCATAGGATATCACTTATATGCGGACTCTAAAAAATGAACTTATCTGTTTTGTAAAACAGAAACAGACTGACAGATATAGAAAACAAATTTATGGCTATCAAAGGGGAAACATGGACAGAGTGATAAGACAGGAGTTTGGGATTAATAGAAACATACCAGTATACATAACATAAAATAAACAACATCTCATTGTATAGCATGGGGAACTATATTCAGTATCTTATAATGACCTATAATGGAAAAGAATCTGAAAAGAAATTATATATATATATATATATCTGAATCACTTTGCTGTATATCAGAAACTAACAGAACATTATAAATAAACTTCACTTTAAAATGATTTTTAAAGTATTTTCATAGGCTGAGTCCAAATAAAGCAAAGTCATGTGGGTTACGATATATATTTTGGGATATATATATATTCCCTTCATCCTGAGGGAAATGGAGACCAACTATGGGGTTTTAAGCAGGACAATAGCAGAAGTCAGATTTGTGTTTCAGAAGACACGGTGGCTATAGTGTAGAGAATGGACCCATTAGGAATCTATTGCATAGTCCAGGCATGATGTAATGGTAGCCGAGACAGGATTGGTAGAAATGGTGGAGAAGAGTGAATGGACCAGAGAAATATTTAAAAGGTACAACTGACACAATTGTTAGATTGTTAGATTGGTTTCTGAGAATCAGAAGTCATGGGAAAGACTACAGTGAAAAGAGGATAACAGTCTGGGAAAAGACAAGGAGTGGATAGATGGTCACATTGTCTAGTGAGCTAGGGAAGAAGAACAGGTTGATTTAGGGACAAGACGCTTTCGTTTTGCACTTGTGTTTGATGGAACCATGAGATGCCCAGTTGGAGAAAGCTTTTACCACACCTTCTCGGCTGCCCACCTCCCACCGTGCGCCTCTGACCTGCTTCCTTTCTCTTCTTTGTTCTCTTTCTCTCCTGAGTTTAAGGCCTCCCAACCTCAGGTCTTTGCATTCCCATCAGAGGAAACAAAAATAAAAACATATTTATGAGAAGGACTCATAATTAATTCTCCCTAGAGAAGACATTTGGAGAAGGCAATGGTACCCCACTCTAGTACTCTTGCCTGGAAAATCCCATGGATGGAGGAGGCTGGTGGGCTGCAGTCCATGGGGTCGCTAAGAGACGGACATGACTGAGCAACTTCACTTTCACTTTTCACTTTCATGCATTGGAGAAGGAAATGGCAACCCCCTCCAGTGTTCTTGCCTGGAGAATCCCAGGGATGGGGGAGCCTGGTGGGAGGCCGTCTATGGGGTCGCACAGAGTCAGACACAACTGAAGCAACTTAGCAGCAGCAGCAGCACAGAAGACATTTGACAATCTCATATCAGAGTCTGACGCATCTCCTTCCATTGATTGGATGGTATTCACTGGTCTGGAACTTCCCCACAATAATGGTTAGTTATATGGTTCATCTCATATCTGTTGATTAAAAGTGGTCTCCAGTGGCTTCTTTCTCAGAAGACAGTAAGATCACTGAAATATGAGTTCTAACTTCTTTCCTAGAACCACCTGGGATTCCACCTACCCTGGTAGATGTCTCACAACGTATTTATATTAGAGCTGTGATTTTTACCCAATATCTAGTTGTGGAACCCTTTTGTCTAAAGAAAGTTTTCCTAGAATAGAAGTTCCCTAGCACAGAAGCTGAGATGGAGATTCTTGCACAAGTGATTTATGGAGGAAATGCCCTTGGAGAGGAGGAATAAGAGAAGGATAGGGAAGGATGAAAAACCTAAAAAAGGACAAGGATGCTGTCTCAGCTGGAGCCTAGCTTCAGTTGGATCCCCAGGGAGCCTGGGAGCCTACACCAAAGTCCATTATGCATTAGGCAAGGGGCCAGCATTTTGTATCCCACCAGTTGGTCATTGACTGGGGGTGGCTGAGAGGGGTATAACCTCCAGGCAGCTCCATACCAAGGGCAATTCTTTGGACCAGGGGGGCAGCAGTGGGTCATAAACAGTCAATGTTCCCTGCAGTGAGGGGATGCACCCATCCCCCTAGATTACCTGGGAAAGGTAACACAGACAGGGAACTCATGGCTTTCTTCAAACAAGATCTTATCAGGAAGCCCAATGTATGTAAAAGAAAATGCATGCTCATGTACACTGCTGATGCATGGCACCTTCATGGAAAACTTTCTGACTCCTCGTCACCCCCAGAAGGAGAGAAAGCTCACCAGTTTGTATGAGAAGCCTACATAAGTAAATAGTAAATATTGTGTTTAAATACTTAATGTTTAAAAATTCGAGAAAAGTAACCAAATTAGATAAGATGATCATCATCTCAAGATATAACAAGCTTAAAGCACATTCTAAAAACCTGATGAATGAAAGAGGAAAGAATAGCAAAAACAAAGATAATTTTCCAAGGAGATGCAAGAAAAGTGTGTGACTAGTTTGATTATTGAACCCAATCCACACTGGGTACTTAATAAAGATTTGCTGAATTGAATGGCTGAATTGAATATCTCCCTCAAAACATCATCCTCTGAATGTTTAATGTTTTAAATTCATTCATTGAAGTCTTAACCTCCAGTATCTCAGAATGTGACCTTATCAGGAGACAGGTCTCCACAGAGATAATCAAGTCGAAATGAGATCATTAGGGCGGGCGCTGATCCGGTATTGCTGGTGACCCTATAAAGGGGCAAATGTGGACAGAGACACACAGAAGTAAGGGAGTATGAAGAGAGATTGGGAGAAGACGCATGTCTGCAAGCCGAGGAGAGAAGCCTGGAACCACTCCTTCCCTCACAGCTCTTAGCCACCGAGTCTGCCAACACCGTGATCTTGGACTGAGCCTGGAGAACTGTGACTCAACAAACCTTTGTTGTGTAAACCACCTGGTCTGTGGCCCTTTGTTAAGGTAGTCCCAGGAAACCAATACGTGTGCCAAGGGACACGTCTGGGGAAAACACTGAGGGAGGGCTTGACAAGTGGTCTAGTGGTGAAGGCTTCAGCTCCAAAGCAGTGGGTGCCGTTCCGATCCCTGGTCGGGGAGTTAAGAGTCCCATAGACAAAAATTTGAAACATAAAGCAGAAGCAATAATGCAACAAATGCAGCAGACATTTTCAATGGTCCCTGTCAAAAAAGAAGAAAGGAAACTGAGCGTGGCTATCTCACTGCTTGAAAGAATAATCAAAGTTATAGTAAACAGCACAAAGTCTAAGAATACCAGCATACCTCGCAAGGAAAATATAGACAGAAATAGAATTGTACTTTGAAATGATGGTGTTCCACACGACAAATCCAAAGGATCAAGACTGAACAAAGAAAGTGTGGGATTGATTATTATAATAAATTAGGTATAATTAACAGACGTAGAATCACAGAAGTAAAACTTTGTTTTAGTACAATGGGTCATCAAAAATATCAATCAAATAAAGCACAAAAAATTTTCTTCACTTGAATAACAACAAAAAAAGATTCTACACACCACATTCCCAAAGTAAAAAATAGTGCAACTTGAAAGAATAAACAATAGTAGAGTTGATTAAAATTTTAAATAATAACCTACATCAGAGAGCAAATCCACTATATAATTCAGTATATTTTAAACAACACATCCGTTTGGTCTAATACCTACATGTGGTTGATAAAGCTTATACATGACTGTCACAAAATTTTGCAAATGCAAGTAAATGCATCAAAATAAACATAGTTGTCTTGGGTTGTCAGACTCAGCCCTAATTTTCCTTATTTAATGAATTTTCTAAATTATCTGTTTTCTAAGAAGAAAGAAAATCATAAGAAAAACTAGGAAAAGGAGAACTGATAAACTAAGCATAAATAAAGAAGCAAAAGCTATAGCATGAGTAACAGGAGGTTCTTTGACAATTTTTAAAAAAGTGTTTATCAATGAAATAAAAAGAAAATCTGGATTAATAATATTCAGTCCAAAAAAATAGCTATCACAATTCAAACCCCAATTTTTTATTCCACTAAAATGGAAGACTATTATTTTCTACTGTATGTTAAAATATTTGATAACCAAAACAAAACAGATGAGTTTCCAAAAATATAAAAGCTAACAAAACTTGCAGAAATAAAAGGTCTCATTTTGATTAGTGTACTGTCCTAAAGAATACCTCATGAGGTTTTCTGAGAATGTCTTCAAAAATCAATCTCCAAGCACCAAGTACCTTTGTTACTCCACCTTAGAGTGAAAAATTAGCAACAGGAGATGATTTATTATAACACACTTACTATATTGAGTTGGCCAAAAATTCCATTCAACTTTTCTGTAACATGTTACAGAAAAACCAAGGCAAACTTTTTGGCCAGACAATAGCAGAGAAAAAAACGCCCCAGCAGAATTAAATAGAAGGGGGAAAAAAAGGAAAAGCTTTCACAATAAAATGAAAAAAAAAAAGGAGAAAAGGCAACTGACTCTTGCTAAATTTGCAGATCTTTCCAACAATAAATAACTCTGTCACATATTGTTTCAAAAATGGAAAAAAAAATAATATGTTTCTGACCTGACTTTATAAGTTAAACATGAATTTATGGCCCAAACCTAAGGCCAGTAACAAAGAAGAAAACTATAATTATCAGCATAGATGCAAAGGAAGAAAGGGCAAAAGGAAGGAAGGGAAAAAGGTGAGCGAGTAAGTGAGGTAGTAGGAAGGAGGAGAATGAGATTGTTCCAAACATCTAAACACAAATAATCACTGATGACTGAGTTTGGTTTATTTCGGGAATGAAAGGTTAATATAACAAAACATGATCAAGACAATCATCATATTAACAGGAAAGAGTAAAGATCATATAATTACATGAATAGGTACAAAGAAAGTATTCCATTAATTACAAAATATTTTCTTGATTAAAAGTTTAGGAATTTTTCTTTCTTAATTTGATAAAGAGTACATTCTTAAACCTGATAGTAACTATTGCACATAGCATAGAAGTTAGCATTAGAAATGTTCAACTTCAAAATAGGAAGCTGACAAATTTCCCTTTTCATCCTACTTAATATTGTACTAGAAGAGTTGTCCATTGTATTCTAAATAAAAGAGATGCAAATACAGACAAAGGGAAAAATAATCTATGACTTTTTACAAAATGTTATATACGAGTTGCATGAAGAAGCAGGTTGTAAGGAAGATCCATGCATCTTAATTGGATTGTCATAAATTAGTGACATGCCTTAAAAAAACAACCAGTGAAGTGGTGATACTAGATGTTTTGTTCTAGAAACCAGGAAACAATGATTAACCAAAAAGAACCGAAATCAGGAAGAGAGTCACTCATTAATGAGTATTATTGGGATAACTAGATATCCATATCAAAAATTATGTGGATTACTATGTCATACAATGAAATAAAGCCTATTTTAAAAATAGAAGCTATAAGAGTATTACAGCTATGGATGGCTGGTTATCACTGTTGTCAATCAAAGATAAGATTTCAAAAGAGATGAACGGGTAGGATGAGAAAATACAACAAAACAAGGCATACAAAATTCACAGGCTTACCATTCATTATGAAAATCAAAATTTAATAACTCTAGGATCCACCTTTTAAATCACCTAAAATTGATTTATATAGCAAAAATCCAATACATTGGGACTGCATGCAGAAGGGCATACTAACAGGTACGTCGGGGCATGTCTTTCCAGAAAGCAATCTGACAATATTTAAAAACATCATTAAACCTTCTTCTGCAGGTTGACAAATCTATTCTCATTCTCCTCCAAACTCCAAATTTTAGGAATAATAGTTTACGTAAGAATGTTCATGGCAGCCGTTTAATAGCAAGCTGTTATAAACAGCCTAAATGCCCAACCAGGAGTAGATGCTTAAGCAGATGAAGGCGAGTGCTGTGTGAAGTGCTCGCTTTTCTCCTTCACCCCCTCTCTCAGTGAATGACAGCACCGCCCACACAGGAACCCAACAGAGAAACCTAAGACTTCTTTCTTTACCATATTCCAGCCCTCCCCCCATCTGTTAGCTTCCTGACTGGTCTGGGCCTCCAATCTCAGACTCCTCCAGGTCATTTTCCGCAACAGTGCCAGAGTGCTAATTCTGAAACTCGAGTCTACTTTAAAGTCCTATAGCGCCCATCCCCCTCTCCCCAATCGCCCATAAAATTAAAATGCAAACAGCATGGCATCCAAAGTTCTCCCAGACCTGACCCTACCTACCCGGTTTATTTCTTCACACCACTCCCCATCCCCCAGTCCCTACACACACACACACACACACACACACACACACACACACACGCATATACCCTGTTCCTAACCATCTGGACCATTTTCAGTTCAGCAAGTTCATCACGCTGTTGACAATTTACAATGCTGTTTCCTTTGCCCGGAATGCTCTCCCCTCCCCTCTTGTCCTCCTGACAAACACGCCTCACCTTTTAACCTTCACTCAAGCTTTACTTCCTTATAAGTCCTCGGTCGCATAGCTGGGGTAAAATGTGTGCATTTTTGTCTCAGATAGGCAAAAATGCATTCCTACGTTGATTTCCCCTCTGTTGGATTGCTCCTGTTAGTGATAGGGGCAGTACCAAAATGTATTGATAATTCCGGCTCTTGGGGTTTTAAACTGTTAACTTTCAGGAAGATGGGGAAGGTTCCAACACCTCATGAGTCAATTTCTTCTTTTTCAAAGAGACTCATGCGCCCCCACCACCCCCACCCAACACTCCCTGCAGGGACATCCCATATCTTCACCACTTTCGTCTGAAGATAGGAGTCTGAAGATACCAGTCTCCTTCCTGGCTTTGCTGAGATGGCACCTGCCTTGTCAAGTCTCTGAACATAATGAACTAGTAGTTGCTGAGATACGGTCGACCTGGTCTGAGGAGATTGTAATAATAAGAAATCCATGACCTTTGGCATCATGCCTATATTCTAAAGCCTCCTCAGTCTGAGCCCAGGAGTCTTTCCAGTCTCCTGGCTGAACGAACAGTCCTGCTCTGATGCGTGTGTGGAGCTTCTGGAACCCTCATGCCATGTACAGGCTTCGGGCACCTGGTACTTTGCCATCAGGCTCATCCATGGTCCATCCTTTGCCAGTGCCATCCTGTTGTTCTTGAGAGATGCAGGGTGGGATGATGTGATGAACTGCCCCCAAATAAATACCCAAAGAAACAAGGGATCTGCCCCAATATAATACCAGACTGTTTCTACATCTTTTCCCAACCCTGAAGATGAAGTTCAACAGTTATAACTCAACCCTGGCCCTTCACCTCTTCTCTCCTGAGTGCCTTCTCTTAGTGCTGGAATGGGTTTCTGATGGCCCTTCCCAACTTAACAGGAATTACTTACATCAGTGCTTCTCAAACGTTAATGTGAATATAAATCCTCTGGGGATGCTATTAAAATGCAGATTTCTAATTCAGTAGTTCTAGAGTGGGACCTGAGGAGTTTCCAGGTGACACCAAGCAGGTTGGTCAACTGCCACTTTTTCAGGAACCAGGCTTGACCCATCCTCGTTCACTGGATTGTATTTGTTTCGCCCACTCCACTTCCCTGGGACAATAATAGCAGAGATGGCTCAGGGAAAGAAAATAGGCACTCAATGGGAAAATGTCTCGGAGGGTGCTCCACAGATATTATCTCAGTCCACCACCTTTTCCTCTCCCACTGGAATCCTCCTGCTTCTTATCTGCTGTACAAATTTCAGCCACTGCTCCTATATCTGATTCTCTGCATTTCTCTAAGGTTAAGTTTCTTGAAAGTACAGAACAGAATTCCCAAACTGGTGGCAAAGGGCTGCATATGGTCCCACAGATGTTTTGTTTTACCATCACTGTTTTTAAAATATATGAATAGGTTGCCAAAGGCAAAGCACTGATTTTCAACCCCAACTGCACATTAAAATCACCCGGAAAACTTTCAAAACGTGTCAGTGTCTGAATGCTACCCTCTGAGCAAATTCCACCTTAATTTAGTGCAAACACATCAGTGCTTGTTTTTAATAAACTTTTTTTTTCCTTGTCATGCCACGCAGCATGCCAGATCTTAGTTTCCTGACCAAGGATCAAAACCCTTGTCCCCTGCATTGGGAGTGTGGAGTCTTAACCACTGGAACACCAGGTAAGTCCCGTTAATAAACTCTTCATTCTAGAACAATGTGAAATGTAGAGAATTATTGCAAATGTGGTGGTTTAGTCGCTAAGTCGTGTCCAACTCTTGTGACCCCATGGACTGTAGCCCACCAGGCTCTTCTGTCCATAGCATTTTCTATAATAACAGGCAATAATTTTTATTCTAGTTACAACTACATTTCCTAGACTCCCACACAGCAATCAGGGGAGGGTGGTCCTGACAAACTTACTTTGCCCAACTTGGAAGGAGGCATGAAGCCACAGAAGGAGAAAGCTGGGCACAGGGAGAGTGGTTTTTCTGGCCAGCACAGTCATGGAGAAACACTTGGTTATTCAGAGACCGGCAGACCTGACTGGGGCCTGGAAGCAGCAGCTAGCGGAGCAGGCCAGTCCTCAGTGTGGTTCTTGGAGCTGTTCCCCCAAACACAGCCCCCTCGATCTATTCTTGCATCTTCCCAACAATTTCTCCCTAAATTTACAGCCTGGATTCTGTCATCTTCATTTATTCCTCTTGAGTGATAGAATAATTGGTCCGAAACTGCAAATTGCCTACCCTGTATCTATTCTCTTCTTCACTAACTTCTATATTTGGGAGGTGTAAATATGTCCTGCTTTAAAAACATATGCTTCATCTCCATATCCCTTTTGCAGAATGAATGGCCAAGGAGATGAAATGGAAGAGTCTGGACAGCGCTTCTGGGAAAGGTCTAGAGGCAAGACCTCAGAGATACCGCACGGTCGGTCCAGACCACCGTAATGAAGCATATAGCACAATAAAGCCAGTCACACCCATTTTGGGGTTTCCCAGTGGATCTAAAATTATGTTTACACTATACTGTAGTCTCTTAAGTGTAGTCTATTAAGTGTGTAGTCTGTTACGTCTATACTATAGTCTGCTAAGTAGCCCATGTCTTAAAAAAATGTACAGACCTTAATTTTAAAATACTGTATTGCTTAAAAACATGAGTTAACCATCATCAGCTCATCCTGCTGAGCCTTAAGCAAGTCATAATCTTTTTACAATAGTCATATCAGAGACCGCTGATCACAAATCACCATCACCCATATAGTCATCATGGACAAGCTTGAAATCCTGCACAGAGGTACGAAGTGAGCAAATGCTGTTGGGAAAATGGCACCGACAGACTTGCCACAAACCCGCAATTTGTTTTTAAAAAAAAAAAAAAAGTCCACTATCTGTGAAGGACAATGAAGAGAATCACCACAAAACGAAGTATGCCTGTCCTCGATGGCAAGCACTCATTTGTGCAGACCATCCTCCAACTTGGACGAGCTGTTTTTAACACCAGCTCTTGTGAAGATGGAAGCCATGTGCTAGGGATGGCAGAGAAGAAAGCCAGGAGGAGGAGGCTGGATGCTGATGCCACAGCGGTGCTATCTCACCAGCCCTCAGCTGCCTGCCTCCAGCCTTCCTGTTATGTCAGCAACAAACTGATCTTGTTTAAGCTACTTTTATAGGACAGGGTGGGAAGGGGTTCTCCTTTCCCAAGCATTTAGAGCAGTTCTTTCATAATATCAACATAATGCAACAAAATATCCAGCTGGAAATGAAACTTTTTGAGTGATTTTTGCTCTAGGGAAAAGGGAACTAGAAAGTCAGCTTGGTCTTTTCACCTGCCCAGTCTAATCTCCTTTGAGCAGTCAAAAGGGTCTCCTTCCATCTTCAGAGCCAGTTTAAGGTCTGGATGTTCACCCAGGTGGTCAAGGTGGAGATGATGAAAGACTGCCCTATTATCTGGCAAGGGAATTCTTTCATTTTAAAAATAAAAATTATTTATTTTGTGTGTGTGGAGTGTTTTTTTTAAGTTTTTCTAGTATACTGTAGTATAGCCGATTAACAAGGTTGTGATAGTTTCAGGTGGGCAGTCAAGGGACTCAGCTGTACATACACCTGTATCCTTTCTCCCTCAAATTCCTCTCCCATCCAGGCTGCCACATAACACTGAGCAGAGTTCCCTGTGCTATACAGTAAGTCCTTGTTGGTTATCCATTTTAAATAGAGCAGTGTGTACCTGACCATTCCAAACTCCCAGACTATCCCTTCCCTTCATCCTTCCTGCAAGGGGACTCCCTCTCATCAGCCCTTTATCCAGACAAAGCCTTGTGGAAAGCCTGACTTTGGATTCATTTGTTTATTCAGGGCTTCCTAACTACTCGTTGTGGTTCACACAAAAACACTGTATATGCCAGACACGGTCTGGGTAGTAAGTGGCAACAAGGAATGAAAGATCAGGCTCTACCCTCAGGGAGCGGGCACTCTGGTGGGGCTCCTGCTGGGAAGATGAGCTGAGTTATAGAATCAGCCAAGAGAAGGTGACTGTGTGGGTGAAAATAGAGAAGAAATCTCTGCCCATGACGGCTCTGCAGCCTGGGACAGAGCCCCCTCGCCCTTTAAGGGAGGGTTTCTCTCTCAGGCCAGCTGTCTCTCTCTAATCTGCCCTCCCCACCGTGATCCCAGCTGGACTCACGGCTCACCGGCTTCCCTGTTCCTTTGTAAATTATGGATAGGAACTCTAGGCCTCATGTTCTGGGAATAGGAGAGTAAGCTGGGGTACAGTGAGCTTACAGAGGGGGGAGCAGAGGTCTGGTTAGGTAGTTATTAAATCTTGGTTTTTAAAGACAGGTTTCTAATAGAATATACGCACTGATTATAACCATTTATTTTATAATGAACACAGACCGTGGCCTGCCATGTGCAAGGCACTTGATCTCACTCAGTCGTCACAGAAACCCAGAGAGTGATACACTATTATCTTCATTTTACAAATGAGATCAGTGCTCAGAGAAGTTCATTATCTTGATTGGGTGCAGTAAGAAATCAAAATTGATCCATCAGGCTCTAAGGTCATGTTCTTTCCACTTCACTGTTCTGCCTCCTCCATGCCAGCCTGCAATTAAAGACCTTGGATCCTGGAGAATATGGCCAGTGTAAGTTTTGCCAGGGAACTCATACAAATTGAAAACACAGCCACAACAATCACCCCACAAGAACTGATGCTGAAGCTTCAGATGGGCTGCCCAGCTTGGAGGAGAGCACTGGAACCATATGTATCCAGGAATTCAATGCTTTTCAATAATTATCTTTCTCAAGAGTATATCCAGCCATAAGAAATATTTGACAGAACAATAAATCACTGCCTTTTTAAAAATTCTTTTTTTGGTAATTTACATGACCTATTCTTTCTGGGGATGTCGGCTTAAGGCCAGTTACTGCTGCCTAAAAGACAGGAAAAAAATTTTTTTTTTTTTCTCACCATTTCACCTGCTCAGTCTTTGATTAACACTGTAGGGTCTTCAGAAATACCCAAAGTTAATGAAAATGCACAGACGAGGGGAAATTGGAGAAGAAAAGGAGTTACCAGAAACTTTTTTTCCAGACCACTGGCTCCTCCTAGAACTAATTAGCTAGAGGCACGTAGGAAGAGAGATTATATGTCTCATGGTCAGTAGGAGTGTTGGTTAGTCACCGACTGTTACCCTCTCCAGGCTGAGGAAACTTACTCCCCCAGACAGAGGCAGCGGCTCTGCTCCCACCACAGGAGGAAGGTATGTCTAAATTTGTACTTACCACATACCTGCCACCTCAGTATCAGGAATGACGTCTTGTCATTTATGCCTCTGGGTCAAAACTCTGAGTTGTTGGTGGCAAAAGACAAAAAGTTAACTCAAACTGGCATAAGCTAAGAGGAAGTGTGGTGTTTTATTTTTGTTTTGTTTTTTAAAGGAAATCTATTGGCTCATGAAACTGAAAAGTTCAAGGTTAGTACCAGATTGATAATGCCTGGACCCAGAGGCTCAAATAGTTATCTTCAGAATTCCATTTTTCTCCATCTCAGCTCTGCTTTCCATAAGTGAAAGAAAGTGAAAGTGAAGTCGCTCAGTCGTGTCCGACTCTGCGACCCCATGGACTGTAGCCCACCAGGCTCCTCCATCCATGGGATTCTCTAGGCAAGAATACTGGAGTGGGTTGACCATTTCCTTCTCCAGAGGATCTTCCCAACCCGGGGATCGAACCCCGGTCTCCCACATTGCAGGCAGACACTTTTAACCTCCGAACTACCAGGGAAGCCCATGGTGTGGGTTAAACACTATGTGCTGACTGCTGGCAAGGTCAGGTTCACCTCATTCTTACTATTATCAACCCGAGAAGACATTAATGTAGTGCCAGTGCTTCCCTCCGGAGAAGGCAGTGGCACCCCACTCCAGTACTCTTGCCTGGAAAATCCCATGGGCGGAGGAGCCTGGGGGGCTGCAGTCCATAGGGTCGCTAAGAGTCAGACACGACTGAGCGACTTCACCTTCACTTTTCCCTTTCATGCATTGGAGAAGGAAATGGCAACACACTCCAGTGTTCTTGCCTGGAGAATCCCAGGGACGGCAGAGCGTGGTGGGCTGCTGTCTATAGGGTCGCACAGAGTTGGACACGACTGAAGCGACTTAGCAGCAGCAGCAGTGCCTCCCTCTTAAGTTCTGGGTTCAATCTGATTGGAGAAACCTGAGTGACTCAGCCATTTCCGAACCAATCACTAGCTAGGAGAATTCAGTTCTGCTATTGGTCAGCCTTGAGGCACGTGCTTCATCTCTGACGTGGGAGACTCTAAAGGAGGGGCGTGGAGACTCTAAACCATTGGGACTGAGCAAGGTTGGATGGGAGTAGTCCCTGAAAGAAACCCATGGAGCTTTTTCTGGAAGAAAAGGTGGAACAGATAGTAAGCGATCATAATGTTAAACTCTTTGTGACCCCATGGACTGTAGCCCACCAGGTTCCTCTGTCCATGGAATTTTCCAGGCAAGAATACTGGAGTCGGGTGCCACTTCCTTCTCTACCGATGGGGCCACTTCCTTCTCTACCGATGGAACCAGGGCCTCCTGCGTTGGCAGGTGGATTCTTTACCATTGCTCCACCTGGGAAACCTGATACAACACCTATTCGCACAGTATTCCCACTGCCTAACACAGTGTTTGGCACATTGTAGGAGCTCATAAGTCTTTATTCAATTTATTATTGCAGTAAGAGGTCTTCCTGGTGCATATCTGTGCTTGGAGGAGTGCCTTGACTCTAGCACCCAGTGGTGTTGGTAAGAGATGCCCCTCTTGGCTTTCTTTACTCTCAGCGCCTCTCCTCTCAGTTCTGACTTGATCCTGCATAATCTGCTCTGCTTCACAGCATGCCTTCCATTTCCTAGTCGTAACCAGTCAACCCTCTTTCCCCTGAGGTCGAGCTCTTTAGAAGGCAAAGTCCAAGTTGCCTCCCTCCCTGGTCTTCAAAACTCAACTGGACCTGAGCTGTTCCGGGTGAGACACAAATTGGGACAAGTGCATTGCTACACCGGGATGAAGGACAGAGAGTAAAAACATTCCAGAACAGGAGTTCTGTTCTCTAGCTCCTTCATTGCATCCTCTTTCCTAGCCACCTAGGGCCTCCTTTCCACCGTTTATCTGGTTGGTATCCTGAGAATAAGTCCGGTGATCTTTCAAGATGGCAGCAGTTAGTGTCTAAGCAGTATAACTACACTGGTAAATTTCCACCTCAGAGTGTTTTACTAGTTGGCCAGAAAATATTGTGCCCTTGAAACAGTCAATAGCTAAACCCTGTCTAGCATCTGTAAGAAGATACATTCATTTCCTGGTAATCCCCAAAGAACTTAAAGTTGACTGAATCATCTTGAATTATAACTCTCACATGCTAAGTTAGCCTAACAGGATGTTAGTAATCTTCTTTTTGTTCCCACAATAATTAATTTTTTGTTTCTCCTAAATGTTTGCCTAATTAATCAGTTCAGTTCAGTCACTCAGTCGAGTCTGACTCTTTGTGACCGCATCGACTGTGGCACGCCAGGCTTCCCTGTCCATCACCAACACCTGGCGTTTACTCAAACTCATGTCCATAGAGTCAGTAATGCCAAATTGATGCACTCATTTTAAAAATTTACATTGTATAGAACAGCTATTGACCTTTATCATGAAAATTGTGCTCCAGAAGGTAAAATATCCAATTTCCTATTTTCACCACCCATATTATTTTTAAATAAGCCTGACATTTAAGACATTAATTATAGGCATGCATTCTAGTTCAGGCATCAGAGAAGAACCTGGAGTAACAAATAAACTTTTCATTTCTTATGCATTCCAAATAAGAACTTGAAAAGGAGAACAGGGAAGCAGTTACCCAGAAAAGTGGATTTTAATGGGTGCTTGAGGATTTGTCTTCCAGTATTACTTTACAGTCAGAGGAAACCGAAAGTGAAATATAGCATAGCTTATGATAAGAGACCTGGTCTATATCTGTACCGTGCATTTCTTCACAGAATGTTGTAATCCTTATCTCAGTGATCTTTATAACCACAAGGGGAGCTGAGTAGGCGGTCAGTGATTCCATTTTACAGATAAAGAAATTGAGGTACAGAATAATTGAGTTTCTCAAAGTCACATACATTAGAGATAACACTGGGAATAAAATCCCAGTCTAGAAACTGGTCATATTTTTCAAAGCAAAAACCCACCCAGCTTGGTTTTGAACCTTCATTCTGCACACTGCCGTTCTTTCTGTCTCCCTTGATTTTCATCTCAGATATCAATTCTCTTCCTGACACCAAAATCTTTTATTTTTTCCCTGATTCTTGGTTGTCTCTGAGTATGAATTGATTTCCTGTTTGTGTTCCTAAAGCTCACGAGTGCATTTATTTTTACCAGCTAAAAGACATGAACCAAAATCCTTGTGACATACATTGAAATGCAGCTGAGTTGTTAAGTGGAGCACAAAATGTTGTACAATCAAAATACAACGGTTTGTGGGTGCAGAAAGTACGGGTCTTATGCTATTCAGCCTTCATTTCCAGGAGGCATGTGTCTGCCCTTTGCTGATGGAGGGCTAAATTTGACAAATTGATTTTTTTCCAACTAGGGTTAAATAACAATTAATTTCCCAAGGGGTATAACTTTCCTTAGGGGTTGTAGTCAAATGTCCTTGTCATTTCCATGGTTAGGTGACAGAAAAGTTGTATCTTTGGTTTTTAAATAGGCATTTGACAGCAAACGTTCAGAAAGCTTCCAAGGGCTTACACTAAACACCAAACTCTTCCTGGATCACATCACTTATTCTTAAATATATTGCAGATTCCAGGAGGGGAAGCATTTATTTAGCATGAATCGCCTTCATGCTAAATAAGGTGTCAGGGTCTTCTAGACACTGTTTCCCTAATCGAAAATGTATCATTGAAAATGAAGTAGAGAGAATAAAGAATCAATATTCGAGTAGGCTTTTAATAGGAGGATAGAGTGTGTTGATTAACAGCAATGGGCTGCAGAGAGCTGTGGACTCAGAGCTTAGCTCTCTGCTGCCTTGGGATAGTCAGTTGATTTTCTGTGCCTGTCTCCTCACTTATAAAACGATGTTGATGGTACCCAGTTCCTAGCATCCAAACGGAGCTGAAATGAGCACGTCAAGCATCCTTGTAATACTCAATGAATAGCAACTGTTTGAGAGTATGCTTAAACATTTTCAAAGGCTGTTAATTGCACTAGTGTGTATGAGAATATTCAAGGCAATTTGTCCTTGATGATTGGTGATAACCTGAACTTTGCATCCTGTTCTGTTCATCTTGTATACTGTTGTATGTCTCAGACGCAAGGTAGCAAAGTCACTATGTGTCCATTTATAATTTGAATGAGTGTAGATGGTCCAGTTGTCTCATGGGCAAGTGGTAGAGCTTTCAGTTTCTGTAAGAAATGAGAGCATTGATTTCCAATCTTTTCTAAGAGGAGGGAGACAGAGTTCCTCCCACTGCCCTAGGATCACAGAAAGGTAATGGTGTATTCTTGAAGATTTGAGAACCCAGCTGGTTACCCTTGTGTAAGTAGAAAATCTTTGTAGATGTGATGGAATTGAATTTTATTTTTGCAGATGATCTAATTTGAAGCTCTGGGGTTAAGAGGGAATAATCTCTTATTTACTAAGAACTGAATTAGAATTGGAGCTTATGATGTGTCCTTTGACACCCCTGTGGCTGTAAGGCAGCTGAGCCATGAGGACCTGGATGTAACCCAAACTCGGTTTCTCTTCCATCTCTTGCTCTGTTGGGTGGATTCTGCAAATGCTTAGGAGAATGCTTTGGCCCCCCTGCACCTTTTTACAACCAACGCGGCATCTGGAATCACCAGCAGCTGCCACTAGCAGAACCTTATGCAGCAGTTTCCAGGTCTTTGCTTTCGGTTCACTCTGATACAGGTGTATAAAGCCCTGCAGAATCCCTGCTGATCAGATCACTGGTCATGGCATGCACGGAGCTCATTAGCACTTTTCCTGTGTGAATGGGACCACTGCCTTGGTGTTCGATTGGTGGGAATCGAACCAATTACCACCTATAAAGTCACTCTCTTTCTCTCTCTCTCTCTCTCACACACACACACACACTCACACCCACTACCAGCTGCCTGACCTGTGGATAAACAGCCACATCACATCCCCATCACAAGGTCAACACCACCACTAACTAGGAAGAAAGACCACAGGACTCCTTCATGTTGGGGAAAGTGGACAGTCTTACCCAAGGACAATCCTCACACCATCATTACTGGGAACAGCAATGCAAAGTATATTTTAGCAACAAGGTAGGAAGAGTAAGGATGTGGAATGATTCAGGAAGCAGAGATAGAGATAAGCATGAGGTCATGTTGGTTAGCTATTATTATGGCACTTAAAAAAAAAAAAAAAAACCACAGAATGTACTTGGGCATACAGGAGGGCCCAAGAAAAGTCAACTAGTATCCATTAAGCAACAACGTTGATCACAGTATTGAGTTGGATGTGGTTGGAAGCACATTAGAAGTACCTAAATTCCACCCATCTTTTAAGGCCTAACTTAAGTACCACAGCTTCTAAAAAACCTACCAAGAAGAATCCTCTGAACTTCTATTTCTCGTCTGCCAGAAGTTTTCAAACTTTATTCTTACCTTGTTTTTTTCCCCCTGTGCTATACAGTAGGTTCTCATTAGGTATCTATTTTACACACAGTAGTGTGTGTGTGTGTGTGTGTGTGTGTGTGTGTGTGTGTGTGTGTGTGTGTACAAATCCTAATCTCCCAATTTATCCCCCACCCTTGCTTTCCACCCTTGGTGTCTATACATTTGTTCTCTATGTCTGAGTCTCTATTTCTGCTTTGAAAATAGGTTCATCTGTACTGATTTTTTTCTAGATTCCACGTATATGCATTAATATGCAATACTTGTTTTTCTGACTTACTTCACTCTGTATGATACTCTCTAGGTTTATCCATGTTTCTGTAAACGGCACACATTCATTCCATTTCATAGTTGAGTAATATTCCATTCCAGCACTTCATGGCAAATAGATGGGGAAAAAGTGGAAACATTGGCAGATTTTGTTTCCTTGGGCTGCAAAATCACTGTGAATGGTGACTACAGCCATAAAATTAAAAGACACTTGCTCCTTGGAAGAAAAGCTATGACAAAACTAGAGAGTGTATTAAAAAGCAGAAACATCATTTTGTTGACAAAGGTCCATCTAGTCAAAGCTATGGTTTTTCCAGTTGTCATGTATGGATGTGAGAATTGGACTATAAAGAAGTCTGAGTACCAAAGAATTGATGCTTTTGAATTGTGGTGCGAATTGTGATGCTTTCGAATTGTCCAAGACTCTTGAGAGCTCCTTGGACAGCAAGGAGATCAAACCAGTCAATCCTAAAGGAAATTAGTCCTGAATATTCATTGGAAGGGCTGATGCTGAAGCTCCAATAGTGTGGCCTACTGATGCAAAGAGCCGACTCATTGGAAAAGATCTGATGCTGGGAAAGATTGAGGGCAGGAGGAGAAGAGGGCAACCTAGGATGAGATGGTTGGATGGCATCACCGACTCAGTTAACATGAGTTTGAGCAAATTCCAGGAGAAAGTGAAGGACAGAGAAGCCTGACGTGCTGCAGTCCATGGGGTCGCAAAAGAGTAGGACGTACCACATTTTCTTTCTCCATTCCTCCATCAATGAACATTTAGATTGCTTCCATGACCTACCTGTTGTAAATAGTGCATATATATGTAAACATCTTGATTGAAGACAAGAATTCTGCAGAGGCCAA
Source organism: Ovis aries (assembly GCF_016772045.2). Taxonomy (NCBI): domain Eukaryota; kingdom Metazoa; phylum Chordata; class Mammalia; order Artiodactyla; family Bovidae; genus Ovis; species Ovis aries. Next base: position 36,899,555 of record NC_056073.1, on the reverse strand, counting down.
TATGAACACCAGATATAAGCAGAGGGGCTCTGTGAGAAGTGGGGATGTGCTTGCCTGGGCATCTCTCCACTGAAAACCTGAGGAAACCTAGGGTACCCTGGAACACTATTTAAAGAATACTTGTCGTTAAGGTCCATCTAGTCGAGGCTGTGATTTTTCTAGTAGTCACGTATGGATGTGAGAGTTGGACTATAAAAAAAGCTGAGTGCCGAAGAATTGATGCTTTTGAACTCGTTTTGGAGAAGACTGTTGAGAGTTCCTTGGACTGCAAGGAGATCCAACCAGTCCATCCTAAAGGAGAGCAGTCCTGGGTGTTCATTGGAAGGACTGATGTTGAAGCTGAAACTCCAGTACTGTGGCCACCTGATGCAAAGGGCTGACTCATTTGAAAAGACCCTGATGCTGGGAAAGATTGAGGGCAGGAGGAGAAGGGGACAACAGAAGATGAGATGGTTGGATGACATCGCCAACTCAATGGACATGAGTTTGAGTAAACTCCGGGAGTTGGTGATGGACAGGGAGGCCTGGCGTGCTGCAGTTCATGGGGTTGCAAAGAGTCGGACACGACTGAGTGACTGAACTGAACTGATCATTTACTTGGCAGTTAATTGGCATACACTGTCTTATGCTTCCCCCTGATTCTTATAGGTTCGCCAGCTTGATTACAAGTTTCTAAAGGGCAAAGATTCAAATGACAACAGAAACAGCAAGGGCTAGGAGCCAGAAGATGGAAGTTCTGGGCCTGGCACTGCCAGGCATCAGGCCTTGCATATGCGCCCACTCAGTGTGCTGGGCTTTTGAAGACCAAACTGGATAGCACATAAGAAATTCCCAGCATCCCATGGTAGTCTTGATTTCTGTGTGCTGTAGATCAATGACTTAATTATTTTTAGGGCTCCTTTCTGAGAGTAAAAGGAGCCCCCAAAGTATCCTATGGACAGAGGAGACTTGCAGGCTACATTCCATAGGGTTGCAAAGAATTGGACATGACTGAAGTGACTTAGCACTCACTCTCAGAAGTCTCCCGATTTGGGATGATAATCATATGACTTCTCTAAGGCTTATATTTATTTTTAAAAACTATTTATTTATGTGTTTTGTTTTAATTTTGTTGGCTGTGCCAGGTCTTATTGTGGCATGCGGTATCTTTAGTTGAGGTATGTGAACCCTTACTTAGTTGCAGCACATGGGATCCAGTTCCTTTGGCCAGGGATTAAACCCAGGACCCCTGCATTAGGAGCATGTATCACCAGGGAAGTCCCATGGCCTCTATTTGATTCACGATGCTGTGCTGGTCCTACAGTCTTCCCTGGTGGCTCAGATGGTAAAGAATCTGCCGGCAAGGCTGGAGACCCAGGTTCAATCCCTGGGTCGGGAAGATCCCCTGAAGAAGAGAATGGCAATCCACTCTAGTATTCTTGCCTGGAGAATTTCATGGACAGAAGAGCCTGGCAGGCTACAGTCCATGGGGTGGCAAAGAGTCAGACACAGCTGAGCAACTTCACTTGCATGCCGGTGCTTCATCTACACATTCACACACCGTAACACATACACACACACACCCTGGGATCCAGCATTGGGCTTAGGACATAATAAGGACTCAATGTATATTAAATTAATTCATGGTAAGACATCATTATTAACCTAAAGGAATTCATAACCTAGCTGAGGAGATGACTTACATGTATGAAGTCTCTGGAAATCAGTACAAACCAGTGTCCGAGGAGGGCTGGTAAATTGCAAGACACATAAGAAGGCCTGCAGGCAGATCCCCTGTGCTCTGTACCACAGGTGGTCCTTCCCATCACAGCAAGTGAGATTCTGAACATCAGAGCCAGTGAGAGAAGCCAGCTGAGCAACGGCCAGGACCCAGACACAGCAGACCACCAAGTGGGAACCGTGACTAGGGCCACAGGGATTTCAAGGTAGTGAGTATCCGGGAGGCACAGTGTGGGCCTGGTTAGCTGGCTGGCTGGCTGGCAGCACTCCACAGAGTGAGACAATTGACAGCAATCCAGGCAGGCAGCGGTGTCAGTCAGGTCCTTGTGCAAATAGGCCAACAGCAGTGGGGTTAACGTGCTATGGGCAAGCCAGGCGTTGGGTCCAGGCAACCCCATGCAGCTGCCAAACCCTGGAAAAGAACAAGGCATAGTGGTTTAGGCAGGAACTTTCTGAATGTTGGGGGAAAGTGGATGCTCTAATTTGGGCTGATTTGGCCAAGGGACGTGCTGGAATCTCAATGGTGGGTGAGAACTGAAAGAATGAGCTGAAAGTTGGCGGAGACCGAGAAGTGGGATTAATGTGGTTTTAGGCATGGCCCCAGGGAGAGAAGCGGATGTCCAAACCACAAACTAGGGTCTGACTTGGGTTAGTACCAGTGTTCAAATCTGGCAGCAGAAGCCCAGTCCCTGCCTCCTGTTAGACAGAACCAGGCAAAACCACTGGGGCTAATCCCACCAGATATGATGGGTCCCTGGGCATAACACTACTTTCCCAGGGCGAGGGTTGCAGTGGGTGAGGCTGAAGGGAGAGACTTCTTTTTTTAATATAAATTTTAATATTTACACTGGATGTGTTTTAAAACTGACTTTGTATTTGACTTCATGTTTTATACCAACAAAAATATTGCACAGGAATTAGATATAATAAAATATTAGGTGGCCAGTAGAAATGTGCTCCTAGACTCTAATAATCCTATGAAGAAGTATTTTCACTCTCATGCACCTACAACAATTCAATCTCTGTGGCACGAATAGCCTCCTAAGACGAATGAATAATATCTGTTGACATAATCTCTTCAGCTCTATTAGGAAAGAGTAACTCAGGACTCATAGTAAAAAGACAAATCTTTATAATGTTCACAGCAGCACTGCTTACAACAGCCAAGATATGGAAACAATCTAAGTGTCCCTCCACAGATGAAAGGCTAGAGAAAATGTGGTACATACGCATGGGATGGAATACTACCCAGCCTAAGAAGAATGAAAAATTTTCCATTTCCAGCAACATGGATGGACCTGGAGGGTACTACGCTAAGTGAAATAAGTCAGACAAAGAAAGCAAATACTGCATGTGCTATCACTTATTTGTGGAATCTAAAAAACAAAACAAATGAATATAATGAAACAGAAATAGACTCACAGGTATAGAGATCAAACTAGTGGCTACCAGTGGGGAGAGGGAAGGAAGGAGGGATACAACAGGAGTAGCAAGTTAAGAGGTACAAGCTACTATCTATACAATAAGTAAGCTGCAAGAATATTAGTGTGTAGCACAGAGAATAGAGCCAATGTTTTATAATAACTTCAAGTGGAGTATAATCTGTAAAATTTTTGATTCACTATATTATACACCTGAAACTAATATAATATTGTAAATTAACTATACCTCAATAAAAAAGTAAAAAAATCATAACATTTCAACACACAAAATACTTAGACGGCAAATCTAAAACTGGGTCATACTCAGTCAATGAAAAGCCATGAACTCCTTGTTTACTATCAATATAACCCTCCCAACTTCCTCTTCTGCTCCATAAAAGCATCCTCTTTCTCTTGCTGTAGGGAGACTTAACATGGCTCATCATGGTTGCAAACCCCAGATTGCAATTCTCTGCTGATTCCTAATAAACCCACTCTGCTGGGAAAAAATAAATAAAACTAGGTCATACAGCAAGGGTTTGATTGAGAATAGTTTTTGAGTTAAAGAGCCCACTGGGAGATCAGGAAACTAGGGGAAAGAGGTGAAGAGCGCGGAGCACCCAGGACAGTTTCCGGGGCAATTTCATGACAAAATGTGAGCGCCTAGAGTGGCCTTTATGTGTAACGGTCCCAAGAGGACTGACATAGATGCGCTTGAGCCCCTGAGGAGCCGATGGTGCATGGCAACAACCATCTGCAGATAAAGGTTGGGCAAGTGGTCAAGCAGGAGGGAGGCTCCTGGTTCGATGAGAGCCTGGTCAGCTGAGCACAAGATCGCACCAGGCAGCTGGAGGGCACAGCTGCAGAAGAGGAGGTGGGGAAGGTCTGAGGCAGGATGCGAGGGCTTCAGCAAAGCAGACTGGGAGTCAGACTGGAGCTCCGGTCTAGGAGGAAACGTCAGAATCGAGGACAGAAGCACAGACACACGGATGAGGCACAGGCAGTGAGGAGAGATGTGAGGCCGGAGCGTGTTGCACCCGCCCAAGTCCACAGATCCTGGACGTGGGCAGCAGGACTGCAGGGGGGTGGAACCTGGCATCCGCTCTGGACTCAGACTAATTGGGGTTTTTGTCTTGATTCTACCATGAGCTGGCTGCGAGACTGTCGACAGGTTATTTAACGTCTCTGAGTTGCGGTTGTCTCATCCTGAAGAGGAGGATAACAACATGGACTTGGCACACGGTGGCTGTGAAGATTATGTGATGGGACGTGTATGAAGCACTAAGCCTGGTGCCTGGCGCCATGATAGATGCTCTGTAAACAGAGCTATTACTATCATTAAGACTAAATCCAAACCACACCTACAGTTGGGAAGGCGGACGGAGCCTTTAATACGCTGCCAGGTTGGTCCAGACCAACAAAGGAAATGGATGATGCCTAGCCTGGAGGCTCGGAGAAAGCAATGGCACCCCACTCCAGTACTCTTGCCTAGAAAATCCCATGGACAGAGGAGCCTGGTGGCTGCAGTCCATGGGGTCGCTGAGTTGGACACGACTGAGTGACTTCACTTTCACTTTTCACTTTCATGCATTGGAGAAGGAAATGACAACCCACTCCAGTGTTCTTGCCTGGAGAATCCCAGGGATGGGGGAGCCTGGTGGGCTGCCGTCTATGGGGTCGCACAGAGTCGGACACAACTGAAGTGACTTAGCAGCTTAGCAGCAGCCTGGAGGCTGGATGGTGCTGAGACAGAGGGACCAGGAGTGGGCTTGGTCTTATGGAGAAAGCAAGGGCTGTGTTTCTTAACATAGGAGTTCAGATTCAGAGAAGAACCAGCCTTGGAGTGCCCACTCACTGGCCTCTGTTTGCAGCTCAAGGAGCACCAAGCCTATAAGCAAGGTCCAGACAACCCTTGCAGAAACAGGGAAGGGATGTGGGATTCAGCAAATAAACAGCTCATCACCTTGAGAGCCAGTGTACCCTGTCATCCAAAAAATACCCCCTCTCCTTAATTCTGGACCATTGGTACCTAAAATTCCCTCATTACATGTTCATTTCTTTGAGTTAAATATTATTCTCCCCAGGCATAACTGTTCAAAAACGTAGGCCTTGGAAGATGTGGAACACACTGAGTCACTCAATATTTGTAACGAGACCTTGATCTGCTGAGATGCCTGCAACCCTCCCAGAGGATTCACGTGGGCAGCGACCTTCCCAGACCTGGGGCAGCCAGCACCAGAGAAGATGAGGAAGCATCTTTAGGAAGACTTGGGAAGAAAGTGAGAAAAGATGGAAGTTCACACAGCATTTGTTCTCTTTTTCCTGCTCACATTGGGGTTTCATGGGGTCTAGTTTCTAGATTCAGTTCTCAGCATGAGGACTACAGGCGGCTGGTCATAGGAAGATGGTCTGGAAAGGTAGGTAGAGGAACATTGTCTCCACCACTTCCTTTTCTTGGTGTCTAAAACCCTGATGAGACCTTCATTTGTTCTCCAGACTTCCCCCGACAAAGCTAATACTTGGACACAGTCTGGCTGAGGGGGCTCTGAATTTAGGTCTGAAAGCTACATGAGAAATGTATGTGTGGTTGGCTTGCAAAGGTAACTTTTTGATCTGTAGCCCAAACCATGTGTGGCTCCTGAGCCCTTGAAATGTGGCTGGTTCAAACTGAGATGTGTTATAAATATAAAATACACACCAGATTTTAAAGACTTATTACAAAAAGAATGTAAAATGCCTCTTTAATAATTTTATACACTGATTACATGTGGAAATGATAAGATTCGGAATATGCTGGACTAAATAAAATATATTATTGAAATTTAATTCCACTTTTCTTCAGTTCAGTTCAGTCGCTCAGTCGTGTCCGACTATTTGCAACCCCATGAATTGCAGCACGCCAGGCTTCCCTGTCCATCACCAACTCCCGGAGTTCACTCAAACTCATGTCCATCGAGTCGGTGATGCCATCCAGCCATCTTATCCTCTGTCATCCCCTTCTCCTCCTGCCCCCAATCCCTCCCAGCATCAGGGTCTTTTCAAATGAGTCAACTCTTTGCATCAGGTGGCCAAAGTATTGGAGTTTCAGCTTCAACATCAGTCCTTCCAATGAACACCCAGAACTGATCACCTTTAGGATGGACTTGTTGGATCTCCTTGCAGTCCAAGGGACTCTCAAGAGTCTTCTGCAACACCACAGTTCAAAAGCATCAATTCTTCGGCTCTCAGCTTTCTTCACAGTCCAACTCTCACATCCATACATGACCACTGGAAAAACCATACATAGCCTTGACTAGATGACCTTTGTTGGCAAAGTAATATCTCTGCTTTTCAATATACTATCTAGGTTGGTCATAACTTTTCTTCCAAGGAGTAAGCATCTTTAAATTTCAAAAATAAAAGTCTGACACTGTTTCCACTGTTTCTCCATCTATTTCCCATGAAGTGACGGAACCAGATGCCATGATCTTAGTTTTCTGAATGTTGAGCTTTAAGCCAACTTTTTCACTCTCCTCTTTCACTTTCATCAAGAGGATCTTTAGTTCTTCTTCACTTTCTGCCATAAGGGTGGTGCCATCTGCATATCTGAGGTTATTGATATTTCTCCTGGCAATCTTGATTCGCTTGTGTTTCTTCCAGCCCAGCGTTTCTCATGATGTACTCTGCATTTAAGTTAAATAAGCAGGGTGACAATATACAGCCTTGATGTACTCCTTTTCCTATTTGGAACCAGTCTGTTGTTCCATGTCCAGTTCTAACTGTTGCTTCCTGACCTGCATACAAGTTTCTCAAGAGGCAGGTCAGGTGGTCTGGCATTCCCATCTCTTTCAGAATTTTCCACAGTTTGTTGTGATCTACACAGTCAAAGGCTTTGGCATAGTCAATAAAGCAGAAATAGCTGTTTTTCTGGAACTCTCTTGCCACTTTTCATAGGTTTTTAAAAATGTGACTACTAAATTTTTTCAATTCCACATGTGGCTTGCTGCTGCTGCTAAGTTGCTTCAGTCTTGTCCGACTCTGTGCGACCCCATAGATGGCAGCCCACCAGGCTCCCCCATCCCTGGGATTCTCCAGGCAAGAACACTGGAGTGGGTTGCCATTTCCTTCTCCAATGCATGAAAGTGAAAAGTGAAAGTGAAGTCGCTCAGTCGTATCTGACCCTTTGCAACCCCATGGACTGCAGCCTACCAGGCTCCTCCATCCATGAGATTTTCCAGGCAAGAGTACTGGAGTGGGGTGCCATTGCCTTCTCCGCATGTGGTTTGCATTATGTTCCTATCGGACAGTACTGTTTTAGACAAATTGATGACTTAGTTTTGTCCAAAGAGCCCTAGCCCCCAAAGGTCTGGCCACCCCCACAGTGATCGATCAATCGGGTAGATACCTGACCTCTCGCCAATCACAGAGGGGCAGCTCCTCTGGTGAGAGGGAAGTGGTGGTTCCAGGTAGGCAAAGATAACTGAACTTTCTGTACAACAAAGGAAGCCATCAACAAAATGATAAGACAACCTGGATGGGAGAAAATAGTTGTAAGTTATATAATTAATAAGGAGTTAATATTCAAAATATATAAACAGCTCATACAACTCTGTATCAAAAGGACAAACAATCCCATTAAAAAAAATGAGAAGACTGGAATAGACATTTTTCCAAAGAAGACAAACAGATGGCCAACAGAATGTGGAAAGATGCTCAAGCTCATTAACCATGATAGACATGCAAACCAAAACCGCAATGAGCTATCACCTTACACCTGTTGGAAGGCTTTAATCAAAAAGAAATAAGTGTTGGTAATAATGTGGAGAAAAGGGAAACTCTGTGCACTGTTGGTGGGAATTAAATTTATACAGCCACCATGAAAAGCAGTATGGAGTTTCCTTACAAAATTAAAAATAGAACTACCATGTGACCCAGTAATTCCACTTCTGGGTATATATTTAAAGAAAATGAAAACATTAATTTGAAAAGATAGATGCACTTCAATGTTCATAGCAGCATTATTTACAATAGCCAAGATATAGAAGCAAACTAAATGTCCATCAACAGATGGATGGGGAATTCCCCGACTTAGGGGCTTAGGACTCTGCACTTTCACTGCCGAGGGCCCGGGTTCAATCCCTGGTCAAGGATCTAAGATTCCATAAGCTGCATGGCACAGCCAAAAACAAAACAAAACAAAAAAACAGGTGAATGGATTAAGAAGGTGAGGTGTCTATACACACACACACACACACACACACACACACACACACACAATAGAATACACATACATGCAATAGAATACTATACATACACACAGTAGGACACTACTCAGCCATGAAAAAGAATGCAATCTTGCCATTTGTAACAACATGGATGGACCTATGGGGTATTAGACTAAGTGAAATAAATCGGACAGAGAATGATGAACTCCATCTGAGCTCACTTATATGTGGAATGTAAAAAACAAAACAAAACAAAAAAACAGACTCACAAATACAGAGAACAAACAAGTGGAGAAAAGGAAGGCGGGAGGAGCAACATGGGGTAGGGGATTAAGCATGCAAACTACTATGTATGAAATATGTGTAAATAAGCTACAAGGATATAGTGTATAGCACAGGGAATGTAGTCAATAATTTGTAACTAATAATTGAATATAACCTTTAAAAATTATGAGTCAGTATGTTGACACTATGTTGAACACACATATATATAAGCTTATAGAAACTCATATAATATAAATCAACCATACCTAAAAAAATAGATTTTAAAAAATAACTGACATTCCTTTTATCCCTGCTGCTGGGATCTGTTAAGGAAGTGCTGTCTTGCTTCTTGTCAGACACGAAGGACACTCAGGCAGCAGAAGAACCACTCCCACCCTTTCCCCACCATCAGCACCTTGTAGTTCCTGCCTGTGTGCGTAGAAACAGAAATTCTTAACCCTCTATTTTTTCACCAGCTGGTACCTTGGAGGACAGAACCTCCATGAAAATATCTTGTAGGGCTCTTGACTCTGCTAGCACCTTCTCACCTAGATCCAAAAACCTGCCCTAGCTCCACCTCTGAACCAAGAAAAATTAGTCCTTGATTAGATTACTAAGGACACAGACCTTACCTCATTTCTGTATTCATTCAACAAATATTTGTGCAATGTCTATTCTATGCCCAGCATTGAATAGAAGAGCTATCAAAACAGACATCTGGCTCTACCAGCAGAATTTGATGAGTCCACCTTGAAATTTCCTTCCTGAAAAACTTGCTCCTTGTCGCCCCTAGACATCCCTGTTTGTTAGTTCTTCCTACTTAATTGTCCAATCCTCCATCTCTTAACTAGTTCCCAACTGCCCCAATCTTTTAATCCTGGAGCTCCCTCAGTCTTCATACCTCATTTTTTACCATCACAAACTCCCCAAGTTATAACTGTCTTCCAATGGCTGCAAATTCAATCTATGCTGCAGCAACATCTCCTCTTCTCCATGACCAAATGCCGGTCCCACCTCCCCCTTGGACCCCAGACGCATACATCCAGCTCCCTTTTCAACATTTCCACTTGGATGTGCAGTAACCATCTCAAATGGAACACATCTAAAGCTAACTTCTACTTTCTCCTCTAAAATCTGCTCCAATTTGATATCTTGAAAACCCATTCTTCTAGCTGTTTAGGTTTGAAAACAACTCTGCTCAGTGTTATGTGGCAGCCTGGATGGGAGGGTCGTTTGGGGGAGAATGGATAGATATATATGTATGGCTGAGTCCCTTTGTTCTGTACCTGAAACTATCACAACATTGTTAATTAGCCATACTCAGATATGAAATAAAAAATTTAAAAAAAAAAGAAGACATGGAGCAGTCCTCTTGCCTAGAATGAAAAATTAAATAAAAAATAAATAAAATAGGAAAAAAATCTTGGCATTGTCCTGACTCCTGCTTCTCTCACATCCCATTTCAAATCTGTCAGCAAATCCTATCTGCTCTATTTCAAAATATATCCATTTTCTGACCATTCTCTCCATGCTGACCTCTACTCCTTTGCATCAAGCCACAGTCATCTCCTATGGGGGAATAGGGAGGAATATTACAGTTGTTTCCTAATCAGTCTTCCTGCTAGTATCCTTGCCTTCCTATATGGTCTATTATTAAGTCAAAGGCCAGAGGGAGCTTAAAAAATGTGAGCTATAGCATTATCATTCTCAGAACACTCCAGCCATTTCCATATCTCTCTAAGTGAAATCCAGTGTTTACTATATCAACCAGGTCTACCATAGTCCCCCTGTTCTCTCCAGTCCAGCCACCCTGGTCCCTGGTGTCCTTGCTTTCTTCAGACGTACCATCCAAGATGCACACACTTCAGAGGCTTTCAATTTGCCATTGCCTCTCCCTAAAAACTCTTCTCCTAGACATGTGCGTGTCTTGCTTCCTTACTGCCTTCCGGTCTCTACTCAGACGACTTTCTCCAAGAGGCCTTCCCAAACCACCTCTTATAAAGTAGCACTCTATTCCTTGCTATCCCCTTCTTCTGTTTGATTTTTTTTTTTTCCTGATGCTCATCAGTACCTGTTGTATATTCACTTCTATGTTTTTTTGTGTTTTGTTTTTTGGCTATACCATGCAGCATGTTGGATCCCTGACCAGGGATTGAACCCACACCCCTTGCATTGGAAGAGCAGAGTCTTAATCACAGGACCACCAGGGAAGTCCCTCACTTTTGTGTTTATTGCCTGCCTATTAGGATGTGAATTCTCCGACAATAGGGAGTGTATGTTTTTGTCCACTACTATCTCCCAGTATCAGGTATAACACCTGAAAGGGAAAAGTGAAGTCGCTCAGTCGTGTCCGACTCTGCAACCCCAGGGACTGTAGCCTACCAGGCTTCTCCATTCATGGGATTTTCCAGGCAAGAGTACCGGAGTGGGTTGCCTTTTTCTTCTCCAGGGGATCTTCCCCGACCTAGGGATTGAACCTCCGTCTCCTGCATTGCAGGCAGAGGCTTTACCCTCTGAGCCACCAGGAAGCATGGTGAAGCATTGTTGTAAATGCTTGTTCAATATTTGTTGAATCCACAGAGGCAAAGAAATGGTTTCCTTCATGAAGATAATCATTGTAAGAGGCAGACAATACACCAGAAAAGAATAAACATATATAATTACAAGTTGTGATGAGTGCTGTGAGGAAGCTAAGAGGTACAGTGATGGAGAAACCACTTTAAATAGGCTGGTCAAAAGGGATCTTGGGAAAGAAATGATGTGTAGGATTAGAAGAATGAGATAGGGCCAGTCCTGCCAAGGGGGGAGAAGACCATTCCGGAAGGAAAAAAAAACAACAACACACATTCAAAGAACTTGAAGTGGAAATGAATTTGACATCTTCAAAGTATTGAAAGGGGACCCAGAGTAAAGGAAAAAATGACAAGAGATGATGTTGAAGAGGACCTGATAGACTATGGTAAAGTTTAGATTCTATTCACCCTTCTAAGGCAAGATTTGGTAGTAGCAAGTTGAGAGGCATAGGTGTCCAGAGATGGAGTATGGATTTCTGGCCCATTTCTTTAAGTTTCTTACTTAGGAGTGAGGTTGCCTTTACAAGGAGAGTGCAGACTGGTCCTCCTACAACAGAACTGCCAAGATGCCGTTTCCCATGCAGGCAGCAGCAGCATCCTCTCTCTATGGGAACCGGTCCCTGGCTGCTCCAGCTGTTCTCTTCTCTGGGCCCTCTGTAATTATGTAGGCAGTTTCTTCTCCCACCGCAGCAATGTATCACATGACATTTTCAGTCCAGGTGGCCTGGTCCCGACTGTCTCGTCTACATCCTCTTGGCTGACCCCTAGGCCATTGCTTATGCCGTTTCCCTGCAAAGAAATACCCTGGCCTCGCCCACATCTTCAAAACTCAACTCTAATCCTGAGACAACCAGGAGATCTGACTTATAGGCCTGCTCATCATTTCACATTTACTCCACTAGCGCAGAAACCTGAATAAATGCCCCCTCCTACTGCCGTCTCCCCAGATACCTAATCTCTCTCCAGAGATTAGACATCCTAATCTCTGGAGCCTGTCAATGTTATTTTCTGTGGCTAAAACAGGACTTTGCAGATGGATCTAAATGAAAGATCTTGGCATGGGGAGAGCATAGTCCACTGTCTGGGCCCATCCTAAATGCCATCACAGGGATTTTTATAAAAGAACAGTAGAGGGGAAAAAAACAGACCAAAAGGGGGAAGGCAGTGTAACCGTGGAAACAAAGATGGGAATGATGCAGCCACAAGCCTGGGGATGCCAGCTGCCACCTGAAGCTGGAAGAGGCACGAAATGGATCCTCCCCTAGAACCTGTGGAGAGGGTGGCCATGTGATGTCTGGTTTCAGCCTAGTGATTCTGACTTCAGATATCTGGGCCTCCAGAACTGTGAGAGAATAAAGTTCTGTTGCTCAAAGCCACCAAGTTTATGGCAATTTGTTACAACAGCCACAGGAAACTAACACGATTATGCTGCTCTTTCTCTTGCCATCTTGTCCCTTTGGGAGGTCACAGCACCTTGCTGTTGGCTTTCCTGGTGAGTTGCTAGATAATTCCTATTCTTACCCTTGATGCGATGCCCACTCACATTTGTTGCATCTTAATTTCACAGTTTCATGCATGGATGTTCTCTCTCTTGCAATCTTCATCTGAAAGCCCCATGTCCTAGCTAGTCAGACTCCAGGTAAATATCTTTATGATGTGGGTGGCAGAATCCAGGATAGACTGTGCTCAGCAGGTCTAGAGGCTAGTTCAGTCATCCATGGGGTGTGGACTAGTAGGTGGGTGAGCTAGTTGGATTTTCTTTTTTTTTTTTTAATTTTGATAATACTGGGCGCCTAGAATTGTGATGACTAGAGGCAGATAACAAAGGCTTCAGGCTTGATTGTACCCAGGGACTTGATGACCTGAAAGGAAAGGGAAGAACTAGCAAAACATAATAACTGAATGGCTCCAGGGGGTAAATAAAATAGAAACACAAGGTTTTAAACCTGAATCACTGGGAAGATAAATAGTAGTACTATTTACAGAAAGGGAAATATCAGGATGCAATGAGTTGGGGAGAGAAAATTATAGATTTTTTATTTGAAATGCTGAGTCTTAGGTAAGTGGGAATGGCCACTTGAAAGGTCATCTCCTGTGAGAGGGCTCCTCCTCACCTTTGGTGCTTTCAGAATCCTCTGGTTATGCCTTAATTGTAGCCCTGATGCCCCTAAAGCATGATTACTGGCTTTTCTGTCTCCACAATGGGCTTCCCAGGTGGCTCAGTGGTGAAGAATCTGCCCACCAATGCAGGAGACATAAGTTTGATCCCTGGGTCAGGAAGATCCTCTGAAGATGGAAATGGCAACCCACTCCAGTATTCTTGCCTGGGAAATTCCATGGACAGAAAAGCCTGGTGGATGCTACAGTCTGTAGGGTCTCAAAAGAGTTGGACACAACTTAGCAAATCAACAATTGTCTCCCTAACAGCCTGTGAATTCCTTAGGTGAAGAATCGTGTCTTCTTTTATCTCCAGCACCAAATACACTATCCAGCACCTAACAGATGCTCAATAAAGAAATTTTCAATGAATTAACAAATGAGATGACCCCCAGACAAGATGTTCAGGCTTCAGCCAAAGTCTTAGAGTTTATAACCCCCTTTCATTGGTAAGCAGTGAAGCCATGAAAAATAGCACAGTTCAAACAGATGACAGCTTGTCATCAGTTGGGTTCTATAACAACAGGAGGTAGTTCCAGCTAAGTAGATTTGTAAACTTTGACCCAATATTCAGGTGTCAGGGATCACAATAATCAAATAAGGAAGAAGACAGGAGTCTGAGACATTATCATCCATCCAGAGCTTTCACGAAACTAAAAGTAATTTTTCACTAGCCAGGCAGGTCAAGGTTCAGTCACCCTTATCCCTGTTGTCATGCAATCTTATAATAAGCTGCCGTCAGAGGCATAAAGATATTCTTTATGTGATGTGCCTGACTTCTGGAGACTGGTAATTATATTTTATGCCATATCAAAGATCTAGTCAGGGCAGGAAGATCTACAGGCAGTATACTTTCTTTGTTGGATATTTCTGCTTCTAAAAAGCCACCAAAGGTATGGAGCATTCTCTAAAATGCATTTCAGGCACTGCTGGAAAATGCTCTTCCTTAAATTCCCAGCCAGATCCTTTTTGTACCTCCTGTAGATATCCGGATATGGAGGTCAACGTCTTCTGAATGCCAAAAAATTCAGATAATAATCCTGGCTGTTTTAGATACTTTCTTACCTTCATAGCCTGGATCTATCATTGAATTTCCCTGGGCATTTTATGATATATTGATTGAACCTAATTAAGTCAAGAATTTGCTTACTGTTATCTGCCTTCACAGCCTCTGCACAGAGCTATTCAATTCAAACAACATTTACTAAGCTACTAATAAGTACAAAGCTCTGGGCTGGACACAAAGATAAATAAGACACAGTCCCTCTTGTCTGGCAGACCATGGTCTCAGAACAATTAGGGTTTGTGTGCATATACTCTAACCCAGGAAAATTAAGATAAATACTGCAAAAGCAATGTAAAGAGGGATCAACCTTTTTCACAAAGTTTACCTTCAGTTACTGGGTTGAAATGGTAATGACCTGAATTATTTGTTGGAAATAATAATGACTCTGCCCACAGATTTGTATGCATTTATTCCTGAAACAGAGGATAAGGAATACTGACTCATGTGGTATTATATACCTCAATCACTTTCTTCACGATTAACCCAGACACTTTCTTCTGGTAACCACCTCCATTGCTCCTCTGGTTCCAAAGCCCATGTTTAGACAGACACAAAAAGATGTGGGATTATGTCCTAGGAAAATGCAGGAACATTTTTAGGATGACCTTGGAGAGCTTTGCTTCTTTTTTATTTTAAATAATTTTATTTATTTATTTTTCTTTGGGTGTGTTGGCAAAATGGATGTTTGAGGAGGCCTTACAAACAGCTGAGAAAAGAAGAGAACCTAAAGGCAAATGAGAAAAGGAAAGATATACCCACCTGAATGCAGAGTTCCAAAGAATAGCAAGGAGAGATAAGAAAGCCTTCCTCAGCAATCAATGCAAAGAAATAGAGGAAAATAATAGAATGGGAAAGATTAGAAAACTTCAAGAAAATTAGAGATGCCAAGGGAATATTTCATGCAAAGATGGGCTCAATAAAGGATAGAAATGGTATGGACCTAACAGAAGCAGAAGATATTAAGAAGAGGTGGCAAGAATACACAGAAGATCTATACAAAAAAGATCTTCATGACCCAGATAACCATGATGATGTGGTAATTCACCTAAAGCCAGATATCCTTGAATGCAAAGTCAAGTGGGCCTTAGGAAGCATCACTATGAACAAAGCTAGTAAAGGTGATGGAATTCCAGCTGAGTGTTTTCAAATCGTAAAAGATGATGCTGTGAAAGTGCTGTATTCAATATGCCAGCAAATTTGGAAAACTCAGCAGTGGCCACAAGACTGGAAAAGATCAGCTTACATTCCAATCCCAAAGAAAGGAAATGGCAAAGAGTGTTTAAACTATTGCACAATTGCACTCATCTCACATGCTAGCAAAGTAATGCTCAAAATTCTCCAAGCAAGGCTTCAACAGTATGTGAACTGAGAACTTCCAGATGTTCAAGCTGGATTTAGAAAAGGCAGGGAACCAGAGATCAAATCACCAATGTTCATAGGATCATCAAAAAAGTAAAAGAGTTCCAGAAAAACATCTACTTCTGCTTTATTGACTATGCCAACGCCTTGAACCATGTAGATCACAACAAACTGTGGAAAATTCTGAAAGAGATGAGAATACCAGACCACCTTACCTGCCTCCTGAGAAATCTGTATGCAGGTCAAGAAGCAACAGTTAGAACTAGACATGGAACAATGGACTGGTTCCAAATTGGGAAAGGAGTATGTCAACACTGTATGTTGTCACCCTACTTTTTTAACTTATATGTAAAGTACATCATGTGAAATGCTGGCCTGGATGAAGCACAAGCTGGAATCAAGATTGCCAGGAGAAATATCAATAACCTCAGATATGCAGATGACACCACCCTTATGATAGAAAGAGAAGAGGAACTGAAGAGCCTCTTGATGAAAGTGAGAGGAGTGAAAAGGCTAAGATTATGGCATCCAGTCCCATCACTTCATGGCACATAGATGGGAAAACAATGGAAACACTAACAGACTTTATTTTGGGGGGGTTCCAGAGCCACTGTGGACAGTGATTGAAGCCATGAAATTAAAAGACGCTTGCTCCTTGGAAGAAAACCCATGACCAACATAGACAGCATATTAAAAAGCAGAGATATTACTTTGCTGGCAAAGGTCTGTCTAGTCAAAGCTATGGTTTTTCCAGTAGTCAGGTATGGATGTGAGAGTTGGACTATAAAGAAAGCTGAGGGCTGAAGAATTGATGCTTTTGAACTGTGTTGTTGGAGAAGACTCTTGAGAGTCTCTTGGACTGCAAGGAGATCCAACCAGTCCATCCTAAAGGAAATCAGTCCTGAATATTCACTGGAAGGACTGATGCTGAAGCTCCAATTTCTTTGACCACCTGATGCGAAGAACTGACTCATTTGAAATGACCCTGATGCTGGAAAAGATTGAGGGCAGGAGGAGAAGGGGACGACAGAGGATGAGATAGTTGGATGGCATCAGCAACTCAATGGACATGAGTTTGAGTGAACTCCGGGAGCTGGGGATGGACAGGGAGGCTGGCGTGCTGCGATCCATGGGGTTGCAAAGAGTCAGGCACGACTGACCTGACTGCTGGATCTTCACTGCTGCACAGGCTCTTTAGTTGCGGTGAGCGGGGACTGCTCTATAGTTACCATGTTCAGGTTTCTCACTGTGGTGGCTTCTCTTGTTGCAAAGCGTGGGCTCTAGTCTCGCAGGCCTCAGTAGCTGTGGATCCGGGGCTCTAGAGCACAGGCTAAATAGTTGTGGCATCAGGCTTCGTCGCTCCGCAGCATATGGAATCTTCCCAGATCGGATATCAAACCCGCATCCCCTGCATTGGCAGGCAGATTCTTTACCACTAAGCCACTGAGGAAGCCCTGTTTCTTTATTGTTATTATTATTTTTTGTTTTGTTTTGTTTTGTTTTTTGCAAATTATCATACACCCATGAAATCAATTTTAAATCTCTGAGGGGAAATGGATATTTCTTGTTTTGCTTTTGACATCTTAAAACTATTCCTAGCTTTTTAAAGTTATTACTTCTTTTTAAAGTTTTCTCAAATTGAAGTATCTTTGTTTTACAATGTTGCGTTGGTTTCTGCTGTACAACAATGTGAATCTGCTATATGTATACATGCAGCCCCTCCCTCCTGAGCCTCCCTTCTATTCCCCAGCTTTCTTTCTTTAGTTGCAGAATCCTTTTTATCACATTCTCATTACTTGATTCCCAGTTCTGGTGGCTCGGCGCCATGTTATCCAGAAACATTTGAGAGCTAAATTTCAACAGTTGTGTGTGGACTCTCCTCTCTGTGGGACTCTCCCTGGTATCTTAACAAAGGTTATTGATGCTGAGATAACGTCCTTCACAATTCTTTCCCACTCCTTCCTTCTGAGAGCAGCTAACATTCTGACATGTCTCCACCACTGCCAACACTCCAAGACAGGCACTCAAGAAGTGGATGAATCCAAATCTTCAAGCAGATAATGCTGTATCCTAAATTCTGATAGAAAATAATGTTTGTGGAAAACCATAGCTATTTCTCTGGAATATTATTTTATATAAAACTTCAAGGTAAGTGGTACTTGCTTATGTATATGTGTATATCCATGTAGATAGATAGATAATCTGAGTGTCAACTTCCTAGTTACTTTCAAAAACTATAATTAGAGCAACTTATGACTAGGCAGTAAGTGAATTGATTGCATCTCACAGACTTCTGGACTTCAAGTGTAAGGGTGGTTTAGGAAGAAATCACCATGCTTTTCCTATATATAGTATCTTTAACAAGTCACTTAACCTAAATCTTAGTCACCTTTTTACAAAATGAGATGATATCTGACCTTCTGAACTTTCAAAGTGGTTATGAGGAACAGATAGAACCATATTGGTAAGACCACCTTATATAAAACAAAGGGATTGTGACGATAATGATTCAAAAGTGTCTTTGAGACCTTTGGGTTCTTTGCTCTCTGTAGACCACTTGGCAACCTAGGTATTGTGGGCATTAGAGATGGACTTCTTTCCATTAAAATTACTTATAATCTTGAATCCCAAACATCTAAGACTAGAAGGTATTCGACTCAGAAAATCCAGAATCTTGTGTGCTGTGCTTAGTTGCTCATTTATGTCCGACTCTTTGTGACCTCATGGACTGCGGCCCACCAGGCTCCTCTGTCTGTGGGCATTCTCCAGGCAAGAATACAGGAGTGGGTTGCCATGCCTTCCTCCAGGGGAATCTTCCCAACCCAGGGATCGAACCCAGGTCTCCTGCATTGCAGGTGAATTCTTTACCATCTGAGCCACCCTGTCAATTGTTCAGTATTGTGTGTTATTAAATGTTCCTCTGTGCCAGCCACAGCAATAGACCTTGGAGACGCTAAGACAAAGAATTCTGAATTCCTGCCTATAAAGGGCTTGGAATATAAATGAAAGAAACAAATAAATGCAATAAAAATTTATGGGTGGTATATAGAAGTTTGTATGGAAAAGAAATAGCACTCAGGAGGGAGTGGTTGAGTCTCGTGTTGGTTGGGGGTGGGAGGGCGACAAACTGCTGACTGCCTAGCTAACAATCGCCCTTTCCCCTTCCCCAGCTCTGCTACCCACTGGACAGACTTCAAGGTCAGATATTCCCTTTCTCACCCTCCCAAAGCAACTAAGCATGCACGTGGCACAGATGTGTTCTGTGAGACACAAGAATAAATGTACTAGAATTGCTTTCTTAATAAGAGTGTTCTTGGAAGGTTGTATTTTTCAAAGACGGCCACAACAAATGGTATCGATGAACTCATTTACAAAGCACAAATAGACATGCAGATGTAGAGGACAAATATATGGATATCAATGGCGGAAAAGGGTTGGGATTAATTAGGAGATTGGGATTGCATAAATACACTACTCTGTATAAAACAGAACTATTGAGAACCTACTAGAGCACAGGGAACTCTAGTCAATGCCCTCTGGTGACCAAAATGGGAAGGAAATCCAAGAAAGAGGGGATATATGTACACGGGTGGCTGATTCACTTTATAGCAGAAACTAACACAAAATTGTACAGCAATTATACTATTAAAAAAAACAACAACAACAATAAATAAAGGCGGCCACAACAATGGCTCTCAGCCCTATGCTCTTCTTACAATGTGATCTTAAAGCGTCTCCCATTAAGAGATAGGGTCAAGGTCCCGTTCCCTTGATCCTGGAGTGAGCATTGACTGTCTTAGACAACAGAGCGCAGAAGTGGCATTGTGACATTTGAGGCTAGATCATAAAATTGCTACGTGTTTCCATCTTGCTCTGTTGGGATATTTGCTTCCGGAAGCCAGCCACCATGTTGCAAGGAAGCCCAGACTGTGCCAGGAGACCACAGGGAGAGACCATGTTGCGATGTTCTAGACAATATAGCAGAGGTCCTAGCCCACAGTTGGCACCAACTATAAGAGGTATGAGTGAGGACATCTCTCAGTGACTGTAGTCCCTTCCAGAGAATTGTGCCTGGCCTTCATCCTAGCTGAGACCCAAGACATGGTGGGACAGAAACCATCTTTCCCTACTGTGCTCTGTACAAATTCCTATAGAATCTACAAGCAAAATAAAATGGTTCTTCAGGGATAACTAGGTAACTAATGAGAACCAACTGTATATCGCAGGGAACTCTATGCAGTGTTCTGTAGTGACTTAAATGGGAAGGAAACCCCAAAAAGAAGGGATATATGTATACACATAAACTGTTTCACTTCGCTAGACAGCAAAAACTAATGCATCATGGTAAAGCAACTACCCTCCAATAAAACATTGTTTTTAAATAAAGTAATTCCTTTTATGTTACTTAGCTTTGGGGTGATTTGTTCATATCTAGAGTGTGGATATAGCTGGCCTGACCCTTTCTTTCTTCTTCCAACCTTGATTCTAGGAGCTGAGCAGAGTGGGAGCAGCAGAAATCTTACAACCATGTGGTGAAAGCACGATCTTGGCCTTGACATTGTTGAGCTGCTGAACCAACACCCACAACTATCTCCAAACCTCTTGAAATGGGGGGAAAATTAACACACTCTTATTTGTTTATGCTGCTATATGCCAGATTATCTGTTACTTACAGTTAGCCTGGTAAGATCTGGTGGATTTTGTGGGAATAAAATTTGATTTTAAAATATCAGTGACTGTCTAATCAGAAAGTGGAGGTAGCAATTGTAATCTACTCTTCCGAGAAATCTGACTCTGAAGAAAATAAGAACATGAAGTGGTAGCTGGGCTGGGGATGGGGGATCCTATGGGGAAATTTTATAATCCATGAGGCCCTATCTAGCAAAGCCTGAGAGATTAAAGACTGGAAAGAGGATGACCTCAGCAATTCTTGGCACAGCTCAATCTTCCTTTGGTTCTGGCTGTCTTCAGCTGGCCTCCCATCCAAGTACTAACCAGGCCCGACCCTGCTTAGCTTCCAGCTTCAGACAAGATCAGGCACGTTCAGGGTGGTATGGCCATAGACCAGCCAGTCTCAGAGACTCCCTTGGAATTGTTAAAAACAGGGCCAGGACTTCCCTGGCGGTACAGTAGATAAGAATCTGCCTGCCAATGCAGGGGACACGGGTTTGATCCCTGGTCCAGGAAGATCCCATGTGCCGCAGAGCAGCTAAGCCCATGTGCCCCAACTACTGAGGCCCACGCACCCCAAAGCCTGTGCTCCACAACCAGAGAAACCGCTGTAATGAGAAGCCCACACACCACAACTAGAAAGTAGCCGTGTTCGCCACAGGCAGAGAAAGCCCACACAAAGGAGCGAAAGGCACAAGGCTCAGCACAGCCAAAAATAAATAAATAATTAAAAATTTAAAAAAAAAAGAAGAAGAACAGGGCCAGTTTCCAGGGCATGCAGCCTATACTGCTGCCCAGAGTTTTGTGCTGAGAAGGACCTCCCATGTGATGTAACGCTCTACTCTCTCTGTCTTGAATGTCTTGATTTTTGAATAAGGGCCCCATGGTTTCATTTTGCAGAGTCCTGCAAACCATGTAGACAGTCCTGCCTAAAAGTTTCTTGCTCCAACTACCCACATATGTGAGGTGCTAAGAAACAACTTGGACTTTTAATATTAATGGATTTTTGTCTTAAGGGAACTATATTCCTCTAGTTTTAAATAATGTGGCACAGGGTGGCATATAGACAGATCCCCAGATGGCCATCAAGAAAGTAGCCTCTAAAAAGAAAAGAAAGAAAGTAGCCTTTTCCATCTGGGAAATTTTCCAGTTCCCACAAGTCCTGGGCCAGATGACCACAAGAGAAGTGAGACTCTTGTACCTCCATATTCAGACCATTCATTTGAGCCCAAGAGTCTCCTGCCCAACACCTGCATCACTGTGTCAAACGTACAAGCAGACCTATGAATTAACTCCTCAAGAACTACACCCCATTATGCCCAGATAAGTGGGCAGTTGAGTGGCCCATGGCTGACTAATACCTTCTATGTGACCAGCTGAAATATTCCTCCCACAGTAATTATGAATTCTCTGTTCCATCCAGCCCATGACTACAACTGCGCCTACAGGATGCACTCCTGGTCAGTCTCTGGGACACACTTCATGGGGCAAAGGCATGGTATGAAGTCCTTAAAAAAGAATGCAGCTGATTAAAGGGGATTCTATATGGATGCAATGACCTTGGTCGCCATACTCATTATATTTTCTCTCTCTAGCTGTTCAGAAGATCTCAGGATATCTCTCTGAGGATGTGAAGAGCTAAAAATAGTTAAGCAAGTGATCTGATCCATCCACTCTTACTGATGTAGATGAACAAAACACTGTTCTCTTTTTCCTTTCTGTGTTTAAGATTACCAGAAGCTAGGACTTCACCCATTGCTCCCCAGAGACACCCATAAGGTGGGGCAAAGGGGACAACAGAGTGTTTTGCGAAGCTGTCATTTATGAGCTGTCAGGTGTGTTAAAAAGCAGAGACATCATTTTGCCAATGAAGGTCCATATGGTCCAAGCTATGGTTTTTCCAGTAGTCATATACAGATTTGAGAGTTGGACCATAAAGAATGCTGAGTGCCAAACAATTGATGCTTTCAAACTGTGGTGCTGGAGATGACTCTTGAGAGTCCCTTGGACAGTAATGAGATCAAACCAGTCAATCCTAAAAGAACCTGAATATTCATTGGAAGGTATGATGCTGAAGCTCAAGGTCTAATACTTTGGCCGAGAGTGCAAAGAGCTGACTCATTGGAAAAGATTCTGATGCTGGGAAAGATTGAGGACAAGATGAGAAGGGGATGACAGAGAAGAGATGGTTGGATGGCATCACTGATTCAAAGGACATGAGTTTGAACAAACTACAGGAGATAGTGAAGGACAGGGAAGCCTGGCATGCTACAGTCCATGGGGTCGCAAAGAGTCAGACATGACTGAGTGACTAAACCACAAGGCATGCGCCATAACTGTGGATCAAGAATCCCAGATGCAGAGCTCATTCCTATTCTAGATAAAGGCATGGTGATCTGGTCTCCAGCCAGCTGGGCTGAGCTTAATCATACCGAGAATGGAAACCAAGCAAGGGGATGGGAGGTCTGCTGAGGGGTGGCCCACAGATGGTAAGGGTTTGATTAGAACCAGGGCCTGCATGTCCATGAGGGTGTCTATGGCCCCATTTTCCAGAAAGAAAGCTGCAGACTCTTCCCAAGCTCCCTCGTCCTCCCCACCAGTGGGCAGAGAGCTGCTGACATACACCACCTGCCCTGACTCTTAACAGGCTCGGGGAAGCAGATGGTCATCTCTAGCAGATGGGGGTGAGTGTGCCTGTGAGATGAGGGCGGTGAAAGCAGGAACTTCCCTCCTCTCCCCTTCCTTCTCCCTGTGCTAAGGGAAAAGGCTGAGATGAATTTATGCCTCCACAGCCCCTTGTGCCGGAGAAGGCAATGGCAACCCACTCCAGTACTCTTGCCTGGAAAATCCCATGGATGCCTGGAAAATCCCATGGACGGAGGAACCTGGTAGGCTGCAGTCCATGGGGCCGCTAGAAGTCAGACACGACTGAGCAACTTCACTTTCACTTTTCACTTTCATGCATTGGAGAAGGAAATGGCAACCCACTCCAGTGTTCTTGCCTGAAGAATCCCATGGTCGGGGGAGCCCGGTGAGCTGCCATCTATGGGGTCGCACAGAGTTAGACAAGACTAAAGTGACTTAGTAGCAGCAGCAGCAGCAGCAGCCCCTTATGCAGGGCTCAGCAACCATTTAAAAAAATAAAATTTAACACTTGTTTTTAATAACAAACACTGGCAAAAAGGCAGAAAACAAAGTGCTACTCACTTAGAGGTGCTGTGTTTAGTCACTCAGTTGTGTCCAACTCTTTGAGACCCCCACAGACTATAGCCCGACAGGCTCCTCTATCCATGGGATTTCCCAAGCAAGAATATTGGGGTGGGTTGCCATTCCTTTCTCTAGGGAATCTTCCCCACCCAGGGATCAAACCTGAGTCTTCTGCATTGCATGCAGATTCTTTACCATCTAAGCCACCAGGGAAGAGGAAAAGCTGGTAAAAACCGTGGGTGGTTGATAAATGTCTTTAAGACTCATTTCTGTGCCCACAACAGAGAGCCCCGTGGTCCAATGCTTGCACATCATAGCAGCCTGAAATCACTCTACCCCTAATATCTTGACAAGGCATATGACATCCTTTTTAAAATCTTCTTTTTCTTCTCTCACCCACTGTCCCACACTCAACAGCTCACTTCTCAATTCTCAAAACCCTTCAGAAAATATCCTCCTCGCCCTAGCCAATATGCCTTTCCTCTTAATACTCATCACAAAAGCCGAAACGAATTCATCCGGCAAGACAGGCCCTTCCATAGAGTTTAAGGAAAAGAAACCTCTCAGGCAGTTAGAATTCTCCGTTGCAAGTGGAGAGAGGGGAAAGTCGAGCTTATGTTTTGGTAATCATTGTCTTATATGTGCATTTTAAAAAAAAAAGAGTGCTTTTCTACATCCATCAGTATTCTATGTTGTAATTTTGACTGGCTTCATTGTATTCCATTGTACAGAGAAACTATAATTTCTTTAACCAAGCCATTATTTATTTGCAACTTTCACATAAGGTCTATAATAAACTTCACTGGTTTTTAAATCTTTGCAAATATCCCCACTTACTGACTTAGGGTAAATATCCAAAAGTAGGAATTCAGAGGCATTACTTAGGATATTTTGGGCCACATGTGTGACATAATAGTAGCTTAAATAACATGAGTGTTTTTATATCTGGGATAAAATCAGAGTTGGGATGGTGATTCTGCATCGTGACATCCAAGATCCAGGTTCTTTCCATCTTGTGGCTCTGCCATCTTTAGACATTGCTCTTAGCCATGTGAGTGAAAGACACACGTGAATGCCAGGCAAGGAAAAGGGGGAACAAGACACTGCACCCCTACACTCCTGCCCTTTTAGGGCTCAATCTTGAGGTTACACATGTCACTTCTGCTCTCATCCCATTGACCAGAACTTACTCATGTACCCATTCATTGCTGCAGGGGAAGCTGGGAATGTGATCTTTATCCTGGGTAACCTGGCTAAAAATTCCATGACCATAGAAGAAGGGGTTAACAAGCATACATATTTTTAAGGTGTTTGATATAAATTACCTTATTGGTTTGCAGAAAGACTGTAGCTATTTATATTTTCCTCTCTTGTGCCAACACAGGACAATTCAAATATCCTGCCAAATTAATAACTCAAGAAAATGATCGTCATGCTACTTTATTTTGCATTTTCCTAATTTCTGGTGATTTTTCTAACATTTATGTTTCTGGTGAAATACATGTTAGAAGTGATTTCTGAGATTCTAAATGCAGAGGCAAACGGGAAACCCAGATTTCAGGATTATGGACACTCAGCAGGGCGTGCCAGCTTGCCTAGCATCTTCCAGGGCTGTTTTGTTGCAGATGGTTCTAGTCCTGGTTCTCAGGAGTGGCCCTTTTTTCCCACCAGGTCTGGATCTACCGTTATCAAGTAGGTACCCATGGGTTTTACTATTTCAAAGACTTCATGGAGTGGTGAGGCAGCCCCTTTGAGGCTAGGGCTGAATTCCTTAGAACTTAAAAGGCCTGTTCCTCCCAGGAATTTCAGGTAAACTAAATTCAGTGTTATCTTTGTTCCTTTAACGTTACTGGTCACCCAGGACTCCCAGTCCTAACTGAGAGCCTGATCCAGGACCACAAAAACTCCTGCCAGGTCTGGGAGATGTTCACAGTATCTGTTATGCTGAGGTAACAAACCCTTCCAAATTTCAGTGGCTTAAAACAACAGAGCTTTTTCACGCTTACAGCACTATCTACCTTGTGACTGTTTAGGAGTAGCGGGCTCTACTCCATGCCACTCTTAGCATGAGACCCCACCTAATAGAGCCTCACCATGTGAAACATGGCCAGCCCCTAATGCAGCAAATCATGTACTTGCTCACAACAGCTTTTTCTCAGAAACGACATGTGGGGACTTCCCTGGTGGCACAGTGGATAAGAATCCGCCTGCCAATGTAGGGGACACAGGTTTGATCCCTGGTCTGGGAGGACTCCGCATGCCTCAGAGCAACTCAGCCTGGGCAGCACACCTATTGAGTCTGTGCTCTAGAGCCCTCGAGCCACAATACTAAAGCCCACGCACTCGAGAGCCCAGGCTCCACAAGGAAAGAAGCCACCGGGATGCAGAGCAAACTCCGCTCGCCTCAACTGGAGAAAGCCCAAGCAAACCCAGGACAGCCAAAAATAAATGAAATAATACATTAAAAAAGTGACACGTGACTTCCACTCAGATCATATTGACCAAAGAAAGTCATACGGCTAGACTTCATTTCAAGGGGAAGGAGAAGTGAAATTCTACCAGGATCTGCGATGGAGGAGGACCAGAAACACTGGGGAATAGCACTAAGGACGATCAGACTCTCATTCCCCGGGACGTAGGGGATGGTGAATGCACTTCAGGTTTTAGGAAACTTCAGAGTCATCTTGGTTGGTTTTCTAAGGGTTTTCAGGTTTGTTTTCCATTGTCCTGATGAATCTGCAGTCTCCTTAAGATACAATCTCATCTCATTTGCTTTCGATCCCCAACACCTGGCACATCTCCTGGCAATTACTCAGCAAATATTAATTGAATGAGGGATGAGAGAGGGAATTGCTCTTATATGAAAAGTACTGGAGGATGGAGCGCATAGGAACAGAATGCTAAGAAGGGTGACTGCCTGCTTGGGGCATTTCAATTCACCGCATGAAAGGAGCCAGAAATAACAAATGTATATAACTAGGAGGCATGAGTGAAATGGTGGACAGCTAGCTAGGATGGAAGGATATTGACCCACTATTCTCATCATCACACACTCAAGACTCATATCGCCTTGACACACACACATGCTCAGTGCGTCTGAGTTCACACGTGTATCAGTTTAAATTCCAATTACCTCATAATGCTACAGGGACGCATAAACACGCACATACATACACCCAGCACTAGCTGATTATAAATCTCTTGTTCATTTTTTTTAAAGGCTTGGTAATAACTACCATCACCTTGAAAAAAGAATTTTAAAAGCCCCAAACCTTTCCATGATTTAATTTTTCATAGGCAAGAGGACAAGATTGATTTACTCTTTATGTTTTATCTCACTAATCTTTTAAACTAAACAAGCAATACATGCTGTGTCAGTAAAGTGATACTTTGGTTGCAAACTGCCAAATCAATTTAGGGTAACTGAAAAACCAAAGACAAAACAAATAGAAGAAGCTGGGTAACCCTAAAATCAAAGAAATTCCTAAATCCTCGAGAAAGATAGAAACCAAGGAAATTTCAGGTCTCTTTTAACACGGCCAACAGGAAATTCGACTCTAAAAACCATCTTTTCCTATATTATCCGTATTAAGATTTAGATTCCAGGAAAGTATCAGATTGGCTAACTTTAGGTGATATCTATCTGCTTTTCTGTTAGTGGGATAGAAGGTGGTAAACAGAACCACACGGACAGAAAGCAGGGTAGTTCCGATTAGGACAGAAGTAATAGCTGTTTATGACATGCGCTTATACTTTTAGAATAAAAATAAATATACAGAAAGAAAATTTCAATCACCTATATTCCCATGAAGTTTATATTCTGGTATATAGCCTTTCAGACACTTCTCTAATCATATATTTCTTTTCCTTGCAAAATTTGAGTCATACTGTATATCCTGCATTATAATTTGGCTTTTTTTCACTTAAAATATTGAGTTGGCCAAAAAGTTCCATTGAGTTTTCTGTAACATGTCGTGGGAAAACCCAAAGGAACTTTTTGACCAACCTAATACCTTGTGAAAACTCTATATAAATAGCAACAAGATCAAAATATAGTTTTTAATTCAGAGTAAGGACAATCAAATGAATTGTAATCAGAGATAGTGAACACTAGACTAATTAATCAATGTTAGAATAAACATTTACAGTTATGCTTTCCAGACCTATATTCCTACCCATGAACAGCTACTACCAGTACATCTGGATTTCCATCTCTTTGTCTATGTATCTTTCTACCAACATACATACCTATTCACCATCTGGCTAGCAACCTACTATACCAGACATGATAGACTAAGTTATGCTCCAGTAACAAATACCTGTGAAATTTCTGTGGCTTAATAAATGTATTTTTTCATCCTACCACATGTCCAGTCTTGGTTGGGGAGATTCTGTTCACCTAGGTACCTGGGAACCAGGGTAATAAAATTTCCATTCAACCCAGCAGGGACACCGAATATGGCAAAGCACACCCTAGTTCGCAAAGCCTCACCCAGAAGTGATATATCTTTTTACTTCTGATCATAACTCATTCATCAAAGCAAGTCTCATAGCCAAGCTAACAACTCTAAGGCAGCAATCCTGCCACGTGACCCTGACATGTCCTCAGAAGAATGAAGATATTTGTGAGTGGCAAGCGGCAGAGATGACATTTTGTTTTTTGGAGTTTATAAACAATTTAGTAGTCGAAATTAGGTTTGGAATGGAAAATAAAATCTTTCCCAATTTGCAAATCCTCTAAGAGGATCAAATGATTTAACCGTATTAGTCAGAGTGTGCATCATAAATCATTTCCATTTCTATCTCAAACTGTATTTTTCCCTTGCCCTAATTCCTCTGTTCCTCTATTACCAAGTGAACAAGAAAGTAAGGATGTGGACAGCTGGTGTCAGTAACTCGCACAGAAGATGACTTTGTGATATGCTATTAAATAAAAAGCCCAGAGTTATTCATTCTAGGGGATCTAAAACAAATTCTGAATAGTTTTGATTATTTAAACTGCTTTAAAAACTATCCCAAGGAATAGAGTATTAATGTCAGAGCATTATCATCAGTGATTCAGATCGGGAAACTGTTATGAAAATACGACCTATAATAGTAGGTAGCTCAGGGACCAGTTTACTTCAATGCCTACCAAATATATTAACTGATTAATGTTTTAAGTGTTTTTTAAAGAAGTGATATATTATATGGCTTTCCTGGTGGTTCAGTGGTAAAGAACCCACCTGCCAATGCAGGAGACATAGGTTTGATTCCTGGGTTAGGACAACCCTCTGGAGAAGGAAATGGCAATCCATTGCAGTACTCTTGCCTGGGAAATCCAATGGACATAGGAGCCGGGTGGGCTACAGTCCATGTAGTCTGAAAGAGTCAGACACGACTAAGCTCACATACAGATACATTAGATAAAATATGGGAAAGCAACATCTTTAGCCATTGCACGATGCAACTAAGATATATCAAACTGTTACATATATTGGTAGATCCCAAAGGGCACTGTCTTGAGGAAGAGAAAGATGGACAAGGTCATCTTAAGAGGGGATCTGAGTCTAGGACAAGTTGGATACCAAAGTACACAGCCCTCTGAGTTAGGTGGCAGCAGAGATGGAGGCCAAGGTAGCTGATTGAGTCATACTAGAAACTATGGATTCGAGGCAGACAGGTTCCAGGGATGACCTCTGATGAGACTAGACACAAATGCTCATTTATAACCAATTTTGTCAACTCACTGGTAAAGGGTGGAAAAAGCGGAGATGATGGGATGACAGTTTGCAGCCCTTGGAAAGGGGAACTGAGCCAGCAGCGGGCACACAGAGGACTCCCTGAGGCCCAGGGCAAGTCTTACTGGGACATGGGCAGAAAAGGACTTCTGCACCTGGGGTAGCAGAGGAGGATGCTTCCTAGAAAAAATTCATGAAGACTCTGAAGAACCAAAGCTTGCTGCAGAGGGAAATTCCAAGCTGGTGGTTGAGGGCTTGGCTTTCATTTCCTGGTCCCTGAGCAGTTTAGGGAGGGTGAAACTGGCCTCTGTCACACACACACTTCTTGCCAGACCTCGGCTACTCTGAGCAGAGAAATGAGGGTCTCCTAGTCCTAAAAATGGAGGGGACAGGCTGAGGGAAGAGGGATAGATGAGGCGAAATTGGATTCAGAAAAATTCTGCCAATCCTGCAATGGCCCAGTTAGTCCACCCTTCTTTTAAAGTCCAGAAGGTGTATGTTTGGTGATATATATGCATGTTTCAATCAAGCCAGCAAGTATTTTTTTCAGTCCAATATAATAAGCAAAGTGGTTGAGCTATTTTTTTTAGTGCATCAAATATACTGGAATTAAAAAAAATATTTTGTAATTATAAAATTAATATCTAAGAATTGCAAATATTTTTGGAAAAGCAGAAAACTATAAAGAAAAAAGTTTAAAGTAACCATAAGCTCACTGCCAGGAGATGGCTATTGTTAATGTTTAAAATAGTTCCTTTTCGTCTTTCTCTTTGCAGTTTTTAACACTCTAGACTTGCAAAAACATTTAAAATTATATGTTATATAGTTTGGACACTATATTTGTCAATTTTAAATAAAACATGAATGTCTTTCTATGTATGGGAAACTCTAATACTATTTTAATGGCTTTACATCATCTTACTGGTTCACTAGCACTTATTCATTTTCCTATTGTTAGTCCAACATTTCATTATTATAAGCTACACTGAAAGGCATTCATAAGTGCATTTCAGTATAATTAAAAAATATCAGTCAATCGGTCAGTTCAGTCGCTCAGTCCTGTCCGACTCTTTGTGACCCCATGAATCGCAGCACGCCAGGCCTTCCTGTCCATCATCAACTCCCAAAGTTCACTCAGATTTGCATTCATCGAGTCAGTGATGCCATCCAGCCATCTCATCCTCTGTCGTCCCCTTCTCCTCCTGCCCCCAATCCCTCCCAGTATCAAAGTCTTTCCCAATGAGTCAGCTCTTCGCATGAGGTGGCAAAGCACTGGAGTTTCAGCTTTAGCATCATTTCTTCCAAAGAAATCCCAGGGTTGGTCTCCTTCCGAAATATGTATTAAATATAAGTATATTATATTATATATATATGAGCATATAACTTTGTCCACATTTTGAATTGTTTCTTTAAGATAAGTTCTGAGAAGTGAAATCCAAGAGTCAGAAGACAAACATTGAAGTAGTTTTGAAACATGACCCTGAAATTCTCCGACACTTTCTAGGGAGGGCTGAGGGTCTATATCCTTTCTTGAATCTCGGCAGGTTTGGGACAACTTCAACCAACAGAGTAAGCAGAACTGATGCTGTGTGGTCTCTGAAATTTGATGGCTGGAGCACTCACACTTGAACCTCTGAGTTGTCATATACACAACATGACTACCCTATGGCTACCACGCGGGGAGGAAGCCAACCCACATGGAAGCCAAGGGAGGACTTTAGGGGACGTTGCTGGCCTCTGCACAGCTAGTTGAGAAACCAAACTTGTGAGTGAGCAAGCCTTCTGAAATTTTCAGCCCCTGGCCGCTGAGTCACCCCCAGCCTTCAGGTCTTACCAGCTGAAGCCCCCACATGTCCTAGAGCAGACAAACCATCTGCTTGACAAACCCACTGTTCGAATTCCTGATTCCCAGAATCTGTGAACTTAATAAAATGATGCTGTAAGCCAAGTTTCTGGGTCATTTTTCAGGTAGCAATAGCAACCGGGTCAAACATTTTCGGGGTCCTTGATTTATCCTGTCAATTTGTTTTCTAGGCAGCTTATGGCAATTTGGCCTCCCACCTAGAGCACACGAAACCTCCCACTGCACTGCACTGATCCACACTGACATATTACAGACTTCATCTCTTGTTTAATCTTAAAAAGTTTAACTATGGAAAATGAACATTCACAAAAATGAGGAACTAATATATGAATGACCATGTACCCATCAGCTAGCACCAGTAATTCCCACTCTTACATCATCTCTGCCCCTTCCTACTCCCATTTCTTCTACCAGCAGAGCTGTTATATTTATACATTATTCTTCTTAAATAAAGATATATTTGCTCCTGTAGTCAATGAAGACCAAGATTTGCCAGAAATAGCTTCATTAAACAATAAACAATGGAGTAAGAAGATTGCTGAATACATATTAAATACTACATATTAAATAGTTACAACAAGCAAAGAGCTGTTGTATCACATGTACTTATTTATGCCTCTTAGGAATTCTAAGAGGTAGGTCAAATTAATTATAATCAGCCCATTTTACAGATGAGGACACAGGAAACGAACCTGTTCCAGTTTGCATAGCTAACTAGGAAGTGGTAGAGACAGAAATGGAACCCAAGCCAATTTGGCCTTGAAGCCCAGGCTGATAATCCCTCTACTACTTCACTGCTCTTGAAGAAGCCTAAATTTTGAAGTTGCTCAGTCGTGTCTGACTCTTTGCAACCCCGTGGACTGTAGCCTACCAGGCTCCTCAGTCCATGGGATTCTCCCGGCAAGAATACTGGAGTGGGTTGCCATTTCTTTCTCCAGGGGATCTTCCCGACCCAGGGGTCGAACCCGGGTCTCCCACATTGGAGGCAGACGCTTTAACCTCTGAGCCACCAGGTTGGTTATAGCAAATTAGCTTGTATGGCACACTGCACTGATCCTCTAACCCACCATCATCCCAGTTACTAGGAGGATATTTGAAGGGTGAAGATAGATATGGTGCCATTTGATGAGGTAGCTCAAGTATTTCTGGTTTGTGTGGAGCCTTATAAAGAAAAAAGCCAGGCTAGAAAAAAAAGACAACTGTATTATAGGCTCATGAATCAGGGTTTCTACTGCATATGAAATAGGTTGTTTTATACTAAAAGGAAAAAATACAACCTCTGGATTAATATGGTAGAATGAAGCTGAATCTTACTGCATTCCTAAGGAAATAATGGGAAAAAGTAGAAGCAAGTCCTTCAAAAATTCATCAGCAGCAATCAGTGAGGAAAGGAGCCTATTCCACTGCCATAAACCTTGAAACAATGGTCCAGAAAGAACACAGACTCAGGGTCAAGCAAGGCTGCCAACCCCAGTTCCTTGGGTCCCAAGTTACTAAACCGTAAACCTTCTCATCAAAACTTCATATCTACAAATCTATGTGATTACCCTTATTTTTTCTGCTTTCTGGGTTGCAGGGAATGGAAATGGCTGCTGAGGTAAATTGGGTGAAATAGTCAATTGGAATAACTTGGACAGGAAAGCTCCTAGGCTACCCTCTAAACCAGGGGTCCCCAACCTCCAGGGTCTAATGCCTGATGTTCTGAGGTGGAGCTGATATAATAATAATAGAAATAAGGTGCACAATAAATATAATGCTCTTGAGTACTTCCCTGGCGGCAGAGTGATAAAGAATCAGCCTGCCAACGCATGGGACACGGATTCGATCCATGGCTCGGGAAGATTCCACACGCCGTTCCACAACTACCGAGCCCATGCCCTACAGCCCAAGCTCCACAACAAGAGAAGTCATCACAATGAGAAGCCTGTGCACTGAAAAGGAAGAGTAGCCCCTACTCCCTGCAACTATAGAAAGCCTGAGCACAGCAACGAAGATCCAGAGCAATCCAAACAAAAAAAATTAATTAAATAAATAAATGTAATGCACTTGCCCCAAACCATCACACATCCGCTACCATCCAGGGAAAAACTGTCTTCCACAAAACTGGTCCCGAGTGCCAGAAAATTGGGGACCACTGCTCCAAACTGGAGAAGGGATCCAAACCCTGTAGAAATGCAAAATGACGAATGAACTCAGAGAGAAGCACGTAGCCCAGGCTCTCTAAGAGGGCTCCAGCCTCAGAGGAGCCCCCCTGCCATGGCCAGAGGGTGCAGAAAAACAGCAAATGCATCGAGCCCTCCAATTATCGCACCACACCGAAAACAAACTGGTTTCAGATAAGGCGGGAAGACAGTCACGGAGTCACCCACACAACATCAGAGCAAACCGGGGGGTTGACAGAGCTGCCCGAACTTGAGCAGATGAAAAGCCTTAGCACTGGAGAGGACGCACCGTGCTGTGGGGCTGGGGGCGGAGTGGGGGTGGAAGGAACCAAGGGGAACAAAAGACAAACACACTGCAGCTGGCATGAAGATGTAACGCAAGGAAAAGGAAGATCTGACCTTACCAGCGTCTAGGACAAGGCAGACCCAGGCAGCGGGACCTTTGAGAGAGGAGAAAATGGAGGAGAGCAGAACCAGCCAGAATGCGTCCACCTGAGACAGTGCTGAAGACCTTATTCTTTCATGAAATTCAAGGAAGTGAGCCAGCTCCAGCTTTCGGACTAATATTGAACCCTTCAAGGGCTTCCCAGGTGGTGCAGTGGTAAAGAATATGCCTGCAATCGCAGGAGATGCAGGAGACTCAGGTTCCATCCCTGGGTCAGGAAGATTGCCTAGGGGAGGAAATGGCAGGCCACTCCAGTATTCTTGCCTGGAAAATCCCATGGACAGAAGAGCCTGGTGGGCCACAGTCTATGGGGTCACAAAGAGTTGGACACAACTGAGCATGCACGCACACACACACACACACACACACACACACACACACACACCTGCAGACAGCTATTTGAGTACCATGATGCATTAGGTACTAAGCTCTTTTCCTGCATTAAATCATTGAATCCTTACAGTAACCCTACGAGATTATACTCTTATCATCCCATTTTACAGATAAATATATTTACCCAGGGGCTGAAGAGGTGGTCTGCATTCAGAATCTACCCTCTTATCCATTATACTCCCCGGAGTCCCCTTTACTCAAGAAAAAAGAAAAAGAATCTTCCTCTAGAGCTAGAGGAACCCATTAGAACTACTGGACAGACAGAACTAACCACAGCCTGCCTATCCTGAGAGAAGTTAAGAGTTTTCTTTGATTTTTTTTTTTCCTTCCCACTCCTATCCTCAGAAACAGGTAAAGAAGGAAAGCATCAGCCACCCACTTGGTTACACTTTTGCTACCAAACCTTATTGTCCATGTAAAAAACCGGGTGAAATTAATGCGATCTCTGTTAAGTGCTAAGAGCTTTCTCTTGGGTAAATGAAAATCCCTCCACCAACAGGTTTGGCTTCCCAGGCTGCAGACTACACCCATACATAAAACACCCACGCAGGCACACACAGCTTGCAGCAGTGTTTTAACACAGACATAATTATGACTCACAGATAACCATGGCTGGAGCATAAAGCACTCAACCAGAGTTACATAAGCATGGATGACATCCATTTTCTACTAGAGCAGTACTAACAAGATGCATCGTGGGTTGGAGATTCAATTAGCAGAAGGCAGAATAGGCCATTTATTGCAATGAATTCTTGAAACGGGGAGGGGAAGGGGGGAACTGTCTTGTAATCACTAGTCCACTGTGG
Organism: Ovis aries; assembly: GCF_016772045.2. NCBI lineage: Eukaryota > Metazoa > Chordata > Mammalia > Artiodactyla > Bovidae > Ovis > Ovis aries. The sequence goes on along the minus strand of NC_056073.1, from coordinate 36,864,524 downwards.
GGAGCGTAATATTGCAGCAGTTAACAACAAACTCGGTGATAAGCCCAAATGTCTCTTCCAGAGAGGAATTTGGTCTCCAAACCAGTGACTCTGACTCAATATTTCGTGTTCTAGGGTTGATTACCCTTAAATAATTCCCACATGTGAATGATGTTTTCTTTTTTATATCTCCCGGAAAGTACCTAAATTATATCAAACTTCTCAAGTCAAGAATAGGAGAGAAGGACAAAGCCAGGGTTCTCAGCTCAGAAGCATAAGGGATACAGGAAATACCTACAGCCTGTGGGGCCGCAAAAGTGTTTGACCCAAATGCTGTACCCTCCTCTCTGTTTTGTTTGTTCCTTGATCCTTCTCTAAAGTTTTTGGTGTATGAGTGTATGGAAAACGTGTGAGAATAGGAAGGGTAGAAGGAGCTGATTATTGGAGACCTGATTATAAGAAGTTGACTGTAAAAAATAGATCACTGGGGACTTCCCTGATGGTCCAGTGATTCAGAATACACACATCCACTGCAAGGTGGTGCAGGTTCGATTCCTAGTCGGGGAACTATCGGGGAACTAAGATTCCTGCATACTGCCTGGCGGACCAAAAAAAAAAAAAAATCATTGGCAGCCCTATCCTCTGTGACCTATTCTCTATAAAATATTAGTATTCCTGTCTCTATAGTACACCCAACTGTTGGCACATAAAGGTGTTAGGTGTAAAGGTGTTAGGAAGATAAGCAGGAAGAGAGATCAGGTGACATCAAAAGGAGGATTGTGGCTGAAAGCGGTGTTGGCGCCAGTAAAACTCCCCCCTGCAGCAATGAGGGTGTGCTATAGGAAATGATCTCACATCTGGGGAGACTCTGGGGCCCTCCCTGAAGCAACAGGATGTTTAGACTCTAAGTGAGAACAAGTCAGCAAGAACTACTACTATTCAAAATCATCAAGGGTATTTAAGTACTTGCACTGGTATGAGTGCAGGGGACAGGAGAACAAAGTGTATCAGTGGAAGAATCAGGAAGAGTGAGAAGAGGGGAAAAAGGGGGCCACTGAAAAGCAATTACAGGGAAGCCAAGAAGGTAGGGAGTTTCAAGAAGAGAGAAATTAAGTGTCCAAATAGTAGATGTCTTGAAATGTTTACTCCTTTAAAAAACAGAAGTCCTTTCTGAATCCTACACATCTCCCTTGTGCTCTCTCCCAACTACTGTCCAACCACGCTCTTCCTCAAGAGAAGTCCACTGTCCTTTTGTTCCTCTCCACCCTGCCTCTGAGTAATTCCATCCACTCTTGTACCTCCTTGCTCAAATGCCCAGGTCACAGTATCTGATGCATGTTTTCTGAGTTAATTTATAGATGTGAAACCCTAACCAAATGGAAGAAATTAACTACTTGATAATCATGAGCGGGTAGCCCCCCATGCCTGCTGAAGCCTAAGGTGATCAGGTTAATACCTGTGACATCTGTTACCTCACCACGAACCAATCAGAGGATTGGGCACGAGCTGTACCCTGGAATGCATTCCTCCCACCCCCGCCCCACTTACCTGGCCTTTAAAAATGCTTTGCTGAAAACTTTGGAGGAGTTTGAGCTTTTTGAGCACTCACTGTCCTGGATCCCTTGCTTGGTGCCCTGCAGTAAACGCTGCACTTTGCTTCACCACAACCAGACTGACTTTACTGTGCGTGGGTGAGCAAATCCAAGCTTAGTTTGGTAACACTTCCCTTATTCTTAGCCACCTCTCATCTACGTGTTCAGAGTCCCAGATCAACCCTACCTCTCTCTATCTCTCCCTCAAGTTTAGGCTTTTTTTTTTTCTTTTTCAACTTCTTGCTAAACAGTTTCACCTGGATGTCCTACTGACCCAAGTGAACAATTCTCCCTGTCTGTAACTTTCAGCTAGACGCCCTACTATCTGACCATCACCGAAGCTGGAAACCTGAAAGGCATTTTTTACAATTCCTTACCTCCAACCCTCATTTCTGATACCTGAGACTTGCCTCTTTTGAATTCTAAACATTTCTCAGATTCATCATCCCCTCTCCAGCCTGAGTACTTCCTGCCACTTCATCTCTCCTCTACCACCACTGCGCGTATGCGCGTGCATGCTCAGTCAAGTCCGATTCTTTGCAACCGCATGGACTGTAGCCTGCCAGGCTCCTCTGTCTGTGGATTTCCCGGGCAAGAATACTGGAGTGGGTTGCCATTTCCTTCTCCAGGGGATCTTCCCTACCCAGGGATTGAACCCACGTTTCCTGCATTGGCAAACAGATTCTTTACCACTGAGCTACCTGGGAAGCCGCCACCATGATGATCTATTATTGATCTCCTCTTCTCTGGTCTTGCCTCCCTCAAGCCATCCTTCCCACATTCTCAGGGTCAGCTGACGGCAAAGCTCACCATTTCACTCTCCTCTTTCAAACTTCTCTGGGACTTCCGTGGTGGTCCAGTGGTTAAGAATCTGCCGTCCAATACAGGGGATGCAGGTTCTCCCTGGTGGGAGAACTAAGACCCCACACGCTGTGGGGCTACTGAGCCTGTGTGCGTGGAGCCCACACAGCACAACCAAAAAGGCACACACAGGGTAACAAAAGATCTCACATGCCGCAGTGAAGATCCCACGTGTGGCACTGAAGAACCGATGCAGCCAAATGAATAAACAGATACCAAAAAACCCAACTCTTCAATTGCTGCCAACATCCATGGACACTATGTAAACAACTTAAGTGTCCATCAATGGATGCATGGATAAAGGAAATGTGGTATCAACACACAATGGAAGATCATTCAGCCATAAAAGAGAAATTTTGTCATTTGCAACAAAATCGATGAATCTTGAGGGCATTATGTTAAGTGAAATAAGTCCGAGAAAGAAATATCATGTGATCTCTCTTATATGCGTCTCCTTGGACAATTCATCGCCCAATGTTAGACAAGAGCCCAGTTTCAGGCCCTGGAAGGGGTCCGCCTTCCTGCAACAAATGGTGACTCTGGTGGGACTCTTCTTCACTGAGACTGACATCCTGACCATTCGGGGTACTCAGGGGCCAGCTTGCCTGCCGATGGACCAGACCCAGCGGCCGCAACTGGGACCCTTTTGTCCCTGGTCACCTCCTGACGCAGACAGCTGGCCAGAGTGCCCCGACCGGTAAGGAACAAGAGACTTTATTGACTTCTCTCCCCTTCCCTCTCTCTTTCCTCTCCTTAACCCTTCCTATCCTTCCCTGTTTTTCTAGTCCCCTGGTCCTGGACGTAGGAATCTGGTTGAAGGGCCCTCAGCCTGAGCTGAGGATTGGAGATTGATCACCTCCTCTTGGCAGAGAACTCGAATTCTGGTTCTGGTCTGGTCTGATTTCTGGTAGGGCCGAGTTCTAGTCCTCCCTTCTCTGGAGGCCCAGGGAAACGTCCCATAACGCCTGGGTATCTGTAGGTGGCAGGAGACATCTGTAAGGCCACTCCTTTTGCCCCCCTCTCCCATCTCCTCCCCCTTCTTCTTTCAACCTGGTTTCCTTTCCTCCCTTGAAATCTTTGATGTTAGTGCTTAGATCTGAAGTTCTGTGTCTCTATAGGAGGTTTTCTGAGAGACTGTATTCTTGTATTTAAGGGCTTCCCTGATGGCTCAGAGGTTAAAGCGTCTGCCTGCAATGCAGGAGACCTGGGTTCGATCCCTGGGTTGGGAAGATCCCCTGGAGAAGGAAATGGCAACCCATTCCAGTATTCTTGCCTGGAGAATCCCATGGATGGAGGAGCTTGGTGGGCGACAGTTCACGGGTCGCAAAGAGTTGGACATGACTGAGCAACTTCACTTTCACTTTCTCTTCTATGTGGAATTTAAAAAAAATAACAACTCCTCATCAGTAAAGAGAACATATTGGTGCTTGTCAGAAGCAAGTGGTGGGTACGGGTGAAATGGGTGAAGGCAGTCAAAAGATACAAATTCCAGTTATAAAAAATAAGTCATGGAATGTAATATACAGCATGGAAATTATAGTTAATAATGCATGTGTGTGTTAGTCACTCAGTCGTGTTTGACTCTTTGTGACCCTATGGACTATAGCACGCCAGGCTCCTCTGTCCGTGGGATTCCCCAAGCAAGACTACTGGAGTGGGTTGCCATTCCCTTCTCCAGGGGATCTTCCCAATCCAGGGATCAAACCTGGGTCTCCTGCATTGCAGGCAGATGCTCTACCATCTGAACCTTCAGGGAAGTCCATAGTTAATAATACTGTGTTACATATTGGAAACTTGCTAAGAAGGCAGATTTTAAAAGTTATCGTCACTGGAAAATATTTGCTATGTATGATGACAGATGTCAACTAGACTTACTGTGGTGATCACTTTGCAACGTATACAACTATCAAATCATCACACTGTATACCTGAAACTGCTGCTGCTGCTGCTGCTGCTAAGTCACATCAGTCATGTCCGACTCTGTATAATAGACATATAACATTAACCTGAAACTGACATGATGTTATATGTCTATTATATCTCAGTTGAAAAAGAAACTTCACTTGCTGCCCATCATGCATTGGATAAAAGTTCCATGTCCCTCCATCATCCAGCCCCTGCCTTCCTCTTCCATCTCCTCCCAATGCTCTCTTCCCCAAACTCCAACAACAATGAAACTTATGAGGTTCTAATTACACGTGATGCTACTTATTCCTCTGTTTCTCTGCTCATGCCTCTTCCCTGAGCCCAGCTCAGCCTGACCATCTCATACTTTAAGACTCAACTTTCTCCAAAAAGCTTATCTGGTCCTTCCAGGCTACTTTTCCTCCTAGTACCTCATATGATTTTTAGTTCATGCAATAAAACACTCAGAATTGTACCCAACAAGTGGCCTAGAGTAATAACTCCAGTACACTACTGCTGCTGCTGCTAAGTCGCTTCAGTCGTGTCCGACTCTATGCGACCCCATAGATGGCAGCCCACCAGGCTCCCCCATCCCTGGGATTCTCCAGGCAAGAACACTGGAGTGGGTTGCCATTTCCTTCTCCAATGCATGAAAGTGAAAAGTGAAAGTGAAGTCGCTTAGTCATGTCCAACTCCTAGCGACCCCATGAACTATAGCCTACCAGGCTCCTCCGTCCATGGGATTTTCCAGGCAAGAGTACTGGGTGGGGTGCCATTGCCTTCTCCGCCAGTACACTACACAGCTACTCTGTTGCATCCCACATCATATTTATAGTACCTGTTCCTATTTGTCTTAGATACTGAGCTACTTGAGGACTTGCAGGATACCTTTCATCTGGGCATCCAGATCTACTCCACCCTACTCCTTCTTATTCTCCTTGAGGAGGCTGATGTACAGAAGCATCAACTGGGTTCCTCCTTCACTGGCTTCCAATCGGTTTGGAAGGGACCCATCAGGGTGAGGCAGAGAAGGCAATGGCAACCCACTCCAGTACTCTTGCCTGGAAAATCCCATGGGCGGAGGAGCCTGGTAGGCTGCAGTCTATGGGGTCGTGAGGAGCTGGACAGAACTGAGCAACTTCACTTTAACTTTTCACTTTCATTCACTGGAGAAGGAAATGGCAACCCACTCCAGTGTTCTTGCCTGGAGAATCCCAGGGATGAGGGAGCCCGGTCCCTGGGCAGGAGCATCTCTGCTTACCTTCCTGGTCCTTCTTCTCCTTCACCTCCCATGTCCCAGTAGCTCTGCTCCCCATCTCCCCCAGTTTCATGCCAAAGGACGGTAAGGGATTCCTGCTGTTACTGGTCTTAGAAGACTACACTATCCCATGTGTTTTCCTACACTCTGTCTACATTCTCTTCATTTTTAAACTTTTTTTTAAACCATCTCTTTTTTTTAGATTAGTTTTTATTGGAGTATACTTCATGATGTTGTGTTAGTGTCTACTGTATAGCAAAATGAATCAGCCATACATATACATATATCCCCCCTTTTTTTGGATTTTCTTTCCATATCAGGTCACCACAGTATATTAGAGTTCCCTGTGCTATATAGTATATTCTCATTAGTTGTCCATTTTATACACAGTATCGATAGTGTACATATGTCAATTCCAATTGCCCAATTCCACCCCACATTCTCTTCAACTTACCCAGCTTTAAATACCATACATTTTCTACTGGAATCCTAACTGGTACAGGATAGTTATCTCTGGATATTCCCATCTAGCAGAGTGCTTGGCAGACAGTAGGTGCTCAATAATGAACTACATGAATAAATGTGTCATCCTGCTGCAGTTCATCAAGTCACACCCAACTATGTCTGAGACAAGAGTGATAATTAACAAAGTAACTAAACTGGTTCAAGAGGAAATAGAAAGACTATCAAAAGCCAAGGAAGGGGAGTAGTCCCAACAGAGGGACTCAGAGTCTGTTAGAGAAAGCAGGGATGGTCTTGATCTTCCTGGTAAATTTAGGAGAAAGGAAGTTCACCTTTGGAATGTAAAGAAGGTTGGAACAACTAATGTGAAGAAGGAGATATGGAAGATAGAGAAAAAAGAACTATCAATTATCAGGGAAAGCTGAGTTGGCATTAGTAATTGTTTGTATTTGCATATTTCTATAGTACGCTGGGGTAATGACTCTCTGATGTGAATAGAGGGACAGAATCCAAATAAACACTGTGTTGAGTACTCCCATGGGCCAGGCATTAGGGTATAATCTGGAGACATAACAATGAATGAGACATGATTTCTATATTCAGATAAAAAAGAATAGTAGAGAAGACAAATACAAAAACAGATCATTTCAGGGCCATTTGGTAAAGACTATGGTCTATGGGGAGCGCCAATAGACATAGGAAGGGTTATCAAGCCAGCTTGGAAGAGAGAATGGGAAAGAAATCCAGGAAGACTTTCTGAGGCAGTGCCCTTGAAGAGTCAGCCAGGTGAAGAAGGGCAGCCCAGACTTGTAGTAAGTACACTGAGCAGGGGAGAAAGTCAATGGGATAGAAACCTACTAGGGGCTGCTTGGGAAAATGTGTTGTCTATTATTAGCTTTAATTACAAAAGGTATCATTAAAACATGTCTGTAAATAATTCAAAGAAGCCAAAAGAGGATTTACAAAGTAAAATCAGAAAGTCTGCTCCCTCCTCACTTTCAGTTCCCCTCCACTCCTTAGCGATAAACCCTACTAATAACTGGAAAGGTTTCCCAAATTTTCTTCTGTGTGGTGAAATAATATGTTGATATATTAATTGGGGTGATTTTGTCTTTGATATTTGTTTTCCTTTCTTTTTTTTTTTGTAATTCTTTTTTATGTGATAACTCACTTAGTCATACATAGGTCCCTACAGACTCTATAGTCGTTCAGTCGTGTCCAACTCTTTGCAACCCATGGACTGTAGCCTGCCAGGTTCCTCTGTCCATGGGGATTCTCCAGGCAAGAATATTGGAGTAGGTTGCCATGCCCTCCTCCAGGGGATCTCCCCAACCCACGGATCAAACCCAGGTCTCCCACATTGCAAGCAGATTCTTTACCATCTGAGCCACCAGAACCCATTTTTAAATATTTTTGTGACTAAATGAAAAGTCCTGAAGTTCTTGCAGACAGCATAAGGGTATTGGTGAAGGATCTGAGTCAGAGACAACAGAATCACTCTAGCTAGCCATGACAGAAATGGATTTATCACTGCTATCTAAGCTTAAGGAATTTCCAAACGGGGCAGGTCCAGGTTTGGCGGCCACAGGGCCAGGAACAATGCCTTCAGGATAAACACCCAACCACACCAGGACCCTGTCTAACACCCACTCAGCTGCCGCTAGGACCATGGGGCGCCAGACAGCTGTGCCGCCATCGGGTGGCCCTGGAGGGATCACAGTCTCCACCACAGAATTCTCTCTCCCCAGGGGCTGCCAGCTCATATCATTTGCTCCACCTTCTGAGTTTCTGGCAGAAGCTACTTACAAATGAATTTGCAAAGTGGATTTTAAGCTTTCTAGTCTCCGAAGTCAATTGGCACCCCAATCCAGTACTCTTGTCTGGAAAATCCCGTGGATGGAGGAGCCTGGTGGGCTGCAGTCCATGGGGTCGCTAAGAGTCGGACATGACTGTGCGACTTCACTTTCACTTTGCACTTTCCTGCATTGGAGAAGGAAATGGCAACCCACTCCAGTGTTCTTGCCTGGAGAATCCCAGGGACGGGGGAGCCTGGTGGGCTGCTGTCATGGGGTCACACAGAGTCAGACACGACTAAAGCAACTTAGCAGCAGCAGCAGTCTCCTAAGTACAATCCAGAAGGGTTTGGAGTGAGCTCTACACAATTGACAGATTTCACTACAAGGAAACATACTTTTTCCCCCTAAAGATTCAATAAAGTTTTGTCTTCTGTGAATGAGGGGATGAAAAGAGAGATGATTGAGAAATATCTTTGTTTTCTTGAATTGGCTTTCTTACAATGTGTCCTGTGCATGAGTGCACAGCTGTGAGAGAGAATTAGAGGCTCCAGCTGTAAGAACAAGGTGAGGGGACTTCCCTGGTGATCTGGTGGTTAGGAATCCACCTTGCAATGCAGGTGATGTGGTTTTTATCCATGGTTGGGAACTAAGATCCCACATGCTGTGGGGCAACTACTGAGCCTTTGGGCCTCAATTAGAGAGTCTATGCCACAGCTAAGACCCAATGCAGCCCAAAATAAATAAATAAATAAAAGAACAAGGTGGGAACTGGAAACTGGTCAAGAGTCAACATTTCCAAACCAGGATAGCCAGTCACCTGTTAATACAGATATGACAGTAATGGACATCCATGGCACTGTCCCCCCCAGCACTGACCTCTCTGTTCCTGAGAAGTGCCCTCCCCATCCCTACTCCCATCTGTTCAATACATGGCTACTTCAGAACTTCCCTTCCCTTGTTCATCTATGCTCTTTATCATTCTTGCATGACTACAATTCCCAGCCAAAGGTGGCTGAGCGAAGGAGTGGCAACTGGAGCCAAACCAAAATAATGCCTACCTTTACTGGTGGTTTTGAGTTTGTGACTTGGTGGTGGAACCCATAAGATCTGACCCTAGAGAGCTATTCGTAGCCCTGTCTCTTACTAGTCTGCAATGAAAGAAATAAAGCTAAGCCAAATGAGGGAAGCCATGGCCATAGACAGAGTTCCAGTAGTACTTGAGCTACTGGTTCAAGTCGTCCCCAGGATGTACCTGCATTACAGCCCTCTGTGATTTACCCGATGAAGTTTCAGACACCATCACACAAAAGATGCACCGCACGTTATGTATGCATTTTATGTAAATATTCTTGTAAAAACAGTAATGTTCCATCAATTGTCAGACTCATTTCAGAGCTATTTAAAAAATTATAATGCAAATTTTAGTATCAATGAGAGGTATTCAACTCTTCCTTGGCATCTAAGCAAATTCAAGTTGGCTTGCCATGAATTACAATGACAAGAATAACTAATGTATTATGGACTTACATATGTGAATATGATGCAGAAAAAAGTTCCGACCTGGGAGTAGGATAATGTGAAAAACACACGGCAGTAAGTATTTCTTAAGGGAAAAATTATTTCATGCAAGAATTATAAACAGCATAAATTACCCTGAAAGTAAGCGTGAGTGCCAGTGTCCTCATTTGCCCCAGTATTACTTGGAAGCACTCTGGTGCCCCATCTTGAGGTGAAGAACTAATGACAGTAACAATAGTTTCAAGCAAGTCAATTAAGCTGTTTTCTTATAATTATCAAACAAACACAATTTTGGATATTGGTTCATATACATAAGCATCTTCTCAAGAGTGAGAAAGTCCTCAGAATCCAGCCTCTTCATATAGTTAAATCATATTCTAACAATTAGTGATGAGAGAATAATTCAAACTAAAGAAAGCTTTGTTGTTGTTCAGTTGCTAAGTCATGTCCAGCTATTGGCAACCCGATGGACTGTAGCATGCCAGGCTTCTCTGTCCTCCACCATCTCCTGGAGTTTGTGCAAGTTCATGTCTGTTGAGGTGATGATGTCATCCAACCATCTCATCCTCTGCTGCCCTCTTCTCTTGCCCTCAGTCTTTCCCAGCATCAGGGTCTGTTCCAGTGAGTTGACTCTTCGCATCAGATGGCCAAAGTGTTGGAACTTCAGCTTTAGCACCAGTCCTTCCAATGAATATTTAGGATTGATTTCCTTTAGGATTGACTGGTTTGATAACCAGTAAAAATTAACTTTTTTAAAGAAAGCTTTAAAACTTTACAAATAAGCAAACTTTTCTTTGGGAACAAAGCCATTGATAAACTCAGACTTACCTTTGTCAGCACAGGTAAAGAAGACCAGTGGGAAGACTACAGAGATTTGCCAACTTTTAAAGGTGACAGTCCCACCAGAAAGAATTTACAGAGCAAAACAAGAACTCATTCTTACAAGTTCAAGTGTCCCGTAGCTCACTTTCATTTTAAATTTGACTCGTGGTCTCGCTTCTGCCATAGCATGAGCTGCAAACTCACACACTCTGCCAGATGGCTGCGGGAAGCCCATTAGTTATGCATCACACATCCTGATCAAAACTGAAAGAAATTATGCTCAGATTGAGGAGAGATGCTCGAGAGTAAGGCAATGATTAGAATTTTCTGTATTTCTACAGAAGATTTCACATCATCATTGTCCATAAATAAACTCATTCTTATGATCTGCAGACCCAAATTCTGGGATTGCTGCCAAAGGAACTCCTCTCATGGTTTGGGTCAAAACATGCACGTCCCTGTGATATTCATTACAGAATGCCATGGAGTTGATGCCTTTTCAAGGTTATCTCAAAAAGTCTGAGAATTAGACTGCAAGATAATACATTAAACATTGTGCCTTTCAGAGGATGTCTGTTTTTTAATGCATACCGGGGAGGAAGAGGAGGAATTCAGTTACAAAGGAAGCTTATTAGAAACTTCAAGAGAACAAACTTGAAAATTAATGGGAAATGCAATGTATAAATATTGGTGATGAGAAAGATATTAAGCAGCACTTTGAAAGGAACTGAGGGACCCAAAGTGCATACAACAATATCAACTAATTGCAAAATATATAATCTTTGAAATAAAATATAAGATTGTATTTGTTGCTCAACAAAACCATCAGATTGTATTGTAATCATATGTTACCAGTTTTCTGCTAAGTAGAAGACATTCATATAAAGGCTTATTCTAATGTAGTCTCCCCAGAAAAGTTCTTTTTTGTTAGTGCTTAAGGAAAACCAATTACTGTACATATGTCCATGGAAGCCAATCCCAGCTGCACTTGGTATTATTCTTTTGGCAAAGAGTGAAATGAATAACTATTCTAGTCCTTGGTTTCCTCATCTAGGAAATAAGAATTAAGATACCTATCTTTTGGGATTTCCCTGGTGGTCCAGTGGTTAAGACTCCATGCTCCCAATGCAGGGGGTCCTGGATTGGATCCCTGGTTAGTGAACTATAACCACATGCCACAGCTAAAGATCCCACATACTGCAACTGAGACCCAGCACAGCCAAAACAAAAACAAAACCTCTCTTTCCCCACCCACTGGGATGCTGTGAAGAAAAATGAGAGAGAGAGACATTTCAAAGAGGGGAAAGCTCTGTCTCAGATGAAGAGGAAAATATCTGTCTGTCCTAGTCCCAAATTTTCTGAAAAAGCTAGACAAATGAACTCTCACTGAGCATCTACGATAACTCCAAATCAGCTCCAGGGGAAGCTTAGAAGACCACAAACAGGCAACTGCAGAAATAGAAGTAGGGAAAATAGCACAGTGGTCCAGGGTGAAGGTGGCCCTCCAGTTGTGGGAGATGCAACCTATATATTCCCTGCTCCTGTGAAGCATCCAGCCTAGTGTCCAGGGGAACCCTGGAGATGCAGTGTCTAAGCCTGGAGTGTCTCCATTATATTCACCTGGGAAGCTTCCTGTGAACACAATCCCCGGGTGCCTCTCCCCATATCCAGTGAACTGGAGCATTAGGAATGAAGAGGCATGTAACAGGTAGAGAGGTAATTAGATGACGCCCTGGACTTCTCATCCAAACTCGCATCACTGAGGCTTTGCCCTTATTATATTCAGCAAGATCCTGGTTGAACAAAGAATTCATCATCTAAAATAAAACAAAATTAACCTTTGATTTTGAAACACCGTAGGTCTAATGGGCATCCTCCTGAACAGAAACTGATTTCTAGAGATTCATTCATTCACTCATCCTTCATTCCTTCAACAGATATTTCTTGTATGTCTCTTGTGGCACTAGGGTCCCAGCAGTGAAAAGGACAAAGTCCCAGCTCTGAGGAAGCTCTCACCAACATAAACTGGGCATCCAGACCCCCAGCTTTTGTTTTCTCAGGTTTGATTCTTTAACTGAACCAGATGTTCTTCCCATAATTCCAAACATTCCTTCTCACCCTACCCCCTTTCTGCCACCCTTTCTTCCCTCCGGAAAGTCATTTCTATTTATTCGCAAACACAGGTTTTAACGTTTGCTCATCTGAAGTTTATTAGTCTCTGCATATTTCTGCCCTTGATTCTGCACTGGGCAGAGCAGTAAAGCAAGTGCGTCTGGGTAACACGTGGTTGCTCCTTGCTTCATTTTCTTCTGTTCTATATTCAGGATGACATGTGGGAAAGACATCTTGGAGCAGGATGTTTACATGTACGGAGCTTGGGTAGATACAATTTGATGGGCAATGTAGACATAATCAACCGACAAAGACTTATGAGACATTCCTGAACATACAAAACAGTATTCTCACTCTCAAGAAGTGTACCAAGCTTCCTGTGATAGACAACACAGCCAAGGTAACAGAGACCTACCCTCTCCCTTCAGTAGCGTGAGCAGAGGAGAGGAGGGATTTTAAAGGTGGCAGGCAAATTACCTCCTGTTGAATTAACAGTCCAAAGTCAAAATAATAATTGCCTTATATTGAACAGTTTCACTTTAGGTACTATTTGTGTGCGTGTGAGAGAGAGAAAGAGTGAGAGAGACAGTGAGTGAGAGATGCAAAAATGGGAATAGTGTGTACCTAAAGGGACGAGCTTTTCACTGAATATCTCACCAGCTTTGGGCAGGATGAAAATAAGGTCACTTCTTGATAAAAACCAACAAAAAGGAAGACGGGAAGGTGACCCTCGGAGCATCCTCTCCTCCTTTGTTCTTCCTGCTCACCTTCAAGTGGGCTTTCTCATCACCATCCCTCCCATCTTTCTGCTCCCAGACATGGCTATCCAAGGTCCTACAGTTTGTCTTGCCTCCTCACTAGGGTATGAGGATACAGCATTCTATCCAGGCCCCTCCTTCATTCATCAACAGAGTAGGTCCAACTGTTCTGGTGGATGGACCTCCCTTCCTCCCTGCTTGAGAGCACCCCCCTCCTGCCCTTAAAGCTGCCTGGCCAAAGGGGAGGATGACCTTCCTAGACAGAAAGGGCTGTTGTCCACATAATATAAAGAGCCTTCTGGTCTCTCCAACAGTCCTCCAAGCTCATGTTATTGTGTTTTCTCCACTACCAAATTTAGCTTCTCTGATCCAGATTCTTTAACATTGCTGGTAAACTTTAACAGATCAAGTAAATTATTCCAGGCTAATCAGCTCATGGGAGAAGAGCCATCGATAATCTAAACACTTATCTGTTACCTGTCTCAGATGTCATCTGTGAATTATTACAATCTCTCAAAACAATGATGTCCCGACCTTTGTTTGCTTAACCCAAAGAAATGACTCTGTAAGAGAAGGAATTTTAGGCTAGAGTAGAAAGGGAAAAGGGAGGTATATTAGTACCGGAGGGTCCTTCTCTTCATACTAATACCTATAGGTCATCCCCCAACAAAACTAGTTCAACAAAGAAAATTTAGTAACCTTCTTGCAAATTACCTTTATTATGAAGGGAAAAACATTAATATATACTTCAAATGGTAGCCATGCTTTATATACTTTCTGCCATAGTTTAAAATGTTTTCACACAACCATAATGTGTAAGTATCTTTCTATACATTTCTGCCCCCCCCCCAAAAAAAAATAACCTCAGAGTTTAAAAAGAAGTCTGTTTTTGTAATAAATGTTGGGGGAAATAATTATAGGAATTAAATATCAGCTACTTGCTCTTAAACCAAGAACACATCATTTCTCTTTGAACTTTGAAACCATCATTGAGTAACAGAAGATAAAAATCATATTGTTCTGGCTTTTTATGTGTGCTTTTGTTTTGTGTTGAGAAACTTCACATATAAACAGAAAATACTATCCTGGAGAAAAGAATGTGATTTTTTTTTTCCTTTGGCAAATAAGATGTTAGCAAAGACATTTACCTTTGTAGAATTTATTAGAAACAAATTTACCTGCTATGTTAGTATCCTAGGTTGCTGTCATGTAGGGTTGTAAAACCAATGAAATTTATTGTCTCCTAGTCCTGGGGGCTAGAAGTCTGAAATCATGGTGTCAGCAGGACCATACTCCATCTAAAAGCTGTAGAAGAATCCTTCCTTGCCTCTTCCAGTCCCTGGTAGTTTTCTGGCAATTGTGGGCATTCCTCAGCTTGCAGCTACACACCTCAATCTCTGCCTTCATCATCATATGGCGTTTTCCCTGCCTGTGTCTTCACGTGGCCATCTTTTTATGCAAACACCAGTCTTACTGGATTAAGAGCCCACACTATTTCAGTATGACCTTGTTTAACTTAACTATGACTCTATTTCCAAATAAGAGGACATTGTGCAGTACTTGGGGTTGTTCTTATTCAGTTGCTAAGTCGTGTCTGACTCTTTGTGACTCCACGGACTGCAGCACACCAGGATTCCCCATCTTCACCATCTCCTGGAACTTGCTCAAACTTAAGTCCATTGAGTCAGTGATGCCATCCAACCATCTCATCCTCTGTCATCCTCTTCTCCTCCTGAGGGCTAGGACTTCACTATATCTTTTGAGGGGGACATGACTCAAGCCATAACATCCAGAATCTGCAATTTTATTTGAGAATGACTTGGAAACCAGGTATGGTTCTCTGGAGGAGCTGGGTACTCGGTCTAGACCAGTGATCCATTTTCAGAGCTCTGTTATATATAGGTCACTGGGCTCCCGTTTAGGGGGTATGAGTTGTAGAAGTGTCACTAAATCAAGAGTAGAAACATTGGACTTTGAAATTCAGCTCTGCCAGTGGAGTTTGGAGGAGAATGGCTACATGTATATGTATGGATGAGTCCCTTTGCTGTCCATCTGAAACTATCACAATGCTGTTAAACAGCTATACTTCAATATAAAACAAAAAGTTTTTTTTTTTTTTAACAAAAGTGAAAAAAAAAAAGAAATTTAGTTCTGCCATCTAAATGTATGATTTAGGGGCTATGCATTTGATATCTGTAATCCCTTGTGTTAGAGAGGGTAAAAATACCTAGATGTTTCAGAAGGTTAGAAACACCTATGTATCTCAAGAGGCAAAAGCACCTAGCCAAGTGGGTTATTGTGAATATTTTAAATTGTTCAAAACAAGACTGTATTCATAGATTACTTGTAAAATTAAAATACCTTCATTAAAAGCTTAAGGCTTTATAATCTGTAAAGCACTCCCAAATTAAGGTATTATTACACTTAATAAATCATCAGTCAGTTCAGTTCAGTTGCTCAGGCATGTCCGACTCTTTGCAACCCCATGGACTGCAGCATACCAGGCCTCCCTGTCCATCACCAAATCCTGGAGTTTATTCAAACTCATGTTCATTGAGTCGGTGATGCCATCCAACCATCTCATCCTCTCCTTCTCCTCCCACCTTCAATCTTTCTCAGCATCAGGGTCTTTTCAAATGAGTCAGTTCTTTGCATCAGGTGGCCAAAGTATTGGAGTTTCAGCTTCAGCATCAGTCCTTCCAATGAATATTCAGGACTGATTTCCTTTAGGATGGACTGGTTGGATCTCCTTGCAGTCCAAGGGACTCTCAAGAGTCTTCTCCAACACCACAGTTCAAAAGCATCAATTCTTTGGTGTTCATCATACCCAACGTCTTAAAAATATTAATATTCTTTCCAAAGCACCTACCATTCATCTTAGACATCACTCGCGCAAGTAAATGGCATTTGACGCAATTTTGTCCACAGCACTCCTACAATTCCACCTCTGTCTTTTTCTTCTTCTTGCCTTTCACCTTTCCCATTTGTTCCTCTTCTGCTTTTTCTCTGTTGCTTCTTTCAGGGTTGCTTCTCCACTCGAGGGCATTCCTAAGAGCACACGGGATTAACAGAAGCAGCTGACCACTAATATAGAATGGTTAACAGTGTGGCCTGTCGACTCAGTGCACTGCATTATACTTACTGTTCACCTGTGACTGCAGAGTAGCTGTGCTGGAGAGTTCCCCAAGGCAGCTGCACCTCACGTGTAAGCCCAGCACCTCCCTACAGTTCTGCTTGAAGTTTTCTCCCAAGGTGAGGAAGCCTGCTCAACTGGGTGCACCAGCAGCCCTAAGTTCTGATACATGAGGGAGCAGAGATGCTGCGTAGATGCCTGCGTCTCCCTTCCTTGGGTGGGATGAGTCTGAGGCGGTTTACCCAGAGGGTCCCCAGGTCATCAACAACCCCTCTTTATTGGATTTTGCCCTTTCACTCTCATTGCTTCTTCATCCTTGATATCTTCACCCAAATAACCACCCACACCCTAATACTTATCTCTGGCTAAGGAGCTCAAACTAAGACAACATCTGATATTAAAAAAATACAACATCTCATAGATTTCAACTCCATAAGTCTTTAGATCAGTTCAGTTCAGTTCAGTCGCTCAGTCGTGTCCTACTCTTTGCGACCCCATGAATTGCAGCATGACAGGCCTCCCTGTCCATCACCATATCCCAGAGTTCACTCAGACTCACATCCATCGAGTCAGTGATGCCATCCAGCCATCTCATCCTCTGTCGTCCCCTTCTCCTCCTGCCCTCAATCCCTCCCAGCATCAGGGTCTTTTCCAATGAGTCAACTCTTCGCATGAGGTGGCCAAAGTACAGGAGTTTCAGCTTTAGCATCATTCCTTCCAAAAGAAATCCCAGGGCTGATCTCCTTCAGAATGGACTGGTTGGATCTCCTTGTCATCCAAGGGACTCTCAAGAGTCTTCTCCAACACCACAGTTCAAAAGCATCAATTCTTCAGCACTCAGCCTTCTTCACAGTCCAACTCTCACATCCATATATGTATGAATTGTCCCATTTGCAATAACAGAAACCCAACTCACTACATTAAGCAAAGAGGATCCAACTCATATAACTGAAAGTACACCTAGGCTTAGGGACTCTAATTGTATCATTGGTACTTGAATTCTCTTCTTTTTTTTTTTTTTTCATTTGCATTGTCCTTTGCATTGACTCCATTCTCAGGCAGTCTCTCTCTAAATGGTGGTCTCTAGATGATTTAGACTTATACCTTCCCAGCTTAGAATACAGTAGAAAAAATTCCTCTTTTCCAATAGATATAGAAAAAAAAATCCTGAGCGGAGTTTCACTGGCTTGGTTTAAGCCATATGCCCACCGATGACATTCAGTTCTACCTCATCTTACCTTAAGGAGAGAAACAAAAGGCAAAAGGAGAAAAGGAAAGATATATCCATCTGAATACAGAGTTCCAAAGAATAGCAAGGAATGATAAGAAAGGCTTCCTAAGTGAACAATGCAAAGAAATGGAGGAAAACGATAGAATGGGAAAGACTAGAGATCTCTTCTAGAAAATTAGTGATACCAAGGGAACACTTCATGAAAAGATGGGCACAATAAAGGACAGAAACGGTATGGACCTAACGGAAGCAGAAGATTTTAAGAAGAGGTGGCAAGAATACACAAAAGAACTATACAAAAAAGATTTTAATGTCCCAGATAACCACGATGGTGTGATCATTCACCTAGAGCCAGACAGAATGTGAACTCAAGTGGGTCTTAGGAAGCATCACTAAGAACAAAGCCAGTAGAAGTGATGGAATTCCAGCTGAGCTATTTCAAATCCTAAAAGATGATGCTGTGAAAGTGCCGCATCCAATATGCCAGCAAATTTGGAAAACTCACCAGTGGCCAAAAGACAGGAAAAGGTGAGTTCATTTCAATCCCAAAGAGAGGCAATGCCAAAGAATGTTCAAACTACTGCACAATTGCATTCATCTCACATGCTAGCAAAGTAGTGCTCAACATTCTCCAGGCTAGGCTTCAACAGTACATGAATGAAGAACTTCCAGACATTCAAGCTGGATTTAGAAAAAGCAGAGGAACCAGAGATCAAATTACCAACACCCACTGGATCATAGAAAAAGCAAAAGAATTCCAGAAAAACATCTACTTCTGCTTCCTTGACTACGATAAAGCCTTTGACTGCATGGATCACAACAAACTGTGGAAAATTCTTAAAGAGATGGGAATACCAGACCACCTTACCTGCCTCCTAAGAACCCTGTATGCAGATCAAGAAGCAACAGTTAGAACCAGACATGGAAAAATGGACTGGTTCTAAATTGGGAAAGCAGAACATCAAGGCTGTATACTGTCACCCTACTTATTTAACTTATATGTAGAGTATCTCATGTGAAATGCTGGGCAGGATGAAGCTCAAGCTGGAATCAAGATTGCCGGGAGAAATATCAATAACCTCAGATATGCAGATGACACCACCCTAATGGCAGAAAGCAAAGAGGAACTAAATAGCCTCTTGATGAAGGTGAAAGAAGAGAGTGAAAAAGCTGGCTTGAAACTCAACATTCAAAAAACTAAGATCCATGGCATCCAGTCCCATCATTTCACATCAAATAGATGGGGAAACAATGGAAACAATGACAGACTTTACTTTTGAGGGCTCCAAAATCACTGCAGATGGTGACTGCAGCCACAAAATTAAAAGACGCTTACTCCTTGGAAGAAAAGCTATGATAAAACTAGACAGTGTATTAAAAAGCAGAGACACCACTCTGCTGACAAATGTCCTTCTGTCTACTCAGTTGATGTGGTGCTAGGAGACTTTTGAACTGTGGTGCTGGAGAAGACTTTTGAGAGTCCCTTGGACTGCAAGGAGATCAAACTAGTCAATCCTAAAGGAAATCAACCCTGATTATTCACTGGAAGGACTAATGCTGGAGCTGAAACTCCAATACTTTGGCCACTTGATGTGAAGGACTGACTCATTGGAAAAGACCCTGATGCTGGGAAAGATTGAAGGCAGGAGAAGGGGACGAAAGAGGACAAGATGGTTGGATGTCATCACCAGCTCAATGGACATAAATTTGAGCAAGATCCAGGAGATGGTGAAGGATACGGAAGCCTGGTATGCTACAGTCCATGGGGTTGCTAAGAGTCAGACATGACTGAGCAACTGAACTGAACTGATCTTATCCATCTTATTATTTTTGGTGTCACACAAGCTCAGGACAAGTGAGTCCTGTTCCTATCCCTAGAGGGATAAATCTTTCAATTCTACTCATGGATAGCTCACCAGTTTTGGGTAGAATGAAAGTAAGGTCAACTCTAGGCAAAATCAACAGAAGGGAAAGTGGACCTCTGAGCTCTAAAGCAGGAAAATCTAAGGCTTAGGAAAGACTTAATGGCCAGGACCAGGCCACATTTGAATTTTATTTAATTTTTCACATCATGGGATATATTCTTCTTTTGATTTTTTTTCAGCCATTCAAAAGAATAAAAAAGTCTAAAAATGGCTCTAGATTGCAGGTTGTACAAAAACACACAATAGCCAGATTTGCTCCAGAAGCTAGATTGCCCATCTCTGGTCTGGTCCCATCACTTCATGGGAAATAGATGGGGAAACAGTGTAAACAGTGTCAGACTTTATTTTTGTGGGCTCCAGAATTAGTGCAGATGGTGATTGCAGCCATGAAATTAAAAGACGCTTACTCCTTGGAAGAAAAGTTATGACCAACCTAGATAGTATATTCAAAAGCAGAGACATTACTTTGCCAACAAAGGTCTGTCTAGTCAAGGCTATGGTTTTCCAGTGGTCATGTATGGATGTGAGAGTTGGACTATAAAGAAAGCTGAGTGCTGAAGAATTGATGCTTTTGAACTGTGGTGTTGGAGAAGACTCTTGAGAGTCCCTTGGACTGCAAGGAGATTCAACCAGTCCATTCTGAAGGAGATCGGCCCTGGGATTTCTTTGGAAGGAATGATGCTGAAGCTGAAATTCCAGTACTTTGGCCACCTCATGCGAAGAGGTGACTCACTGGAAAAGACTTTAATGCTGGGAGGGATTGGGGGCAGGAGGAGAAGGGGACAACAGAGGATGAGATGGCTGGATGGCATCACTGACTCGATGGATGTGAGTCTGAGTGAACTCTGGGATATGGTGATGGACAGGGAGGCCTGGCGTGCTGCGATTCATGGGGTTGCAAAGAATCGGACACGACTGAGCGATTGAACTGACTGATTGACTGACTGACCTAGATCATTGCCACAGTCCTGGCCCCTCCAATACATTCCCCATCCTGTCACCAGAGGAATCCTTCTAAGACCAAGTCTTACCATGTCACACATCTGTCTCAGTGACCTTTCATTGCCTTCAGAATAAACTCCACATATCTTGTTAATGGTAAGTTTCTTCACAATTTCTTGCTGAAACACTTTCATTTCCTCCAACAAGTCATGCATCCGATATTCCCTGCTCCCACTCCACAATAATGAAATAATCCCTACTCATTCTTCTACCTACTTTTTTCCTCCAGGAAACCTTCCTTAAATTCTTCCCCCAGCCTGGGTTAGGTGTCCTTAGTGTTTTGATAGCCCTGTGTATTGCCTTACCTCACAGCACCGATTACATACGATATCATTAATATCATAATATGTAATTACAATGACCATGCTATTATCATTTCCTGTTTGCCAGCCTGTATCTTCAAGCTGGATGAAGACAGCTTTAAGTCTATGCATTTCTCACTTACATCGCAGTTCCTGAACTGGGGTCTGGCACAAAGTTGATGCTCAACAAGCATTTATCTGATAAATAAGTAATATGAGGAGGGCTGTCTTAGGAGACTTTGCAGAGGAGATGTCCCCTGGGCAAAGTCTTAATAGATGAGTAAGAGTTTATCAGTTTGACAAGGTGACTTCCCTGATGGTCCAGTTGCTAAGATTCTGTGCCCCCAGTGCAGGGGGCTGGGGCTCGATCCCTGGTCAGGGAACAGGATCCCATGTCCTGCAATTAAAGATCCCTCATATTGTAACAAAGATCAAAGATTCCGCATGCCAGAGCTAAGACCTGGCACAACCAAATAAATAAATATTTTAAAAAATTTGACAAGGAGCGGTAGGCATTTTTTAAGCAGAGTGACAGCTATATTAGACATGGAAGTGGGAGAAACCATTTGAGATACTCCAGACAGTGTGAGTACAGCTTGGAGTTCATGCTGCCTACTGGAAAATGATGGGAAGTGAGGCTAGAGAGATAACTGGAGAACTTGTAGATGAAGATAATGAATTTAGTCTTAAATCTTCAGGTAATGAAGAGCCTCAGAAGGACAGTTTGTTGGATTTACATTTTAGAAATTTCACTTAGATTTCATCGCACATGGAGATAGTCTAGATACAATGAAAGTGCCTAGGATAAAGCAGACACGATCATTCTGGCAGTAGAGGGAACTGGACTTTGATGCCAACTTCCTTAGGAAATAATATTGGAGTCTGCAGTGACAATGCATGTAAGAAATAAAGGCCATGTGATTGAAGGAAATGTCAGTGGAAAGTTAGTGAAAGTGTGTATTTAAAACAGGAAAAATGGCCAGGTTGGAAATAAAGAATTAGAAGAAGTCACAGCCTGTCAATATACAATGTCTGATTTACTAACCCACATGCGGCTATTTAAATTTGAATTTAAGTTGATTAAAATTATATAAGGGGCTTTGCTAGTGGTTCAAGATGGTAAGGAATCTGCCTGCATTGCAGGAGACCTGGGTTTGATCCCCGAGTTGGGAAGATCCCCTGGAGAAGGAAATGACAACCCAGAATTCTTGCCTGGAAAATCCCATGGACAGAGGATAAAAACTCAGGTCATTTGTCAAACTAGCTATATTTCATGTGATCATTAGCTATGCGTGGTTAATGGCTATTGTATTGGACAGTACAGAATTATAGAACATTTCAATTATTGTAGAAAGTTCTATGGGACAAAACTACATAAACTGTTGTTGACACTGTAGCTTATGTCAAGATTGTCCCAAGAGTGCCTCAAAAAGTTAAATATAAAACTACCATATGACCCAGAAATTCCACTGCTGGTATACAAGCATACTTCATGTTATTATGCTTTGCTTTACTGTATTTTTTCAGATATTGTATTTTTTTTTTTACAAAGTGAAGTTGTGTGGAAATTCTGCATCAACCAAGTCTATCAGCACAATTTTTGCAGCAGCCTTTGTTCCATTTCATGGCTCTGTGTCACATTTCGGTAATTCCTTCAATATTTCAAGCCTTCCACCAACAAAAATATTATGACTCACTTAAGGATCAGATGACAGTTAGCAGTTTTTATCAATGAAACATTTTTAAAGTATGTATATTGTTGCTTTAGTATAATGCTATGGCACATTTAATAAACTACAGGACAGTATAAACATATCCTATTTGCTCTGGGAAAACAGAAAATGTGTGTGGCTCACTTCATTGTGATATTCACTTTGTTGTGTGGTCTGGAATCAAAGCCTCAATATCTCCAAGGTATACCTATATATCCAAAAGAATTGAAAGCAGGTACTTGAACAGATATTTGCTTATTAATATTCATAGCAACATTATTCACAATAGCCAAAAGGTGGAAGCAACCTGAGTCTACCAACAGATGAATGGACAAACACAATGTGTATACATAGAATAGAATATTATTCATCCTTAAAAAGGACATTCTGACCCGGTACCACGCAGATGAACCCCAAAGATACTATGCTAATTAAAATAATCCACACACAAAAGGACAAATTATATGATTCCACTTATATGAGCTACCTAGAGTAGTCAAGTTCATACAGACAAAAAGTAAAACAGTGATTACCAAGAACTGAGGGAAGAAGAGGATGGGGAGATAGTTTAGTAGATACAGAGTTTTTGTTGGGGATGAAAAAAAAAGTTTGCTGTATAGATAGTGGCAATGGTTATACAACATTTATTTAATACCACTGAATTTTACCCTCACAAATGGTTAAAATGACATCTACTATGTTATACAGATTTTATAATAATAATATAAAAGATTACCCAGAGAGAATGAAGAAGAGGAAGAGGAGAAAGAGATTTGTCAGGAAATAAGAAAATGAAGCCATCAAGGAGATCCAGAAGGTCAGAGGGCTAGAATGAGAAACCAGAGGCAGTGCTGTCAAGGAAACCAAGGTGGAGAAGAAAAAGTACTTTTCTGCCCACAGGTCCATTTGTGACATGCTGCCCGCCATGTTCCCTATTTAAAACCCACAAGAAAGAAGTACGTCCAGATTATCAAGTCTGAAAAGGTAGCCTGCATCCTTCTGCTTCCTCCCATCCCAGATCTCATTCTAGCCATTATCTAAGGGGACCACTTTTCTTCTTCACTTTTTCAAGTTCTCTCTGAGAAACTGAAAAGAAAACAGCTAGTCACTTTACATCCTGCTGCTAAGTTGCTTCAGTCGTGTCCGACTCTGTGCGACCCCATAGACGGCAGCCCACCACGCTCCGCCGTCCCTGGGATTCTCCAGGCAAGAACACTGGTGGGTTGCCATTTCCTTCTCCAATGCAGGACAGTGAAAAGGGAAAGTGAAGTTGCTCAGTCGTGTCTGACTCTTAGCGACCCCACGTACTGCAGCCCACCAGGCTCCTCCGTCCATGGGATTTTCCAAACAAGAGTACTGGAGTGGGTTGCCATTGCCTTCTCCAATCACTTTACGTGTATATACATATATATATATGTATATATATATATGTATATGTATGTATACACACACACACACACACGTACACACATATTTGACTGTGCAAGTCTTCCAGGATCTATAGTTGCAGCATGTGGGATCTAGTTTCCTGACTGGGATCAAACCTGGGCCCCATGCATTGAGAGAACAGAGCAGCCTTAACTACTGGACTATCAGGGAAGTCCCTCCCTTAACATTTGTTGGAAACATTTTTGGCTTATGTGGCATTGTTTCAAGGACACTTCCAATCTGGTAGTCTCAAAACAAACATTAAAAAAAAAAAAAAAGGAAAGGTAAATCTGAATAAGAGGATGAAGCAGCATCATTTTTCCATCTCTCCTTATTCCCACATGAGAACAGAGAGACATCTAGATAGGAAAACTGAAACCCATGGTCTACAAGACTTGGCCGCAGTGTTGCCCCGGGAATCCCAAAATACAAATGAATGTGAACCAGCCACCAGCTGCCATAAGAGCTGTGTGGTCTCAGCCTGTATATGAGGGAGAAGGAAAGACTTGCATGGTACTCAGTCCCTGCTGGACCTAAGAACAGGAGAACAGCCCCCCTCCAAGAGATCCAGATTTTCACTGGGATGTGAGTGGACTGTTGGGGTAATGGCTGGGACAGAGAGCGGTTTTGCTCCCCAGGAGCAGGTGAGAGCAAGGGGCTGCAGTAGAAGGTCTAGAGGGACCAGAGCATTCTCACCCAACTCCCCTCAAAACCGACCCTCAGGGCTCCCTTTTAAGACAGAGAGGAAGACCAAGGAGGAACTGCTGGGAGTGGAATCAAAACTGACCAGGACAGTATGGAATCAACTAAATGTCCACTGACAAATGAATGGACAAAGATGTGGTGTGTGTGTGTGTGTGTGTGTGCGTGTGTGTGTGATGGAATACTACTTAATCATGAAAAGGAATGAAACAATGCCATTTGCAGCAACATGGATGGACCTAGAGATTATCATTCTAAGTAAGTCAAGTAGAGAGAGAAATATCATATGACATTACTTATATGTTGAATCTAAAATCTAAAATGATTCAAATGAACTTATTTACAAAACAGAAATAGACTTATAGACATAGAAAACAAATTTCTGGTTAATAAAGGGGAAGAAAGATAAATTATGAGTTTGGGATTAACAGATATACACTAGTGTATATATGATAGATAACCAGCAAGGGCCTACTGTACAGCACAGAGAACCACATTCAGAATCTTGTAATGGAAGAGAATATAAGAGAATAAAAGAAAAAATTTATACATATATATAAATGAATCTCTTTGCTGTATATCTGAAACGGATACATTATAAATCAACTATATTTCAATAAATTTTTAAAAAACTTTATATCAGGGGTTCCCAGGTGACACTCGTAGTAAAGAATTCAGTTGCCAATGCAGGAGACTCAAGAGATGCAGCTTTGATCCCTGGGTTGGGAAGATCCCCTGGAGAAGGAAATGGCAACCCACTCCAGAATTCTTCCCTGGGAAATCCCATGGACAAGGAGCCTGGTGGGCTACAGATGTGACTGAGCACAGAGAAAGGCATATCAAAGCATATCATTTTTTAATGGGCATGACTAAATTATATTTCCTGGTGATGCATATTTGGGTGACAAATTTTTTAAAAAACAAAGAAGTGAAGACTTAAAACTATCAGGCTAATGGTACTTTTATTGGGAGGGAAGGGGCTGTGATCAGGATTGTGGGGAATGAAAAGGACTTCAGGGGTGCCGATTAAGTTCTACTTTTTGACTTGAATGGTGCTTACAAGTGTTCACCTTGTAATAATTCACTAATCTGTGATTTGTTTTGTTTAGTTTTCTGTATTTTTTTGTTTCAATAAAAGCCTGGTAACTACTGTGTGATCTGTAAGATTCTTCTAAGAAATTCTGCTTTTTAAAGATAAAAATACCACACTGAGAGGGGTGACTTACTTATATCCCACACTAGTGGGTGGTCACTCTATTTATAGGATCTTTAAAGGAAGTACATTTTCAGTGAGCTAAGGTGAATAAGGAGACAACTAAAAGTTGTCAAAAAGTTTTAAAAGATTTAAATCTGCTTCAAAACAGCAAGGAAACACACACCTTTGAGATAATACCATTTTTTCCCCCATCCAGTATAGTGTATCTAAATAGTATTGTTAACTGAGCAGGAAGAACTTCAGTAGAAGAGGCAATCTGCAATCAGGGTACAGGCTAAATAAATAGTTACACTAACAATGGTAACATTAGTTGCTCAAAGATTCTATATACAAGAGAATTGTCTATGTCATCATTGCCTAGGAAGCCAATGCATAGAGCAGACTGCTGGGGCATGCATGCCTGTGCGGCAGTGTTTCCCCAAGTGTATTCTGTGGACCACCTGCATCACAATTATCCTGTTTATGATGTGGATTCCTGGAGTCCAACCAGAAATTCAGATTCAGTAGATGATACGGAGACTAATGCTCTAATGCAGGAAGTTCATCTGAGATTTATTTAAAAACACAAAAGCTCTATCTAAACAGTACCTTCCTGGACTGGTCAAAGAACCAAAGACAAGAAACTCGACACCAGCACCTAAACCATCTACAATAACCATAATGGTCAATTTTCAAGGATGAGCACCTAGAAATTTTGTTACTACTGTTTGCTATGGTAATGGCTTAAGGACATGCTCCTTTTTCCTCCTAACCAGGAAGATTAAAAAAACAGAATGTTATTTCTATGTGGGCAACCAACTGAATTGCAATAGAAAACCCTTAGATTCAAATCTTTAGATTCAAAACTCTATACTCTCAAATCCAATGCAGGAACCAGATTTGGCTAAACTAAATTAGAGGCAATTTAAGCTTTAGATGTTCCAAAGACTATCTGGGTTTGTGAGCAGTTTCCTTAATCTTGGAAACTCATAATTTTTCCATCTGAAGATTTAACATTTAATTCCAAGACAACCATTTAATATTGAATAGTATTATTTCTTGGGAGTTATTTATATAGATCTTATTATTGGCCAAATTGTATTTGACACTGAAAAATGAAGACTTTTACCAATAGTGTGTATAATGTGTGTATGTGTGTATATATATATATATATATATATGCATACTACGTTGCTTCAGTCATGTCCCACTCTTTGCAATCCTATGGACTGGGGATTCTTCAGGCAAGAATACTGGAGTGGGTTGCCATGCCTTCTCCAGGGGATCTTCCTGACCCAGGGATCAAACCCTTGTCTCCAGCATTGGCAGGTGGGTTCTTTACCACTAGTGGCACCTGCTGCTGCTGCTGCTGCTGCTGCTAAGTCGCTTCAGTCTTGTCCTACTCTGTGTGACCCCATAGACGGCAGCCCATCAGGCTCCCCCATCCCTGGGATTCTCCAGGCAAGAACACTGGAGTGGATTGCCATTTCCTTCTCCAATGCAGAAAAGTGAAAAGGGAAAGTGAAGTTGCTCAGTCGTATCCGACTCTTAGCGACCCCATGGACAGCAGCCTACCAGGCTCCTCCATCCATGGGATTTTCCAGGCAAGAGTACTGGAGTGGGGTGCCATTGCCTTCTCCAGCTGGGAAGCCTATAAGTGTGTGTGTGTGTGTGTGTGTGTGTGTGTGTGTATGTGAATAAAGAACTTGTTAGGATAAATGGCAGGATAAGAAGGTGCAGTAACAGATTGGAAGCACCCATCAGGGTATTAGACATTGGGGTGGCAAGGCTGGCTGTAGCAATGGGAAATAATGGGCAGACTATTTGACTCTGACCCTCAACTCTAGAGCATAAAGGACTTACCTGGAGGGACTCGTTAAATGAGTCTCAGGGATTCTGACTGGCTGGGGTAGAGCTTAGGAATCTGCACTTAATGGCACCCCACTCCAGTACTCTTGCCTGGAAAATCCCATGGACGGAGGAGACTGGTGGGCTGCAGTCTACGGGGTCGCTAAGAGTTGGACATGACTGAGCGACTTCACTTTCACTTTTCACTTTTATGCATTGGAGAAGGCAATGGCAACCCACTCCAGTGTTCTTGCCTGGAGAATCCCAGGGATGGGGGAGCCTGGTGGGCTGCCATCTATGGGGTCGCACAGAGTCAGACACAACTGAAGCGACTTAGCAGTAGCAGCAGCAGGGTAAGTCTACACCAGGTGGTCAGCAAGTCATACTTTGAAGAAACTTCAACAGGAGCTATCACCCAGGCTGGCAATGAATATCATCTGTGTACAGTAAAGAATAGTATCTTGGCAACAATTCAAAACAGGGTGAGTAGCACCTAAGAGGTCTGAGGCTTAGGTAGGCAGGCTAACCAACCCAGGATTGCCATAATAAATCACCATAAACTGGGGAACCGAAAACAACAGAAACCTACTCTATTGCAGGTCTAGAAGCCAGAAGTCCAAAATCAAAGTGTTGGCTCTGCTCCCTCCAGAGGCTCTAGAGGAGATTCTGGTCCTTGCCTCCTCCAGCTTCGGGTGGCTGCAGGCATTCTTCAAATTCTGCTCCTCATTCCAACCTTTGCTGCTGTCTTCACATGGCCATCTCGCCCTCTCTACACGTTTCTCTTCTGGGTGTCTAAGAATACTTGTCATTGGATTTAGGGCCCATTCAGATAATCCAGAATGATCTTGTTTCAAGATTCTTAGCTTAATTATATCTGCAAAGACCCTTCTTCCAAATAAGGTCACAATCACAGGTTCTAGAGATCTGTACGAAGATGTGTTTTGGGAGCACTGACACCATTCAAACAGAATCGGGGACCAATTCTGGGACAGTTAGTTGCCTTGGGTCACTGTCAGAGCAAGGGAGAGCGTGGGGGTGATTGGCAGAAACAGTCTGGCTCCAGTGCTAGAGCAGTCTGACCTTTGAGGGAAGATCTTGGGGCTCGGATTTAGGGACCAGTCAGAAGCTGGCCACCGACAGATGAGCGGGTTGGAGTAGGAGCTGCAAAGTTGACCTTGTTACCTTGAACTTCTGAGTCAGGATTCTATAATCCCCCCAACCAGGACTCAACTGTGCTCCTGCCCTGGAACAAAGCTAAGCTGCCATGGCAAGTGGACATCCGGTGGCAGTGGGAAGATTAGAGGCTTGAGTCAGAACTGGACCAAAAAGAGCTACAGCACAATTGCACAAATAAGTAGATTCATAACTTGTTGTTTGTTGTTTAGTCACCAATTTATGTCCAAATCTTCTTATGTGACCCCATGGAGTGTAGCCAGGCTCATGGTCTGTGGGATTTCCCAGGCAAGCACACTGGAGTGGGTTGCCATTTCCTTCTCCAAGAGATCTTCCTGACCCAGGCATTGAAACCCACTGTCCTGCACAGGCAGTCAGATTCTTTACTGCTGAGCCACTGGAGAAGCCCAGAATCATAAATACCTATTAATTAAAGTGCTATTATTATTGCTCCTTTTCATCATCATCTTGTGATATCAGTATTAACAACATGGGATCTCATTTAACATACAAGAACACAAGCTTTTAAAGATGAAAGTTGGATAGCCAGTAAGTAGAAGAGGTAGAATTTAAACCCAGATCACTCTAGCTCCAAATCCCCTTTTCTTTCTACTAAAACATTCTACCTCTCCACAAATTAACTTCCAGCGCTTCCTCTTCTCTCTTTGAACCTTTCCCACCCCATCCTGGGGTTCACTGAGCATAACATGTCAAAACATGTCTTTCTCCAGTAAATACCTTATATTAAAAAGTGTAACTTGGCTAAGGTAGAACGGTAAATATTTCAAATCTTTCTAAACTAGAACCACAGGGGTGGGTCTAGGTGGTGAACACTTGCTACCTGTGACTGTGTCCTATCCATCTTACCATGAGCAGTAAGGGGGAGTGTGAGGAGTTGAGGCAGAGATCCTGTGCACAGTCCCAAGTCCTAGGCTTGTCTCTCATCTTAAAATGCAGGTCTATAATGAGAGTGCCTGTTGTACCATCACTCCTTCCACAACCCCCACTATATCCACCCAATTCATGCTGCCAGTGATGTTCTGTTATTGCTGTTCAGTTGCGTCCGATTCTTGCAATCCCATGGACTGCAGCCTTGCCAGGCTCCTCTGCCCATGGAATTTTCCAGCCAAGAATACTGGAATGGGTTGCCATGTCCTACTCCAAGGGTTCTTCTTGACTCAGGAATAGAACCTGTGTCTCCTACAATGGAGGATTCTTCACTGGGGAGCCATAGGTAAAGCCCAGTGACATTCTACAGCTGGTGATACCCAAGTAGTTACTAGTTTCTTCCACAGTGACCCACAGTGGAAAGTAACATTGATGATCAAGACCAAGGAAGTTGCTAATACCTTATGCCTCTAGCCCAATGAGGCATTGATGCCCTATGAATACCACCTAATCTGTCCTAAAGATATTGTCAGTTTGATGACATGTATCATTCATGTTAATAAAGGTTTGGGTACTGGGCCTTGAATCCTCAATTAGCTTGAATGCTAAAACCAAAATTTTCCTGAGCCTGGTGCAAATTTTAACAATACTTTGAGCTCACCCTATTTCAGGTAATAAGACTGATATATCTTGTCAGGCTTTTCATAGGACTGAGTATATGAATTTTGGAAACTAATAATAATAGTCTTGCAAAATGGCTGGAGGTATTGCAATGCTCATCACCCAGTGAACACCAGATCAGCAGTTATTTTGTACAATTTTCATTGACTGGAACTGTAAATGATGACCTGACCTATGTACACCTTTTCTCTTAACCTGCTCAGGGTCCTTTTCCTGCTTAGTCTCAAAGGCGCAATCTTCAATTTTAAAATCCATGAATACTTGCAGCAGCACAAAAGTCAGTTTGACAATAATTTAATATTTTTCTGGTGGCAATGTCTAGTTTACTTTAAAAAATTCTTTGAAAATATTTTGGAATAAGTTTAGGTCGTCCTGTCAGAGAACTTGCTAGGAAACCAAAATTGTAAAGTGCTGGTGCCAGGCGTGCAGCGTTTGTTTGGAGCAAGACGTCATCGTGGGAAGCATGTACTTCTTCGGATTACCGTTTGGCGGATTAGAAACCCGCCGATCAGTCCTAGGTTAGCCCAGATTAACTGCCCTGGGTGCTTCTGGGCCAGAGGGTGAGGAGGCGTTGGAGGTGTCTGCTGAACTCAAAATTCGTTATAAGATTTCACTTGGCAAAACATTCGGAGTTAATTTTTACTTAAATCCCATCAGGCTAATAATGAAACTACCAGAAATGATCTGGAATGGTTACTAAATGGTGCCCGCAACCACGTCAGTCGAACCTTCTGCCCCCACGATTCTGTCTGCCCACATGCTTCTGTCTGTCAGCCTCGGCCTCGGGATCAGCTCTTGCCGCATTGGTTGGATTTCAGGAAGGGGGAAACCCACGATTTAAAGGGCTCAGTTTCCACCTGCCAGGCGTCATTTGCAAGGTCCAACTTGCCTTTGGCGCACACTTGGGAGAATCTCTCGCTGTCGTTCACCTATTACGGTTACTGGTCAAACGAAAGCGAGTCCCCGAAAAGTGTCCCCTTGGTCACCTTGACAATTTCCAAAAGCGAAACTTGCGCTCTAGGTTAAATCCACACTGAGTCTGCGGGGCGCGGAGTCCCTGCCCAGGTCAGCAGCGCCCGCCCGGCTGGAGGGCGGGGACGGGGGAGGAGTCTGTACAAGGCGTGGTCTTCCGTGGGAGAGAAGGCAGACTTTACCCCCCACCGCCTAAAACCCACACTCCGCCCCAGCCAATCAAGGAAGCCTATGCAAATAAGAACCCTGTCGCCCCGACAACCATGATGCGCGGCAGCCAATTGAAACCGGCAAGTCGCGGCCCTGCTCCACGATTGGGACGGAAGGAATGAGACAGAGGCCCAATGGGCTGTGGGAACGGTCCTCGGCGGGTTGAGGGGCGGGGACATGCAAATATGGTTTGAAAAGCCGGCGGGAAATCTGAGTTTCGCGGGAGGACCTTGGCGCGTAAACCGTATCCCTTCATTCATTGTCAGCAGCAGCTTCCTGGAGCCATTTTTCAGCTGCCGGCCGCAGCACTCGGGCAGCCGCCGCCGCCTCGCAATCCATTGCATCGGCCGCCCCCGACGCCTCCATCCCCCCTCGGGGCCCGATATCCGTGCGGCCGGGACCCTCCTCTCTCCAGGGCCCCGATTATTTTTGGCCCCCGGGGCCCGTGCGGTGCGGAAAAATAAAAAGAAAAGAGAGAGAAGGGGCTCGGAAGCGCCGGGCGGGGAGGAGAGAAGGAGAGACTTGGAAACTCCGACTGCAAATAATAAAAGAAATTGCAAACAATACGTTAATATTACCATAGCAATAAAAAGAGCAGGAGCGAGAGATGAGAAAGGGGATCCAGCCCGCCCTGGAGCAGTACCTGGTGACCGCCGGGGGTGGGGAGGGGGCGGCTGTCGTCGCCGCGGCCGCTGCAGCCTCCATGGACAAAAGGGCACTGCTAGCCAGCCCCGGCTTCCCCGCCGCCGCCGCCGCCCCGAGCGCGTACATCCAGATCCTCACCACGAACACTTCCACCACCTCCTGTTCCTCCTCCCTCCAAAGCGGCGCCGTCGCCGCTGGCCCCCTCCTCCCCAGTGCCCCCGGCGTGGAGCAGACCGCTGGCAGCCTCATCTACACCACGCCGCACGGACCCTCCGGCAGAGCCGGGCTGCTGCAGCAGCCACCAGCGCTGGGACGCGGCGGCAGCGGCGGCGGCGGCCCTCCGGTAAATGCCCTCCCGTCCCCACCGTCCTCAGCCCGGGCGGGAGGTGGGCTCGCATTGCGCGGGGTGGTGGGCGCGCTGCGGGCCGCCCTTGGTGGGGAGTGCGGGGCCGAGCGTCTCGGGCCTCGGCGGCTGCCCCTCCAACGAGGGTTTATTGTTAAAGACTCGTGTGTTGACCCCCACCAGCACCCGGAGGGTCGGGGGGCTCCGCCGCGAGCGCGGGGCGGCGGGGATCGCCTTGGCGCGAACCACATCAAAAACTCCGAAACTTTTCGCGGCCCCCCCTCTTCTTTTCCTGCACTTTTCCCTACCCCCACTCTCCCCTCCCCTCCAACTCGAAGCTTCCTCTTTCTCGGGCGTAGGAAGGGGTCACGCCCCGGATGGAGAAGGGGGTGGAGGAGGGAGTAGGGAACTGGGGAGTGGGTGACTCCGGGGGGTGGAAACCGAGGTGGGGGCCCTGGGGGTGATGGCCCCCCCTTCCGGCCTCCGAGGCCCGTTGGCAGCCGGGGGTCCCTAAGGCGTGCTCGGAGTGCAGGGGCTCTGCCAGGTTGCGCTTCGACACATTTGGGGATCTGTTAACTCCCGGCAACAAAGGGGCTGGGGGGAGTGGAGGCGGGCGGTGGAGCAGGGAGCCGGGTGCGGGCGCGGGCGTGGGCTGTCTAGGGGGTGAGGGGCTCGCGGGCTGGCGGCCCCGGCCTGGGCGCATCCCGGCGGTGGCCGCGGCGGCGCCCGCGTGGCCCGAGCGCCCGGGCCTTCCTCGCCGGGCCCCGGGCCTGCCCTTGACCCGCCTCTCCCCTTGCCCCTTCCTTCCCCCCGCCCTGTCCCCCTCTCCGCCCCCCGGCGACGGAGGGCGGGGGCAGCCGTGTTCCCGTCCCGCCGCCTGGGTCTGTCCCTCTCCCCGGGACCCGCCGGTGACGTTTCGCACACGTGCGCGGAGGACGCGCCTGTGACTGGGGAGGAGGCGGCGGCGGCGGCGGGAGGGGGCGCTGGAGGGGGAGAGGGGGCACCCACTTCCTCCTGCTCGCCGGCTCCCTGGCCTGGGACCGTCCCGGCGCCCTCGCACCCGCCCCCGGCGCGGCCACCCTCCCTCTCCTCTCCCCGGCACCCCCCCCCCCTCCACGGGCGCCCGCCCTCGCCCGGCGCCGCCGGTCCGCTCGGCCCTCCGGGCCCCCTCTCCAGCCGGCACCCCCCACCTCCCCCCCGGAGCCAGGCTGGTTTCGGAAATGCCCTTACAGCAGCAGGTTAGTGACCGGGACGGCTCGGGGGGCCGCCGCCGCCGCGGGGGCACAGGATTCTGTTGGGGGGCTGGAGCCGTGAGGGTAGGCGGTTGAGCGGGGTTTTGGAGTGGGAACGGGGGGTTGGGTGCTCGAGGGAAATGAGTAAGCAAGAAAAATGTAACTAAGTAAATGCCCCGGCCTCCGGTTCTAGGAACCCAGGGGGCAGGAGTGTCCGCCCCAGGGGGTGGGTATGGCGTTTACGTGGATTTTTTCCTAGGGGGGCCGAGGGATGGGCGATCGGAGGGGGGCTTCTCGCCGATGGCCGAGTTGAGCTCTGTTTTCTGTCTTCCTTCCCTTGTGCTGGAGGGGGAGGGGGGCGGGTCAGAGGGTAGGGTGTCTGTAGGATTCCCAGGCCACCCGCCACCCCCTCCCTTTGTCCCTGTAATTTATAAAGCGCCTTTGAGAGATGATTTAGGTCAGTATGCGGCTTCTTTTTTTGTTGATACTAGAAAGAAGTGTGGCCGGGAGGTCTTCCCCCTTTCTCCTTTTCTCTCCTGCATTCCCTTCCTCCATGCCTCCAGTCTTCTCCCTCGTGGTGAGGCTTGGCCCCCACGAGGCTAGAAACGAACCAGACCCAGTTTAGATAAATGGTGGGTTGGTCGTACCCGTCGTTGACCTCACCTTGTCTCGGCTCCGAATGGGCTGAAATTTGGGAAGACTCAAGATTCTGCAGAGATCTTTAAGAGCGGCAGCACCCAGGCAGCACTTCGGGGGCAAGAGATGGGTCTGGGAAGAATGAAATATATTATTTCCTGACTTTTCTCAATTTCTCCTCGAGTTGGGTCTTTAGTGCTTTCAGCCCCGGAGATACTTGCTAGGGATGTGTGATACCTTCTCAGTCAAAGGAGCTCTCATCGCGTTTAGTGACTAGGGTCTGCCAGCAGGGGGGAAAAGAGTATAGGACCTGCTCACACATACAGTATCCACTGTGCCGGATTCTCAGTCACAGAAATATGCCACTCTTTTACTAACATTAAACACTATTACTGACTTTACCTAAACACGCTTGGATGTATTTCAAACA
Organism: Ovis aries; assembly: GCF_016772045.2. Classification (NCBI taxonomy): domain Eukaryota; kingdom Metazoa; phylum Chordata; class Mammalia; order Artiodactyla; family Bovidae; genus Ovis; species Ovis aries. Next base: position 36,829,773 of record NC_056073.1, on the reverse strand, counting down.
TATATGCCCCCTACTCAGTTCTGCCCCTATATCATAAACCTAATCTGAAACAACCAGCTATTGACATACTTCTGGGATTGGATTCAGATTTATGGGAGGGTAGTTTTGATCATGGGAAATTGCAAGACCACCGGTGTTTTTTTTAACTTTTGAATTTTAGCCCACTTGGGCCGAGTCTTTGAAACTGTGTAGCCAAACTTCTCTGTAGTTCATTGTATTTAAGTTTTGAAAATTACCCTCACCACCTTCCAAACTATTTCAAAACTTTATCCTCCTTTTCGTGAGATGATTATTCTAAAGACATGAAAACTGTGTATAAAGTTTGGTTTCTTTTTTTTTTTTCTTATCAAAATTGTATTAGCCCTCTATTTAAGTCTTGAACTTTTGTTGATATTCTTTCCCTAAGCAGGAGAGACAGCACGGGGAACGCTAAGTGATTGGCTGAGCAAAGAGATCATTTAAACACTTTGCATCCAAAACAGGTTGAGAAATCCTGTTGAGGTTGCCAGAGTTGCAGACCTACCTGGTTCTGATTTCCATGCTCTGTCTTTGGAATTTAAGAGCATACTCTTCACTTGTTTTTTAATGTGGAAAAAAATCCATATATATGTGTGTATCTATTATTTGTATATATATTATTTATAGATATATGTATGCACATTTAGTACTGCCTTACTAGCTGCAATTGCCTGTGTCATTTACAAGTCATCAGATCTTAGGCAAATAACAACCTCTCTCACCAACAGCACTGTAAAAAGGGGGCAATAAGAAATATGAACATGAAAGTATTTTTTAGGGTTAAATATGACAATGCAAGTAAAACACTGAACCAGGCAAATAGTAGATGCCTAAGAAAATGGATATCCAGAAATGTTATTTTTTTTAACTTAGAGAAATAATACAAGAACATGTGTACACTGCCCCTTTGTTGACATGTATGAGTAAAATGGCTAAAACTCTTTCTAAAGTGATGCACAACTATTTATACCTACTTGAGTTTTTAAATCCATATGTCTCGGCGATCTTCAAGAATGGATACAATAGGGATACATCACTAGGACAGGCCTATGTTAGAGATGGCAGTGATGTGCTACCCCAGCATGAGCCTGTGGCTTGAGTTGAGACAAATCTAGATCAACTCACCCTCACTTTCTGGCCTTGCTCTTCCCTTGATCCCAGGGACCTACCATCCTTGGGTGCAGCCTGTGCTCTGTAGCTTTTGTAGAACTGGGCTCTTCATCATTGCCATGGCAGAGACATGCACCAGGTAAATGCAGTTTCAGATGATGAGCTGTTGGGCACAGAAGGGATCTAGGGAAACCACAGTCAACAAGCACTGTTTTCTAGAACAGAAGGGGCTTCATTATTTTCTGTCTCTGCTAAAAAGCAGCTGAATGATTTCATCCCACTTCTAGAAAGTTTGGGATCTATTAATGCAAGAGACAATGACCTGTCACATCTGATTTAATTTGATCCAGTCACAGCAGCCCGCTGATTAGACTTTGGGAAGGAACCCACAATGCTTGAAATTTCCGTGTAAGAATGGAGAAACCATAGGTGCTACAGCTGAGTCTTTTTTTCTTTTCTTTTCCTGTATGAGTATAAAAGAAGAAAAATGCTGGGTTCCTGTGGTTCTGTACTCAATAATCTTGCTTCTGCTGAGATAGATGGTTAGTGCCAAGTTTAAGCTAGGAGAGAATTTTTAGTCACTACATACCCCAAAATGGAAGTTTTAATATAATGCAGTGCCCAGACTCGGGCAGTACAAATAGCTCTACTATAATCAGTACCCATGGTGCCACTCTAATCATCCTCTGAAACAAAGCACTCTTAAATGTGGCTCTGTGAGCTAAGGAACCCAAGCTTGCAAACAGGAAAGGATTTTTTTTTTCTCTTTTTCTATAAATCGTCACCTTGTGTAATACTTGGAAGAGTAGATTCTGAGATTAATGTTGTGTTGTGCAAAAGCTAACTTGAAAACAGAAAATAATACTCTAATCTTAGACATGAATAAATAACAGCACCTGGAGGTTGAAAGGTTGTAGAGAAAAGTGGCTTTTATTCTCATTTCTTACAGGTATAATGCATAGTTGTCTTATTGCCACTCCCAACGATATACCATCCGTACCTTTAGCCTCTTTCCAAAGGACCTGGACCCATTTGGCAAGGCTTCAAATATTCATAGTTGATTTTCTGGCTGCTCTTCTAATTTGACATGAGTTTCATATATTCCATTTGTATGTCCAGTTTTCATCCACTTTCCTCGGCTGACCAACTCCCAATTCTTTTTTAACCATCTGCTTTCTACTAACATTTTAAACTAGGATGAGTGAAAAATCAACCACTGCCTGTGCTCACTAAATCATGTCACTCCTAGATGCACGTGAAACCATCGCAAATAGTGCATGGCAAAGAAGGTAGATTGCAATTCTTATCAGATGCTCTGTTTCATTTTAGTTTTTAAATAGAGGAACTTCCCTGAATTCTTTGAGGTACTAAGCATGTGGTTTAATGCATATTTTTCATGCTTGTTAGCAGCTTAAAAATAGTGTTTCGAGTACTGTATTTACAATGGCTAAGAAGCTTTTTTTTTTTTTTTACTAATAATTTTTCAGGGGACTAAGAAGGCCAGCTAACTGGGAAAGCAGTGAGTATAGGAAACCACCAGTGGTATCTTCTTCCTCCTACCCTGACCCCTTCTTTGGCTTCCAAGAGTGACTTGGAAAATGTATCTTACACAAGGACAAGTTGTACAGCAGAAGAGACAAAAAAGCAGCAACTGGGATGGGGTCAAGAAATCCACAAAGGTGATGGTGGGGTAATATAGAGGGATCATACACACAGCTTCTGCATCAGTAGAAAGAGAATTGGTTTGTTTTCTGTTTTCGCTTTTGCTTCAAACACTCTTCCCCCAAAGCAATGCATTTTTAGAACGCAAAGAATGTGTGGGTTACAAGGATGTATTCTCAGGTAGCCTCCAACCTTAACTGCGGATCAGGCTTGTTGCTGTGGCAGCTACAGTCATCTACAGTAGGGGTGCCCAAGCTCCCGGATCAAAGAGGTAAACCCCCTAGTCACCAGATTATAATCACAAAGCCTGTGTACCTTGCTTTGCTGGAGAACCTGGGTGAAACAGACCACTGCTTAGGTTTACGTCAGCGGAGGTTGATAGTGAGAACAGACAGCTGATGGAATAGAGAGGACTTCGGAGGAGGTGGGAAGAATAAAAGTAATTGACTTCGGTCTGCTTTCTGTTACTTTAGCCCAACTGTCTGGGGCCATTTCTAGTGTCCCGGCAACATTCTTATAACAATTCTTACAATTAGCACAGGCAATAATTGATATTCTTGATGGTCTTTGAATCATAACATATGAGAGCTGTAAAAGCAAGAATCATCATGTGACCCAATGCCCTTCATTTCACAGGTGAGGAAATTAAGACCCAGTGCAGTTAGTTGAGTTACTTACCCAAGGTCACAAGCTAACTAGCGACAAAGCCAGAACTGAAACCGGAGACTTGAATTCTTAGAAGCCTCATTCGCCAAGAGAAAGTTAACTGTGTCCCATGTGCCCTGTATGGGAAAATTGGGATGAGTAGAATATATTTTAGATTGCCTTCAGGAATGGTTACACTTTTTAAAAATAGACACATACAAAAGTGTCCTTTGAACAGTTGGCTTTAGAGTAACAGCTCATTCTCAAAGATACGAAATAAGCGAAGCTCCTTTAGATGTTCAGTGAGAGGGAGTTAAAAAAAAAAAAGAAGGAATGACTGACTCATAGAAACGTGAGAGTAGCATGTTTAAAGCTTTATGTGTTATTTGCAGACTTATGTGGATATGACACTTCCGGTGCTCAGAAAGTGAAACATACACTTCACTGAGAATAGAACCTGGAAGGATTTTTGCCATCGTCTTTGGGAGAGGGGTACACCGTAGCTCTGGTGTTGGAGGTCTGTCTGGGCCATCCACATCCTGGGTGACTGCTGTGCTTTTTAGAGGTCAGGGGCCCTTGCCTAGTGACCTTAGACCAGGTGCCCTGCTGTCTTTGAAGATTGCTGGCTAAACAGAATGGCCGGTCATTTTAACTCTTTCAGAGGAAGTCCTCATCCCCTAAAAGCCAGAACTAATTTCCTTAAAACGTCTTCTTTTACTCCTGAAATTGAGAAAGCTTAAAAATAGAATCACTTCAAGCCCTGAAGCCCAAAAGTGAAACATAATCCAGTGTGGCGGTAGTCCACTGACTAGTTAGGGGGCGGGGATATATAGCTGGTCTATAATTCACAGACCGGAAAGGTGTCGCCTGCAGGTACAGTCTCGATCAGGGCAGCTGTTGGTGAGACCTGTGGTCAACAGTGAAGCGGATTTCCCCTGGAGGACTCTATGGATGATGGAGTCCATCTCAGGAAGTGGGGGAGCTAACCACCCTTGGTGCTCCCAGCCAGCTCATGCCTGGCTACCCAGGAGATCCTGTTGGCTCCTCCAGCCTGACTGCTGAGAAGGGCTTCTCTGAGCTCTGGAGATGATCCTGAATGTTGCAGCTCTGGACACTTGGGGTCACGGGAGGTCCACTCGGAGCCTGTAGACTTCACCCCTCCCTGGCCCCTTTTCTGTGTCTGATGCTTTAAGGCTCCAGAAATAGAACCCGAGCAGCCGCCCTGTGGCCCCATCCCTTCTGAGCCTTTCTGGGTTTGGCGGCCCTTAGGAGAGGTGAAAGCTTCTGTGTACCAAACCCATGCCCTCCACCTAAAGGGCAAAGTAAACGGCAGCCAAGTAGACGATTCAGACGATTGAGCGTGAAGCCAGTGTCTGGGTTCTTATTCTCTCAACAACTGTGTCACTGGGCAAATCCGCTTAACCTCTGCATCTTCATTTCCTCCCCTGTAAAATGGGTGCATCACTGTACCTACCTCATGGGATCGGGAAGATTAAATGAGTTCATGTCGTAAGGTGTCTAGACCAGTGCCTGGCCCATGGGAAGGATTCGGTGGATTCCTGATGGAATTGCTCTTTCTGTTTAGGGCTGTCTCTCAGGCCCTTCCTCCAGTAGTTTATTTTCAGAACCAGCCCCAGCGTTCATCCAAACCCAATGATGCCTCTAAAAATGACGGTGATGGGGAGGGACAGTGAACTGCGAGGCGGGTTCTCCTAAACATATTCTTCAGGATTTTTGTATGTCTTTATAAATTGTGCATGGACTTGGGAGAAAGAGCAGAAAAATATACTCTTTATTATAATAGCCCTCTCAGTAGTGATAGTTTCATGACTAGAATTTTTTATTTCTGTGATGATCTGTGCTACAAAAGTTGCAAGTATTAACGTGATGTCACTTCTGTACAGTAAATGAGGGCTTGAGACAGAATGGTGGAGATCAGGATGTCCGAGGTCTCTGGGCCCTGGCAGGTTGGGGAGGTCCCCACGTCGGTGTGGGGGAGGGGCTCTGCCTCTGGGCCCCTCTCTCCCTTTCTCATCTCGGGCTGGCAGCGCCCGGTGGTTCAGTGTGTTTGCCTGTTCCTCCCACTTACCCCTCACCTCTCCCTCTGCCTGGCGTTTATAGAAGGATGCTAGAGTGACTTATCAAATTAATTACAACCTCCTCCCTACCGTTTGAGGTCCTGGGAAATCTCGCCCTTCCCGTTCTTCTTCCCAGCTGGGATGTTGGCGGGCGCAGCGTTTAAGGTGCTGCTGCCCTCCTTCTTTGTTGTTCAGTCGCTTATTCATGTCCAACTCTGTGACCCCGTGGACTGCAGCTCGCCAGGAGCTTTCTCTCTAAGGCATTTATTTGCTCGCTCCTCTCGGTCCTTCCTAGTGGCCTATCAAGGACACATCCTGCACAGGGGCCTCCCCTGATGTCCAGGGCCTCGGGTCCCCTCCCCTTCCTCGAGTTCCTGCTTCCTTCCTTCCTATAGCACATTTTAGTTCACCTTCCATCCCCATCAGCGGTGCCCTTGACTCGCTCTTCCTCCAAACCCACAAGCTTCAAGAAAACCAGCCTGTGGTTTGTCTTCATGTTGCCCTTGCCATGGCTTCTTCATCGTGGATGCTCAATTACTTGAGAAGAGGGCCTTTTCATCAGGCAGCCATGGTGTGCTTGGCACCCCAGTCTTCCTGTTGAGGACGCAAAAGAAGTATGAGGTGTGTGATCCACCCACTCTTTGCCTTTACAGTCTGTTTGGGGAGCCAGGCTTTAAACACAAGCTGAGTCGCAGGCAAGACTAAACAGGAGTCGGGAGGAAAACACGACTCATCTCGTCCTTGGCTGTACAGTGTCGACAGGACGTGCCCGCCAGGCCGGCAGAATGAGGAGGCCATGGCTCCCGTAGTCACCAACCTTAGAGCACGTGCAGCTGTACTTCTGGATCACCTGAGCACTTTGGAGAAATACCCCCATCTAGACATGAGATTTTGAACATGTCCCAGGTCATTTTAATGTGCATTCAGTTGGAACCTCTGGACTAGGTAGACAGGGAAGGCTGGGGAAGCTGATCGTGGCTGGGGAGACATCTTGAAGCCAAATAGGGAGGTGGGAAGTAGGCGCAAGGAGACCAGCTAGACTGGCATCCATAATGGAAATATTCAGAACTAGCACTGGATACATTGAGATGACTGGTCTAGAATAGAGATTACCTTCCTGCAAGGGCCAGGGGTATGGGAAAGTGAATAGAGATTACTTTCCTGCAAGGGCCAGGGGTATGGGAAAGTGAACGTGTTAATCCCTCAGTAGTGTCTGACTCTTTGCGACCCCACAGACCATAGCCCACTGGGCTCCACTGTCCATGGGATTCTCCAGGCAAGAATACTGGAGTGGGTAGCTATTCACTTCTTCAGGGGATCTTCCCGACCCAGGGATCAAACTCAGGGCTCCTGCATTGCAGGCAGATTCTTTACTGTCTGAGCCACCAGGGGGGAATGGGAAGGTGAAAATAAGTGGCATGGGGGTTGGTCTTGAACAGAGAAGAAATGCCCTTTCTGAAGAGTGCCAAGGGACCCCGCCCCAGGTGATGGTTGCCAGAGGGGAAAACAGGCCGCGTTTGTTGCCAGGTCTTCAAGTGTCTTAAAATGGCCAGGAATCTACCAGTTTTTAAATGTTGGCTCAATTAAAAAGGAAAATGTGCAAGCCAAACAAAATAGGTCTCTAGGCCAGATCTGGCTTTAGCACTGCCTCTCAGCAGTCTCTGGTCTATGGGATAATAATAGCTAATGTTTATCAAGTGCCCACGTGTGGAGGACCCTAAACTAAGTGCTCTACGCGCATTAGCACATTATCCATATAACCTGTGGAGTGGGTGTCATTATCATGCTTATTTTTCACAGAAAGGAGCAGACAGTGAGGGGTTAAGTGGCTAGCTCTGGGCTCCACTGAGGAGTGAGGCAGGTGAAATTGAACCCAAGGAGCCTGGCTCCAAGGTCTCTGCTTGTTCCTGGTCTTTATCCTGTATGGTCTCTGTTATGGTATAAATTCTATAGTACGGACCCGAGATACCTGTCAAAAAGAAGGGATCCAGTGTTTTTTTCCAAGCTGCTCGAGAATAAGAATTGCCTGCAGCGTGTGTTCCAGATGCAGGTTCCCAGGCACTTTCTTTACCCTCAGTCAGAGAAGTGCGCTGGCCTTCTGGAACATTTGGGAAACACTGTTGCAGGTGGTTGAGCACAAGCAAAGGTTCTTGCAGCTGGAATGACCTGCAGAATCAGAAGCTGCCTGCAGAATCAGAGCGCATTCCATTCATCCCAAGTCCTTCCTCACAGACCCCAGAAACCAGGGCCAGGTGCACCGGTATCCCATACCTACCCTTTTCCCAACTTCTGGATTTCTAGCTCATTGCCAAAGGCAAACCATCCAAAGAAATGTGACCCAAAACCCAAAGGAGGTAAAACAAGGACTTCCTGAAAGGCTGAGAATCTTAGAGGGTCCAAGGGAGCACTGCTGCCTGGCACAGCACCACTGGGAACCATGGCAATTTCCTGGACAGCCTGCCCTTGAGGGATTTGCTTTGCCTGATAGTAGAAAGGCTTTCCATTCTGTTGGGTCTGGGCCTGCCTGGAACAGGTTACCATGTGGGCAAAAAGCCAGACCTCCCCCTGGAAAGAGAAGTGGGGCATACCATTTAGAACATGGGTGCTACAGTGTCGATGAATCTAGAAGCAGGACAGCGATGGGATGGTGTGAAAGGCCAGATGGAAGAGAGAAGAAATATATGGCCTTGGCTCCCCACGTGGTTAGCTTATGGGGCTGAAAGAATGGACTCAGTTTTTCCTCCATGAGGGTTTGTACCACGTGGAGGGAATGATGAGCTTGGAATGTGTTGGCTGTGAGGGATGCCAGGGGCCACCCAGCTTTCTAAGAGGCTGGGACCCAGCACTAGAAATATGGCTTTGGCACAGAGGTTAGAGGGGAAGGCTTGATGAACAACAGCCAACCAAGAACTGATCTCCCTAGCTTTAAAAAAAAAAAAAAAAAAAAAGTGCCACGAAAACCTTTCATTTTCACTTCTCCCTTTATAATATGAAAACGAGACAGATTCATCAGGTTGATTTGGGCGGGGGGAGGATCAATACTGTCAGGGCTCCCAGAGACGAGCCATCAGTTGTTATTTATGACGTGCCTTCCCAGGTCTGGGCCTGGCTCCTGGCTGCTTTGAGAAAGCCCACAGTTTACAGCCTCTCAAAGCAAAGAGGAGCCAGCTGGAGAGAGCTGTGCATAGAGAAAGGTCACATAATTATGTCTTGAACTAAGATGGCTTTTTTGACCATGATTTCCTAGGCTCTCTGATTTTACAGGTTAAAAAAAAAAAAATCTTGGATTTATTTTCTTAAGCCCTAGCATATTAAAATTTAAAAATGAAAGTGTAAATTCTTTGTTATTGATTTTTAAATATGTAACTTGTGTTTAAGCCTATTTGCAATAACCCTGGAATTGACCGATTTTTGTTGGTGTGGTGGATACCCAAACTTGTGATGATTCCACTAATAATGTGGTAAAGTTTTCAATCTTTTCTATTCCTGTTTTCCTTGCCAGCATCTCAGACACTCTAATCCTGGGACTGGTCTTTAGGAGGAAGGTTTTCAACTCTGGCTACCCACAGCATTGGGGAGCAGAGGGCTTGGCGATCTGGCTCCAGAAATGGGCCCTGTCACTTACCAGCCTGTGATCCTTCACAAATTCCATCTATGAGCTGTAACTACCAAAAATAGTGCTCCTGTCTCTTTCAGTAATTGAAAGGATTCAATGAGCTGTGTTTATAGGAAGTGTACTGTGCATTCCTAGCTTAGTGTATACACCCGACCTTCCCTCTTCCATGGTAAGAGCTCTTGAGAATTGATTACATCTGAATTCTCTGTTTTCAACCATTGGAGGGAAAACAAACTACAGGACAGATACTGAGCACTGAGCTGACTGGGTTCCCAGTATTCTGGGTGCTCCAGTGACTAAGATACTCTTGCCTTCAAGTTCATCAGGAGATCAGTTCAGTTCAGTCGTGTCCGACTCTTTGCAACCCCATGAACCGCAGCACGCCAGGCCTCCCTGTCCATCACCAACTCCCGGAGTCCACCCAAACCCATGTCCATTGAGTCGGTGATGTCCTCCAACCATCTGTCATCCCCTTCTCCTCCTGTCCTCAATCTTTCCCAGCATCAGGGTCTTTTCAAATTAGTCAACTCTTTGCATCAGGTGGCCAAAGTATTGGAGTTTCAGCTTCAAAATCAGTCCTACCAATGAACACCCAAGACCAGTCTCCTTTAGGATGGACTGGTTGGATCTCCCTACAGTCCAAGGGACTCTCAGGAGTCTTCTCCAACACCACAGTTCAAACGCATCAATTCTTAGGCGCTCAGCTTTCCTTATAGTCCAACTCTCACATCCATACGTGACCACTGGAAAAACCATAGCCTTGACTAGAAGGACCTTTGTTGACAAAGTAATGTTTCTGCTTTTGAATATGCTATCTAGGTTGGTCATAACTTTCCTTCCAAGGAGCAGGCATCTTTTAATTTCATGGCTGCAGTCACCATCTGCAGTGATTTTGGAGCCCAGAAAAATAAAGTCAGCCACTGTTTCCACTGTTTCCCCATCTATTTGCCATGAAGTGATGGGACCGGATGCCATGGTCTTAGTTTTCTGAATGATGAGCTTTAAGCCAATTTTTTCACTCTCCTCTTTTCACTTTCATCAAGAGGCTCTATAGTTCTTCTTCACTTTCTGCCATAAGGGTCATGTCATCTGCATATCTGAGGTTATTGATATTTCTCCTGGCAATCTTGATTCCAGCTTGTGCTTCCTCCAGCCCAGCGTTTCTCATGATGGGCTGCATATAAATTATATGCATATAACTCTGCATATAAGTTAAATAAGCAGGGTGACAATATACAGCCTTGACGTACTCCTTTTCCTATTTGGAACCAGTCTGTTGTTCCATGTCTAGTTCTAACGGTTGCTTCCTGAACTGCATACAGGTTTCTCAAGAGGCAGGTCAGGTGGTCTGGTATTCCCATCTCTCTCAGAATTTTCCACAGTTTCTTGTGATCCACACAGTCAAAGGCTTTGGCATAGTCAATAAAGCAGAAATAGATGTTTTTCTGGAACTCTCTTGCTTTTTCGATGATCCAGCAGATGTTGGCAGTTTGATCTAGGGGAGATGAAACAAGTTTTTCAGTAACTAAGATGAGATAAAAGATGATGAGGGACCTAAGAGTATGGATGAAGTTTCTTAGGCATCCAACCTGAGGGCGAGAACGGATAAGGATTTTGGAGGTTCAAAACTGGAGCAGCATTTTGGTACTGTTGACACTTTGGCCAGACTCCTCCTCGTGGTGGGCAGGCGGTCCCGTGCACCGTGGGGTGTTTGCTGGCCTCTGCCCGCTAGATGCCTGTAGCACCTTCCAGTTACGAGAAGCAAAATATCTCTGGACATTGTCCAGTGTCCCCTGAGGGCAAAACTGGCCCGCACTTCTCCTTGGCCCCCTCCTGGGCCTGTTGATGAACCACTGAACTAGCTCTTTAACTTGGGCATGCTCCACATGGAGCCCCAGCACTGGGATCACTGTCCACCACTCAGATGATACAGAGGAAACAGGCTCTGTAGCCAGCAAAGCCCTGCCTGTTTTACGACCAGGTAGGCGCTCTAGGAATGGGCCACTCGAAGCCCCTCCCTAAGCTGGAGAAGAAGGGATCAAAGTCTGCAGTTCCAAGAAGGCCAAAGAAGTTTTGTATTTATCATTGACTCAACTGGGTAATTAAGAAAAGACTTTCTGAAAAAACAGGGACCTGCTCGGGACCAGCTTCTCCATTGATAGACTAAGGACTTGGTCATATCACTTACTTTCCAACCTGTTTCCTCACCTGTTAAATGAAGAGAATCAGGGTTCCCGTCTCTTAGGTAATTGTACAAATTGAACGCCCTCCTGTGTGTTAAGTGCTGGTTTCAGCGCTGGCCATGTGCACTCCGACCTGTATGTTGTCATCATGCGTGTCGTTATTGCTGTTGTTGCAATCATTGCTGTCAAGCTGAGCTTCCCTCTCAGGGCAGTTCAGCTATTAAAAACCATTCCCTTCCTTGCTGGTGTTTCCACAAGTACTTTCCTCGAACCTCCATCTCCCACCACGGGGCAAACTGATCCATTTGACTTACTTAGCAGGTATGTTTGGGGCACCGAGTATATATGTCGGCCTCTGTTCTAAGTTCCGGGATGCAGCTATGTAGGCACAAAAATCCCCTGCCTTCATGTGACTTGGATTACGATTGATGAAAAATTTGCCACATTTTGGCAAAATAGCCACCTCCTCCCAGCCTCCTACTGTTCTGTCTTTTTTTTTTTTTTAATTGGAGGATAATTACTTTACAGTATTGTGGTGGTTTTTGCCATACATCAACGTAATGTATGCAACCACAGGTGCACACGTGTGCCCCCACCCCCAGCCTGACACCCCTTCTTCCACCGCTCTCCCCACCCCATCCCTCTGGGTTGTCCCAGAGCACCTGTTCCTGTGTTAGATGGATCCTGCTGTTTTGTTTTGTTTTACAATGTTGTTTCTTAAATCTGTGATTCTAGATCAGTAGCAGCATTCAGCCTGTTAGAAATGCAAATTTTGGATTTATACCCTAGACCTACTGACCCAGAAATTCTGGGTGTGGCCAGCAGCTTGGGGTTTGATAGATACCCCAGCCCAAGTTGAGAGGCACGGTTTGGGGAAAGATGCCTCTCAACAAAACGGACTAGGGGAAACCAAGGTCTGGGTTGGGCTGTGTTGCGTGCTGCCATCAGAGAGGGAGTTGCCCATATAGTGTATGTGTGAATTGTTCAGTATTGCCCGACTCTTAGCGACACCATGGACTGTAGCCCTCCAGGCTCCTCTGTCTATATAATTCTCCAGGCAAGAACGCTGGAGTGGGTTGCCATTCCCTTCTCCCGGGGACCTTCCTGACCCAGGGACCATACCTGGGTCTCCCGCATTAGAGGCAGATTCTTTACTGTCGGAGCCACCAGGGAAGGCCTGCCCCATATAGTACATTTCCAAAAACAGCAGAGCTTACGAAAGACAGTCTTAGATGTATCAAGACAGTTCAAAATGGGCAGCGTGCTTTGATCTCTTCCGGGCCTGGCCTCCCTCCTTGAAACAGGAGGATCCTGCAAGCCACAGTGCAGAACTCAGTCACAGACATTCTTAGCCATCTTTGGGTCTTTCAGCATGCTGAGAATGGGAAAACTGCTTCCTTCCCTTTTCTCCAGAGCCTTGTGAGGTGTGTGTTTGACAGTTATGCTCCTTCTTTTAATGTCTTCTCCTTTAATCGTCCTCCTATCTATCTGAAAGTGAAAGTGAAAATGAAGTCGCTCAGTCGTGTCTTGACTCTTTGCGACCCTCTGGGCTGTAGCCCACTAGGTTCCTCCGTACTCGGGGTTTTCCAGAAAAGAATACTGGAGTGGGTTGTAATTTCCTTCCTGACCCAGGGGTCGAACCCAGGCCTCCTGTACTGCAGGTATCTACCACCTGAGCCACCAGGGAATCCCGTTCTTTCCTATCTAGCACCAGTAAAAAAAACCCTCACATCATAAGCCAGCTAGATGGACCAGGCTTCCCTGAAGATGAAATGGTAGCTGTCCGTACACGTCTGGTAATTTGGGTATTTAAAGATACCGTGAGGAGTAAATGAAACGAGAGACCCTGGGCCAGTGTCCAGCCTGGAGCTGGGCACAGAGTGTCCAGCCACTTGATAAATTCCCGCCCCTGTTCCCAACTCATTATGAAAACCAATAAAGGCATTAAATAGATACCACAGTTATTCATATGAAAAGCTTTTGACTGTAGACAGTTTGAATGAGTATGAATAACCATCGTATAAATTATAACCAAAATCATGGAATCAGAAGTTTTGATCTATTAAAACTCGTATTAAATATGTATGTAATTAAATAAACTTTAGAGACTTAAAAGAAGTATATGTTACCTGATTTTTCTCTCTCTCTTTTTTTTTTTCTCATGAAAATGGATATTTTTTTCCTTTGTCTGAAAGACATATAGGATCTTAGTTCCCTGCATTGGAAGCGTGGCATCTTAACCACTGTACTGCCAGGGAAGTCCCAAAGATGGATTTTTATTTTTTTAAAGCCCTAATCAGATTAATAGAAATTCTTTTCTTCTGCACTAACCCAAACCTGGTTCTGCTTATATGGAATCTGTTAATGTAAGAGCCATATTCAGTTTACAAATGCTAATTAATTACTATTACGTTGATTATGTTAAAAGGCGTGTTTGAGATGGACTGATGGTTCCTTTTGATAAAGGGTTTTGTCTTGAACGTGCATGTGGAAGGTTATAAAGCTTTACTGTGGTCCAGCTTGGTCTTCTACAAGTGTCTCTCTGGCCATCGGTGGGCCTTTCCTCCCCCCACTTCCAGCCAAAACAACTTCTGGTTACAGTGATGGTTTTCGGTTTGCCTTTTGTGGTTGATTGTATTTTAGAGGTTGGGAAAGTAAGGTGAGCAGTACTCATTTCTTGCTTCCTGCCTCGCTTGAGAATAAGGATCAGCTTTTCTCAGTCCTTGACTTTCAACGTTTGCTCCTGTATATGGTAAGGGTGGCCAAGGTGTGGCCCTGCAGTGGCGCCCCTCTCAAGGTCTGTTATGACGCAGTGCCCACCGCCCTTTCCAAAACTAGCTCTGGGGACCAGGGTGTGGGCCTCCCCTGTGCTGTGCAGAATAAAAGAAGTATCTAGACTAGAAGGAAAAGACTAGAATCTAGTATCTAGAAGTAAAGGACTAGAGCCATGCTGGCTGCATAGTTGAGTTTCATAAATATTTTTTAGACGGATCTAAACAAGCATCATCCCATCTGACAGTAACAGGTTACCGAGTCCTGGAGTTTTGCTGTAATAGAAGAATAAAGTTACAGTGGTCAGCTTGTGGGCTGCCCCTTTCAAGTCAGCTAATCTCCGGCTCTTTGCACCTTGGAGAAGTGCACTCAATCAGACTAGACATAGACCCCAACTTGGCATGATTAAGGACTTTATTTATTTATTGCTCTTGGGACTACTTGGTGTAAATCAGAGTTCTGGAGGTTGATGAACTGGAATGCAAACTTACTAATTTACTCTGAGAAACATAACTGCCAAGTGGGCAGTTGCAGAAATTGGTATTGCCTTGGGTTTGCAATCAGAAGATTATTAGCTGAGTCAGAATATAGGGGTTTGACTCATCCTGTTAGCATCTTCCCACTGTGCCGGCTCCCCTCTGGAGCTCACCTGCAGGGTCAGGAGTCCTGCCTTCTGCTGGAAGAACATAATGGACACTGTCATTTACTCAGGCGTCCAGTGGTGTCTGTAAGGATAACACTGACTTTGTTGCCTTTTTTTTTTTTTTTTTTTTAAGGGAGAATACTTGTTTTTAGTCCAGGTTTGTTATTTAAAGAAATCAAAGATTGTCTAAGTCAGTGAAGTAAAATTTGAAATACCCTCTCCGCTCCCTCCTAGTCCTGCTTCACTTTCCAGAGGTGACTACCACAACTTGGTTTGTCACTTTTATATCCACTTGCAAATATGTATCTTATATGCAGATGCAAATTGCAGCTTGCAGTTTGTACTTAACAGGTATTAGATGTATTTCCATCTTAATGTCCATTACACCTTGTATGTGAAAGTTACTCAGTCCTGTCTGACTCTGCAACACCATGGACTATACAGTCCTTGGAATTCTCCTGGCCAGAATACTAGAGTGGGTAGCCGTTTCCTCCTCCAGGGGATCTTCCCAACCCAGGGATTGAACCCAGGTCTCTCACATTGTAGGCAGATTCTTTACCAGTTGAGCCACCAGGGAACTGCTGCCCATTATATGCGATATGCCAGAATGTAGTTAACTCTTCCTATTTGATTGTTTTTCCTAATTTTATAAACAGTTCTACACTGAATATCCTTGTGCGTATGTTTTTGTGCATATGTGTATTTCTGAAGGCTAGATTTTTTCTTAAAAAATTTTTTAATTCAGGTATAGTTGATTTATAATATTAGTTTCAGGTGTACAACATAGTGATTCAAATTTTTTATAGATTACACTCCATTCAAAGTTCTTATATGTAGACTTCTATACATATATTGAATTTGTAGATTGTATTGTACGTATTCTATTGACTATGTAGATACGGTCATATCTACGAATACATATTCATATATTGTATTGAATATGTAGATTTCTGTACATACACTGAACTTCTGTCACAGGGCACGTATAGTAAAATGCTGGATTGTTGTTGTTTAGTCACTAAGCCATGTCCGGCTCTTTTGCAACCTCATGGACTATAGCCTGCCGGGCTCCTCTGTCCATGAGATTTTTCTAGGGAAGAATACTGGAATGGGTTGCATTTCCTTCTGCAGGGGATCTTATTGACCCAGGGATTGCACTTATGTCTCCTACACTGGCAGGTGGATTCTTTACCACTGAGCTTCCTGGAAACCCAAAATGCTGGACAGATAGGGCCAAATTGTCCCCCACTAAAAGCCAAAGCAATTCTTCTTCCTCTCACCAGTATGGAGAATGCTTTTTTCTCATACTCTTTACAATGTGAGATCACATTAGTTGTTTTGCAGTTTCGCTCATGATGATTTTGCTAGAAATGCTAGATACTATCTCCTGATTCTTGTTTTGTGTTTCCTTAATTATACGACTGTCATCACCACCACTGCTGCTATTATTACTGCTGCTGGTTAATAATATTTGTTGGATGTTTTATGTGACAGGATTGTTTTAAGCACGTTAAATGAAATTCACTAATTTAAAGTTCAACATCCCTGTGAATTTGGTATGATTATTGTTGTGATTTTACAGATGATGAGAGAGAAATTAGTCAATTTAAACATCTCTGCCCAATGCATTTCTGTGAGTTGCTTCTTTGAATCCTTTATCATTTGTGTTTATACAGCTATTTATAGTTTTCTTACTGATTTATTGGAGCTTCTCAGATACTGCACTTTCTCTGTATGTATGTGTGTGCACACGTGTGTGTACTAAATATTTTTTTGCCAGTTTGTCATTTTTCTTTTATCTATGCGATGTATTTCTCTGTACAGAAATTGTGCTCATTTGTTAATAGATAAAATTATAGTCTTTACTTTTGTCAGTTTGGCGGCCCTTCCTAGTCCCCAAATTATAAACTATTCTCTGTTTTCTTCTTCTGATCTTATAATTTTATTATATTGATGCTTAACCTCTTTGGAAGGGGTTGTGTGTAGGTGTTAAAGATCTGACCCTGTATTTTTCCCAAATGGATAGCTAGTTATACTAGTGCCATTTATTGAGTGGTTCAGCCTTTACCCATGAATTTGAAATGCCACTTTTGTTGTGTGTGTGTACATGTGCAGCCTCGTGCACGGATCTGTGTTGATCAGTACCTGAACCTTCTACTCTGCTCTGCTGATATCTTTGTCTCTTTCTAAGGAAATACTATCCCTCTAAATACAGTAATTTTATGCTAATTTTGCTATAAATTGGAAAAATCCCATCCCCTTTCATCTTGTACTTGTTTTTTTTCATTAAAATTGCTTTTCATTATTGGTTTTCATTATTCATTCTTGCAATTGTACAGACTGGGGTTCTCTCTCCCCTCTCCACTGTCAGTTTGGGGCCATAAGAAAGATAACAGTTACCTACTTTATTGTGACTGAACCACCACCACAACAACCTGATTGAATAGTTTTGTACACGAGGAATGGCAGTGAGCATCTTACATATATTATTTCATCTTGTAAAGCAACCCTCCCTCATCTGTAAAGGTGGAAGGTGAGGCTCAGTGGTTAAGCTGTTTGTCCCCAGCTACACTTCCAGACGAAAGGATTTCAAACCTCTCTCTTAATTCTGATGCTCCCCACCCACCCCCAGACACGTGGAGTCTCTTCATGGGATACTTACAGGCCTTTGTCTGGGGTGGGTTATCAAGTGTTTCCGTGTTCTGCGGGGCAGCTGATGGCATTTAAGCAGTCTTTATTGTGTGAAGAAGACCTAACAAGATCTCTCCTAAGGACTCACACATTGGGGCAGCAAGAGTTGAAAGACCTGGCTTTACCAAGAGTAGTTTTTCCAATTTAGGATGAGTCAAGGTGGGGTCACAGTGTAAAATATAGAAAGTGAGAGGAGAGGAATCACTTAGCAGATGCTTCTTAGGCTGGATACTGGTTTAACTCATCCTCGGCTCTGAGAGCATCTTCGGTCAGGGCCTGGATCATACAGAGGTGAGGTATACACAGCCCTGGATGTTAAAGGAGGGGCGTTTTGATGGAAGAGGCCACAGATAGGACTCTGGGAGCTTCTACATTTTCAGAGAAAGGGCAGCACATGTTGGAGGAACAAAGGCCTGCAGAGGTCCTAAGAGGAGGGTTTAAACAGGGACGCTTTCTCTCTTTGTCTAAATCTATCTACCTACCAGTCTATGGGGCTTCCCACGCGGCGCAGTGGTAAAGAATTCACCTGCCAATGCGGGAGACACAAGAGACACGGGTTCAATCTCTGGGTTGGAAGATCCCCTGGAGTAGGAAATGACAACCCAGTTCAGTATTCTTGCCTGGAAAATTCCCTGGACAGAGGAGCTGGCGGGCTACAGTCCACGGGCCCGCAGAGTCGGTCACAACTGAGCAAGTGAGCACCAGCCTAAGACTTCCCGTCCCACTGCTGGTTGCCTCTGGATTCAATTTCTCTCAGGTGCCTTCTGTGGCTTTTTAAGGGTGAACATCAGGAAAGTAATTTTCTTAGGAGAACTTTGAAACTGCCTCCCAAACAAGTCCAGCTGAGCTCCCACCAGGAGCTGTGGAAAAGTAATCCTATTTATTAGTAGTAGTATATTGATTTTGCGTGTAAAATGGACCCAGAGGCCTGTGACAATGAGTCCATTTGAAATTATAATTTAAAATACCTAACAGAATAGCCGGGCAGAACTACTACCCCCTGAATGTAAATTATTAGATGCTTAGTGAATTTCTCGTGTGCAGTAAATTGGCAATCAGCAGGTCAAATTTTGTTTTTTAATATCCTAAATTCTTTCATTTTTTTCCTTTTCTTCAACAGTCGCAGGTGTAAGGATAGAGGCGTAGTTATTAAATCTCAGGGACCTATATAAAAATAATAATATATAGTTGTGCTTTGTTGTTCACTCGTTTAATCAGTCCACTTTACCGTAACACACAAGGCACTTCATCAAAGAATTCTTTTGCTGCATGACTGCACTCTTAATTTTGTGAAAACTTGCAAGGTTTCCTTCCAGACTGAAAGGTAAATGTATGATTACTTTATTACCTATTTAGCACTGGCTACCCGGCTTTGACTTTAGGTCTGCAGTTATGGCTGATACATCCGTTTCAGTCCCACCTGCCCATTGGGCATATCTTTCCAGTCACCACCTAGTGTCCCGGGACTATGACCCCCAGACGGGCTGCGGGGCTGCTCTGGTGGTGACCACATGATGCGGGGAACTGACGCCCTGGCTTCACCTCTGCTGACCTGAGCTTTCCCTTGCTCCTGGGGCTGAAGTTTTAACTCTGCCCACTCTATTAGCCATTCTTCTCCATCTTTCTTTTAAAATATACTTTCACTTTTTCCTTCCCATCCACGCCCCACCCCGCCACCCCCAATACAACTGCCTCGGCATCCTGGCTTTTTCCATTCTTGACAAATGATCTGTCCACTGTAACCGTAGCTCCGTTGTGCTGATATCTGTTGAAATTAGACCTAGAATCTAAATGCGGCTTCATGGAATGATGGGTGAGAGAGACATTTTTCTCTTCGAACAGCCGGTGATCTACTGCTACTCCAAACCACCTATCTGTACCTTCCCCACTATGATAACTGGGGAGGTGGGGGGAAATGGGGAAAGGGACTTAGAATCAGAAGTTCTGTATAAGGTACTGCATTAGCTGGTTTTGCCTCCATAATAAAGCAGCGGGGTGTTGCCCACCATTGCTAACTGCTCCCTCCCCTCAAGCATATTGAATGGACTTCAACCTCATTGCATTTCTTATCCTGTGATAGGAATCGAGAACCTTCCCTGTATTCACACCCATAGCTGCTTCTCACCCTAGTGTGGCTTTGTAACCCAAAGATGAAACGTTTCCCTTGTGCTTTAGGGAATGTGCTGCCCAAATGGCGTTTTCCTTTAGAGGTTCAAAATAATAACTGGGTCCCGAAACTACTCCTGCAAAGATAGGTGTGTGACAAATATGACTGTGCTGGAGACGGGCCAGACTGCGCGGTGATTTCTTGGGAGGCTGCTTAGGAAAGAAGGATGGACCAGGGGCCAGCCGGCAGAGGGGTTTGCTGAGGGGCAGGCTTCTCGTGGCGACCTGGGGCCTGGTGGGGCTCACAGCCTGGAAGGGCCAGATCAGTTCTTTCACACCTTGGCTCATTTCTGATCTGTCAGGTGTGAGCCATCTTTATGGCCTCCTTGCGCTCAGATCCCCTGTGACTTTGTCCACTAAGCTACAGGGGTACTTGGGGGCTCAGGGTAGCCGCTCAGCTGCACCCATGCATTGGGTGCTCCACTGGAGGTGACTGGGACCCTAGCAAGGAGGGGAACCACTGAGGGCGGAGTCCTCCCATCAGTCACCACACCCTTTCCCAGCCAGACTTGATGTCGCTCACTTCTCCTCTTTTCAAGTCCTAAGGGTTAATTATGTTGTTTACTGTTTACATTTGCATTCCTGATAGTGCTCTTTCACAGTGAGTTGGCTCATTTTCTAGTCTAAGTAGATCTCAGAAGCAGGGTGTGGTTCTTCTGGCCTTTGAGATGGGCACAGTTCAAGTGCAGCAGGCCTAGAGAATGCCACAGTCATTCAGAAATCGCTGAAGATCGCCGCCTGCCCGCGGCCAGGACTTTGGTCCCTGCCGTCTAACGACTCACTGAACTGAAATTTAAGTTCCTGCAGCGATTCTGAGAAATACTGAGAAATGCTATTTCTGGGTTGCAGGTGAGGAAACAGAATGAAGGTCAGAGACATTTAGTGACTTGTTTTCCCCCCACATTGAGGTTAAGAGGTTAGAACTTTGCAGTTACTTAGTTTTAAAATCTCTCAAGCTGTGGGGGCTCAGTAAAGTTACTTCGCTTTTCTAGACCTCAGTTTACTCATCCATAAGGTGGGACAGTTCATGGCCTGCATCTCCAGGTTGATGGATAGACAGATGAGAAGGCACATCATAGAAAGTGACCAGAAGGTTAGGTCTTCTAGATGTGGTGAGCAAGTAGGAGAGCTGGGACCGAAAACAGCACTCCACTTCCTCATATAAAGAGAATTGGAGGCGTCTTTAGATAAATAGACCTGTTGCATTTAAATATACTAGCGACCCCATGGACTGCAGCCTACCAGGCTCCTCCGTCCATAGGATTTTCCAGGCAAGAGTACTGGAGTGGGGTGCCATTGCCTTCTCCAATAAATATATTTAGAGCAATTTTGATCATCATGGATTTGGTGCAAATTTTGTTATAACTTTTCTCCCCCTTCTCTCCGTTGTTCTAAGCTGCGCTGCAATGATACTTTAAAAAATTGCCGGGAGCTCAGGACTAGAGAATCAAGACACTAAAGGTTCTCCTAGGCCAGTGATTCTCAACTGGAGCAATTCTGCTCTCCTGGGGAGGGATATTTGACAATGTCTGGAGACATTTTGGGTTGCTACTGGCATCTGGTGGGCAGAGGCCAGGGATGTTAAGCACCCTGAAACGCACAGGGGCAGCCTTCCTTGCAGCACAGGATTATTGTTGTTGAGTCGATAAGTTGTGTCTGACACTTTTATGACCCCATGGACTGTAGCCCGCCAGGCTTCTTTGTCCGGGGGATTTCCCAGGTAAGAATATTGGGGTGGGTTGCCATTTCCTTCTCCAGGATATCTTCCTGGCCCGAGGATTGAACCCATGTCTCTTGCATCTCCCATCTGGGGAGTCCATTATCAGGCCCCCAATGTCAGCAGTGCTGAGGTTGAGAGGTCGTGCTCTCAGGTAATCCTACTTCTGTTGCAGTCAGACTTTCTTCCGTTATTGCAGAATCATTCAAAGCTTTTCAAACAAGGTGTACTCATTTCCTAAGGTATAGTGTTTTCCATGTGAGCTGTCTTCTAAATCCTGAAAACCTTGGACCATGTCTCGGACTATAAGGGGAGGAGGAGACAGGAGAAGAAATTGTTCAGCTCTTCCTCGAGGTGTGTAGAGCATTCAAATCCAATCAATTTTTCTCAACAACTTTCTTTTTTGTGTGTTTCTTTCCCCCCAGGGTCATATAGCCTACATTAATGTTTTAGTTTTTGTAAGCACTAGGTAAACAGTAAGCTATTCAAATAAAATGGGTTCTTAATACATTTTAATCGCTCTTTCTTGTACAGGTAGTTTATGGCTTTTTGTTCCTGCACATGGATTTCAGGGGAATTTTAATATTTATTCTTTAACTTTTTAATTTCTTTCAAATTGAATGACCGTAATTGTTAGAATGAACCATCAGTTCTAATGGGAATCCTGTCTGTTAGAATAGCAGCTTATTTGAACTAGTCATGCTTTGAGCATGTGGTTTATTGAAATTAAAATAGGAAGTTTAAATTAAATCCTAATTTTGATAATTTTCCATTCCAGGATATTAAGGTAGGTAGGATTGCCATATAAAATAAAAGATGCCATCAGATAAATAAGTACTTTAAGTATGTCCCATGCAATATTTAGAATATACTTATAATAAATTATTTGCTGTTTGTGTGAAACTAATTCAGCCGAGTGTTCTGCATTTTTATTTGCTAAATCTGGCAACTCTGGTGATAGAACTCAAGAGTATTGGAAAATACCAGGAAATACCACTCATGTCTGGCATCTCCCTGCATAACTTCATCTTGGATGCTGTACTTTACAAAACTGTTAAATAATACGTTTCAGACAATTATTTGCCAAAAAGATGGAAATAATTTTCTGAAGGAAATTTAGAAAATTTGTTTTGTGATCCCATTCATCTGTCTTTAAGGGTAGCTTGAATAAGCTAGAAGTAATCCCATCTGAAGTTCAGAAGTGCCATATATCTGACCTTAAAACTCAGCTTCAGAGATGAAACTTGGATGGGAGAGAATCCTTTCTATGGTGTGACTTCCAAGGATTACCTGGAATTTAAATGAGGACTTAATAATCTCTAAACTCTTTCTGCTTCTCGTAAAGCGGTAGAATTCCTTTTCAGTGCTGAAGGGCCCGTTACATCAAATGGAACAGGTAGATTGTAAAAGACTTTAGATTGGCTTTGGAAAATAGCACACACAAAAAAGCCAACCAAAATTCTTCTCTGAAAGACGGAATTTTTTGTGGGGCTTCCCTGGTGGTCCAGTGGTTGAGACTTTTCGCCTTCCAACACAGGGGCTGCAGATTGGATCCCTGGTTAGGCAGCTGAGAAGCTAAGGTCGATCTCACATGCCTCGTGGCCAACCAACCAAAAAACGTAAAACAGAAGTAATATTTTAACATTCAATAAAGACTTTAAAAATGGTCCACATTAAAAAAAGAATCTTAAACAATAAAAGAATTCGCAGGAGTCTACTGAAAGCCTGCATGCCCAAGTGAGTCTTCTGTAACCTTCCTCTCAATTATCTACTGATACCCATATTTACCCTTTGGGAAGAAAGCAGCTGTCATGGATGCCAACATCTTTTACGTCTTTGTGGCCTGGAAATGGGTCCATCGCAGAATGTTGCTGTCTTAAGGAATTTTTTGCCTCTGGAGGAAGAGCCAGCTGTGTCAACTGTCGTCACCTAACTGCACATTCCCTTGGGTCCCATATCTTCTTCCTGCGGTCCACCCTGTTTTCAGCCACCTCCGGTGCCAGCAGAACTGCTTTTTGCTTTCTCCCAAGGAGCTCTCTAGTGCCACACGCACTGCAGCCTACAAGTCAAGGGAGTTAACACCCCTAGAGGCAACCCTCCGCTCCCTGGGAAAGGAAGGAAGCCATCAGTTAAATGGCCCTGCCTCCCAGAGCGCTTTTAGGAGGCATTCTGTTACCCATGGCTGTGAACTGGTCCACACTCTCTTAAACAATACGTCTGCCTCCTGCCCCCTGCTGCCCACTTCTTCTCCCTGGGAGCACTTCCAAATAAACTGTTTGCACCCAAATCCCTGTCTTGGTTTTTGTTTTTGGAAATGTCTAATGTTAAGACACCTGTTGCATTAGTTGCTAGGGCCGTCATAACGAAATAACCACTGACTGAGTGGCTTCAGCAATAAAAATTTATTTTTCAGAGTTCTGGAGGCTGGCAAGTTCAGGATCAAGGTTAGGTTCAGTTCAGGCCAGCAGGGCTGGTTTTTCCTGAGGCCCAGCTCATCTTGGCTTGCAGATGGCCACCCTCTTGCTGCCTCTTCTCATGGACCCTGGGCATGTGGATCCCAGTGTCTCTCTGTGTGTCCAGGTCTCTTCATCTAATAGGGATACCAGTCATTGTGCTAGGGCTCATATTAACGGCCTCTTTTTCTCTTAGTCATCTCTTGAAAGACTCACTCTGAGGCACTTCAACCTATGAATTCTGAGGTGGATGTTCTTCAGCCCAGAACGCCTGTGAAGAAGAAAAGGTTGACGTAGAAAACGAACTGTTGGGAAAGTTAGTCACTCAGCCATGTCCGACTCCTTGGAACCCCATGGACTGTAGCCCACCAGGATCCTCTGTCCATGAGGTTCTCCAGGCAAGAATACTGGAGTGGGTAGCCATTCTCTTCTCCAGGGGATCTTCCCAACCCAAGGATCAAACCCAGGTCTCTGGAGTTGCAGGCAGATTCTTTACCGTCTGAGCCACCAGAGAAGCCAGCCCCACCATAATTATTTGGTCCCAAGTTTGTGGCTGTTTCCACAAAAATTTTCCATCTTGTCTATCCTAGGACCTTGGAGAGGTAGGTCTAGGAACTTGGAGTGGAAAAAAACTACAGTAGTTGGCTATCTTGCTTTAAGTTTAGCGAGCAGCCTACATTCTGGAGCAGTCATGCCAGGCGAGGCTGCCTCTTAGCCTGAAGGAGCTTAATGTCTTAAAGAAGAAAAAGAGATTATTAGACATACATTAGCAGAAAACTGTTTGAGATAATAACTGACTATATGGTATAGTCCGTGAACTTAGTTTAGGGGAGATGGGCTCCTTCAGTGGGTTGAATTTCTTATCCCTGAAAGAATGATCAGATTATGACAGGTCATGGTTGAATTAGGTGATTTGTGGAACTCCTACCCTGAGATTCCCTGATTGAGAGATCAGTGTGGCCTGGAGCGTGTGAACTCGTGTGATAGACGAAGGGAAGAAGGGAAGGTTACGGCAGAGATGAACAGAGTCTCTTTTGGGACCTTGGAAGAGATCCTCAGCATCTTACTACTTTTTTTTTTTTAAGGTCATATTTACTTTTTTAAGGTCTGTGAGAGGAAATGCTGACAGGTCGTGGTGCAGTCAGGTGAGTGGAAGGAAAGGGACCTTTTAATGTGTTTTCTCAAGGGTCCCACAGAACAAAGGAAGGTGCTCTAGGTGGTGTTTTGTGGGAGGGAAGGGGGGTCTAGGGAGTAGAGCAGCTTTTTAGAGGGAAAGAAGTTCGGAAGTAAGAAAGGCCTGAGCCAAACTTCTTCCTACCTCACAGCCTTGGTACTTGCTGTTCCCTCTGCCTGGAATGGCCTCGCTCACGTCTTCCCACGTGGCCGTGGTTCCTGGTCGGGACTGACTCAGCCGACACTTCAGAAAGGGCCCTGCCACCAGCCAGTCTAAAAATGCCCCTCTCCCACCAGCCACTGTCTCCTCTTCTTGTGTTTTATTTGTGTCACACTAACCTCCGCCTGGACCTGGGCTCTTCACCTAGTGCCTAGAATGTCGCCCACCACTGACCAGGTGCCTGGTGAATATTTGCTAAATGAAAGAACTCAATTGGGCTCCAGGGCCCGGACTGTCCAGTTGACCAGCTGTCCTCATGGACTTGGCTTCCGGGTCCCGTGCACCTAGTTGCGAGTCTGTTGCAGTGGATTAAGGATATGTTTCTTTTCAGTTGCTGGCAGTGGGTGGGAGGTTGAAGGTCACTAAGAGTTTCCTCAGCATCTTCTTTTTTTTTTTTTTTTTTTTAGGTCATATTTGCTTATTCCAGTTCAAATACTTACTGAGTGCCTGTCTTGTTGCTGTGTGTTGCTGTGCTGTGCTTAGTTGCTCAATTGTGTTGGAGCCCACCAGGCTCCTCTGTTCATGGGATTCTCCAGGCAAGGATGCTAGAGTGGGTTGCCATGCCCTCCTCCAGGCTGTGCATTAAACTTACTGTTAAATAGGTCTCAGGAATCACAGAGCAAATAAGACCTCAGGGAGATCACAGGTCAGTGTATGGTCCCCCCCCCCCTTTTTTTTTTTTTTTTTGAGTTTGCAGTAACTTTTTTTTTCTTTCAACAGTTTTATTTGTTTTTGGCTGTGCTGGGTCTTTGTTGCCACGCAGGCTTTTCTCTAGTAGCGGAGAGCAGGGGCTACTCTTTAGTTGAGGTTCACGGGCTTCTCATCGTGGTAGTTTCTCTTGTTGCCGAGCACAGGCTCTAGGGTGCTTGAGCTTCAGTCGTGGGCTCAGTAATTGTGGTTCCTGGGCTCTAGGGCACCAGTTCAGTAATTGTGGCACACCGGCTCAGTGGCTCCGTGGCATATGGGGTCTTCCCGGGTCAGGAGTTGAACCAGGTCTCCTGCACTGGCAGGTGGATTCTTTACCACTGAGCCACCAGGGAAGGCCCCAGTGTGTATGGTTCTTGATGGGTTCCCAAATAGAATTCTAGATTTTTCTTTCTTTATTTTTACTAGCCTCTAACTGAAATTTGGGGCTTCCCAGATGACTCCGTGATAAAGAATCTGCCTGACAATGCAGGAGATGCAGGTTGCCTCCCTGGGTCGGGAAGATCCCCTGGAGAAGCAAATGGCAACCCACTCCAGTAATCGTGCCTGGGGAGTCCCATGGACAGAGAAGACTGGTGACCTGTGGGGTTGCAAAAGAATGACACATGACTTAGCAAGTAAACTACAGCAGCAATGACTGAAATGTTGCATTTCCTTTCATTATGAATGTAGGCAGTAAATCAGAGCAGTACTGACAGTACCTGTGACTTCATCACCTATAGAAATCACAGATATTTTCATATCATGTTACACTTGTTGGCAGATATCTTCAAATGCTCATCACAGCTTCAAAAAGACAGTGATTTTTGGACCTGCTACTGGATATTTTTATTGAATGCTTAATGAAACACACAGATTACTGTATCATAAATGTCTTTTTAATATTTGAGTAGCTGTATCTATCTCAGTACAAGTGTTTCCTTTATGATCCTGTGTATTTTATCTTAGGCATATAAAAACATTAGTCTGAGCAAGAGTACATGGGCTTCCCCAGAAGAAGCCCCTGGCACAAAAGAAGTTAAGAGGCTTAGTGGAATTATGTAAAACAAACAAAAAAACGGGTCATATCACTTTATCTTAAATTAGGATGGTTGGTAATTCCTATCAAAACTGGTCCCCTGCTCTGGGCTTACTGATTCTTCTTGAGTCTTCTTCCGGCCCCCAGGATCTTTTGTAATTTTGAGATGGACCTTGTGTGAAAGATTCTTTTTTTCTTGTAGTTTGATTGGAAGACATACTCACCTTGACAGGACTGTAAGAGGATATTGCAAGCTTTGATGATAGAGCAGAAAAATCTTAGGACAGCTGGTCAAAACAAGCTTGTCCTGCCTTGTGGGAGGGACAGGGCTTTCAAATGATCTTTTGGTTTAAGACCTTAATTAAAAACAGCCTAAATTCACTTGTGGCAAGAATTTATTAAAGGAAAATAACCATGAGTAAGTCTCTGTTGTGGTCTAAAGAAAGGAGTATGCCAGCAAGGGTCAGGAGGCTCGAATCCTGGTGAACTTGGTGCAGAGTACCCAAGAAACCTCGGACTGGTCACTTAACAGTTTGTGAACCATATAATTAGGGAGTGGTTTGGTCACTAAGATCTGGGAGTCTCTGAACCCGAAGACACAATAATCTGTGACATATTTATATATAGTTAAACTGTGATGTCAAGGTGTTAGAAGAACAGTTTACCAGTGATACATCTCAGTTTCTCTTCTCATGCGAGAAGCCTCTTAGACCCACAAAAAGCACCTCAATGCATCAGTGGATTCTTCAGTGTTAACAAAAGTGTTCTGCTTGTTCTTTGTCTAGACAATACATAGAGCAATGCAGGTTTCTTCCAAAATGCCCTTTTATTCAGCTCAACTGTCAGACCTTGGAAGCTTCTCTTCTTGGTCTCATTTAGGATCCGAAAGGGGCCAGGTAGCTGAATGTCCTTTCCCTGCCTGGACACCCCATTCACTGCTGCAAACTTTTTAATGCCTCTGGGTATCCTTGGAATGACAGCACTGGGGACCAGACCCACGCCATACTGAGCAGAGCGAGTGGCTTCTACCCTCCAAAATCAGCAGAGGCACATGCGCACAATCAGAGCCTGGCAGACAGAGAGGAGGTGGGGAGCCTAGAGAGTGACCAGTTCCAGGCATACTCCATGGAGAAAGGCCCTGGAGTATGGCACCAGAGCCAGGACAGTTGGCATCTGCCCCCAGCCCTCGGTACAGCATCGATGTGCTAGTGGGCGTCACCGTGGATGAGTGAGGTCCCACTGGATTATTTCAGAATATTTCATGATGGTTTTTATGTGTTCTTCCCAGCAACAGCTCTTTGAAGTAGTTTACTAGTGGATCCATTTTACAGAGGAAGAACTTGAGACCTAGGTTGGTTATAACTTGCCCAAAGTAATGTAAAAAATTCATAGTGCACCCTGAATATGTGGCGACTTGAATATTGCTTGGACTTTTTGACTTGATAACAAGAGCAGACTTTTTAGCATAGAAGTTTACTAAGTCTGTTTGTTAACTTTAAAAAAAAATAAAAAAGAGGGAACAATATGTGTTACTAAAATTCATTGCACTGGCTGAATACCATAATTAAAGGGATAACAGGCCCAGGGACAGCAGAACCGGTGGGCTGCCGTCTATGGGGTCACGCAGAGTTGGACACAACTGAAGTGACTTAGCAGCAGCAGAAGTAAGAAGAATGAGCTCCTTTTGTTATTCTAGAATAATAAAAGTGTTGTTAGTTCCTCAATCATTTCCAACTCTGCGACCCCATGGACTATAGCCCACAAGGCTCCTCTGTCCATGGAATCTCCCGGCAAGAATACTAGAATACTGGAGTGGGTTGCCATTCCCTTCTCCAGGGGATCTTCCCAACCCAGGGATCGAACTCCGGTCTCAGCAATTGTTATTACAGCTCCTTCTTTCCTTGCTTTCTTGTTCCTCCCAACTTCCCCTGGGGAAAAAGAGAGCTTTATCAAAACTAAGATCATACACCAAAGAAGTGCCTTTGTGGAAAAGGAATATTTGCGTTTTCTCTTAGAACATTTACAGTAGAATGGAAATTCTAGATTTCCTTCCTCTCTCTGTGCATTAGGAGCTTTCTCTCATTAGCAGCCCTTTCCCCCCTCCCTTAAACAAAAGGACCAGGCAGGAGTAGGGAAGCATGCAGGTAAAGAGATCACAGTGACTGTAATTCAAGCCCTTGAATTCCAGTAAAGTTCTAATATGGACTTATAAAATTGTAGCCATTAAGTCCATTTAGGGAGCAGGGAAATCTTTCATACCTTTTAAAGTATCAAAAATCAACATTCCCAGGTGGGATGTACTACCAAGAAAATGAAGTCTCTTGGTTGGACCTAACTGATATGGAAGGTGAAAGAAACATCAGTCATTGCCAGCTACAGGTGGACCGGTCATTTTGAATAGCATTTATCAGCCTTTGAAATGGCATCAATTTTAAAGGAACAATTCTTCTCTCTAGGGCAAGACTGTTCTTATTCTGGCTTCTGATAGCCTTGATCTATCAGAAGAGTATAAAAATTGGCTGATGCAAATCCAGTTTGGAAAAGAAACAGCATTCTAATCTACAGGAAACATTAGATGAATCTCAAAATGTTGGTTCTTCAGTGTTCATATATTGCTTTACTTAGGTTGGCCAAAAGTTGGCAAAATGCATTTCATAACCCAGTTTCTGTTTTGATCCCTGGGTTGGGAAGATTCCCTGAAGAAGGAAATGGCAACACACTTCAGTATTCTTGCCTGGAAAACCCCATGGACAGAGGAGCCTGGTGGGCTACAGTCCATGGGGTCCCAAAAGAGTCGGACATGACTTAGCAACTGAACAACAGCAACACATTCTATTTAGTTGGGGAGAATGGAGAGTGATTGACTTGGTAAAGCATCTAATATCCAGAGGGAAAGAAATTCAGCACGGAATTCTGAGTAGGCATGAACAGAAAAAAGTGAAGCCACTCAGTTGTGTAACCAACTTGCTATTGAAAGGACTTTGGAGATTCTGTACTTAGTACTTTTGCTTTACTGCTTAAGAACTGAGTCAGAGAAATCGATTGCCCAGGGTCAGACAAAGCCAGTGGGAATGCTGCTTTTTTCATTACCACTTTCCCTGCACCATCTGTATTCCCCGGCCATGCTTGGTTATAAGATTTATTTAACAACATGTGTTGACCTAGGATTATTTGTGATGGTGAATACCACAGATTTGACTGGGTAATGTGATCCTTTTTATTTGCTTTAAGTTAACTTTAGCCCTTAGCATGGTGTGTTGGAAAGGGCACTAAACTTGGATCCAGAAGACTTGAGTTCAAGTTTCAGCTTCGACCTTAGCTTCTCTTCAGCAAATCTGAGAGCCCTGTATTCTTAATCCATAAAATGGGGATAATAATACCCAATTTACCCTCCATAGTGTGAGGATTAGTTGTGAAAAGCTTTGTAAAGCATAAAGTGCTAAATAAGCATAAGGGTATTCATGTTTTCAAATTTCGCTCACCCTAATTTGCATAATCAATACAAATGCTTTTTCTCTGTTTTTTACTCTAAGTATCTTTTCCCGTTAGAATTTCTAGATGCTAGGAATGATAGCATCTCTCCTGATCTGGCCTTTGTCTCAAGGTGTATGCAACTCAAAGTAGTACCTCTGGTGCAATTTGTCCGTCCCTCGATCTGTCTTAAATTTTTGTTTCATTTGATGTGAAGCAAATGTTCAGACTTATATTGTGAAAATCCTAGCTTGCTCTCCACTGGGGAAGTGGAGAACTGAGTATGGTTTGTGATAAGAGCATCACTTTAAAACAGCCCACCTAGGCAACACAGATTGGAAGGAGATCTGGTAATCGCATTCTTTTGTTCTATGAATATAACCGATCTGGGCAATTTGGGCACCAGAGTGAATTTTTAGGCATGAGTTATCTGGTTAAGTTAGCCAGATAATTGCCAGCTGTCTCCTCTGCTCTCTGTTCTGTAGACCCCAGCCTGAGCAATTGTCTTGTTTACTCATGCAAGCAAGTTGCTGGTTTCCATTTTCAGACAAAACCAAACTACATATTAGAATGGTATTTTAATTGAGCTATTTTTGCCACTGATTCAAAGGTCCCCCATCTCTTGCCAAAGGAGTTGCCCAGATGCGAACCCATGAATTTAGTTGATTTGGGGGGTTCCCTTGTTGGCTCTGGGAAAGACACACACAATAAAAGAGATTTGGAAGTTGATGGTCTAAGATTTTGTGAAATATTCAAAACTTATCTCACATTCTGACCAAATATTTTTCTACTAATTTTCCTAACTAAATGGAAACTCCAGCTGTATAAATAATGATTTTTGTTTGAAAATATTTCTTCCCTTGTTTTTAGAACCATCAGGGGAATTAAATTATAAATAAGTAGCAGCAAAGAGCTGCTTTGTCAATGTGAAAACAAATGAAAAATGGCTGAAATTTTGAACTGAATTCTAGAATGTAGACACCACCCTTCCACATGGGTTGACAAAGCAAGCTGCTCTCTCAAGAGGGAGGAAGATGCTTACTCACATGTTTCATTTTGTTTGTGTGTATGTTTATTCTTAATTTATTTGCCCATTTCTCTGTTGGATCTGATTTGAATCCTGAAGTTCTTTCCACATACTTTTAACTGATTACCAGTGTAGTGACGTGTCCATCTGAATCCCTCTTTTTTTCTTCCTATT
This sequence comes from Ovis aries, assembly GCF_016772045.2. NCBI lineage: Eukaryota > Metazoa > Chordata > Mammalia > Artiodactyla > Bovidae > Ovis > Ovis aries. The sequence continues at coordinate 36,798,231 of NC_056073.1, read as the reverse complement.
TTTTTTCTAAAAAAAAAAAAAAAGAAAGAAAGAGGGACTACCCTGGTAGCCCAGTGGTTAAGACTTCTCCTTCCAATGTGGAGGGGTGCAGGTATGACCCCTGGTCAGGGAGCTAAGACCCCGCATGCCTCAGGACCAAAACACTCAAACCAAGGCAAAAAAAAACCCAGAAGCAATGCGGTGACAAATTCAATAAAAACTTTTAAAATGGTCCACATCCAAAAAAAAACTTTAAAAAATTCACCTTTCATTGACCTCACAAACCTCATCCTACTTAAGCATATGCAATGAAGATGCTTTATGACCCATGCATTCTGTATATTTGTATTTTGTTTATAAACTCCAGTGGAGAAAGCAGTGAGTCATAAGCCTAGCCAGGGTGTTCTCTGCCCAATACTTCGCCTGTTGCTGTGAAATCCCCTTATCAAAACATTATGAATGGGGACTTCTGTAGTGGTCCAGTGGTTGAGACTCCAAGCTCCTGTTGCAGGGGGCCTGGGTTTGATCCTTGGTCAGGGAACTAGATCCCACACACCACAACTAAAAATCCCATATGCCCCAATGAAGATTGAAGATCCTGCATGCTATAACTAAGACCTGGTGCAGTCAAATAAATAGAATGAAACTCAATTATAATGATAAGCAGGATAAATATAAAGAAGTAAAATTAAAAACAAAAATACGTTTTGTGTTATCAGGACTCTTCATCGCGCTTTCTGAACTCCTGTCACTGTACATCAAGGATGTAGTCACATTATTGAACTATAAGCTTCAGAGATTTTGAACTCATCTTTCATTGGAGGGAGTTGTATTCATCATTCCACAAACACTTAATCAATGAATATTTTGTGATATTACTATCAAAGAAATGGTAATAATGAGTTATTTTTATTTAATTATAATAACCTAGGTTAATAGTGTCACTATTATCTTACATTGAACTTTCCTGTAGAATTATTCAGTAGAAACAAGTGGTTGCTGTGATCTTTTTTTTTTTTTTTTTTGGCTATGAGTTTTTACCTTAGCCCTGGCTTACTTCTTATCATGAGAGTTATATATCCATCTGTCCAAAAAAGAGAAGAGCAAATTTAGCCCCCCTCCCCTGCCCGTCAGGAGAGCAAAAACCATCTACACACCTCGAGGCTTCACCTCTGTCTCTCAGGCTTCTTGGTAGGAAGTCAGTGACTCCAGTACAAAAAGGCCGTTTTTCTTACTTGGGATTTGGTCTGCTCTCTGGAAACCAGTGGAGACACTGAAGTTTTCTTTCCATAATGATCTTAAGTGTTGGTAGTTACCGTCTCTGTGAAAACTCGTTAGGAATGAGTTCTTTTCCTCTGGACTGGGAAGTCACACGCTGGAGCTCACAGTGGAACAACAGAACGGAGGATCACAAAGCTGCTTTAACTCAAATTTATTTCCGCCTCCTTCTGCCAGGAGTAATTTCAGTGGATATCTCACTGTGTACAGATGGTCAAGGAGAGGGAAAGTGGTCAGGGGTAGGGGTGGGGAGACCTGGCAATCCAGTGAAACCCACACCAGGCAAGGACCTGCAGGGGTGAGCAATCCTTTAGGAATCTTTGTTTAGTTAGTTAGTTTTATTGTGGTAAGATATATATCACATAACATTTGTCATTTTTAGGTGTATAATTCAGTGACACTAAGTACATTTATAATGTTGTACAACCATCACCACTATTTCCAGGATTTTTTTTATCATCCCTAATAGAAATTGCTACACAGTAACTCCCCCCAACCCCCACCCCCTAGTCCCTCGTAACCGCTGTTGTACCTACTGTCTTTGAACTTGGCTACTGTGAGTGCCTCATACAAGTGGAATAATAGACTATTTGTCCGTCTGTGTCTGCCTTATTTCACTTTTCCTAGTGTCTTTGAGGTACATCCATGTTGTAACATGTATCAAGATTTCACTCCTTTTTATGGCTGAATAATATTCCATAGTGTACATGATACACCCACTGTTTATCTGTTCATCTTTCAATGGGCTGTTGTTTCCGTCTTTGACCTATTGTGAATAGTCCTGCTATGAACACTGGTGTAGAAATATCTTAGTTTCTGCTTTCAATTCCTTTGGGTATAGACCCAGCAGTGGGATTGCTGGGTCATATGGCATTTCCATGTTTAACTTTTAGAGGAACCTCTGAGCTGTTTTCCACAGAGGTTGTTTTCCACATTCCCACCAGCCTTGCACAAGGCTGGGAATCCTTGTTTTGACCCCTATGAATGTCACCTAATTCTGATTTGCTCACCAGGCCTCATTCCTCACTGGGTTTCCCATGAGGAACTGTTTTTACTATCTGGTGAGTTGGCTGTGATTGGGGAAAGGAGCGTTTTTGTCGTGTTGTTACCTGGTTGGACACGGAAGCCTGTTTGTGAGGTGTAGGAAGGCTTCCTGGGGCCTGGCTGTGGGTGCTGTGGTCTGTGTGTCCACTGTAAAGGGAGCCGCGTGGCAAAGGCTCACCCTCCCTCCAGAAGCAGCCTACTTTCCAGGCTTTTCCTTCTCTCGGTAACCATCTTAATAGCTGCCGGGTCGTCTAAATGAAAAATTTATCTTGTGCTGCTTACCCAAAGGAGAGGCTCCTCACATGTCAGATATTATTTTACCAATTATCTTGGTAACTTCTGTACTTTTCATTTCTTCAAGCAAAGGTTAGAATTATTTTGAGTCTCCATAACCTTCAACTTTGTACACCTTTTTATAATTAGTTAGTAACAGTAAACTAAGCAAACTTTAGAATTATTTGGAATGCTATGACACCTTCAACTGCATATGTATTTGTGTGTGTGTGTGTGTGTGTGTGCACTTATATTTGGACATGATTCTTTTCCTTCATCAATGCAGATAAAGCCTTTCATGTAGGTTTGCCAAATAATCATTTTTATGGAAATCTGAGATTTTTTAAAAGTAAATTTTAAATGAGTCAATTTAATTAAATTTTACATTAATTTTAAAAATTAATTTATTTAATTGGAGGCTAGTTACTTTACAATATTGTGGAGGTTTTTGCCATACATCAACATGAATCAGCCATGGGTGTACATGTGTCCCCCAGTCCCAAACTCCCCTCCCACCTCCCTCTGTGCCCCATCCCTCTGGGTTGTCTCAGAGCGCTAGCTCTGAGTGCCCTGCTTCATGCACTGAACTTGCACTGGTCATCTGTTTTACATTTGGTAATGTACATGTCTCAATGCTGTTCTCTCAAATCATCCCACCCTCACCTTCTCCCACATAGTCCAAAAGTCAGTTCTTCACATCTATGTCTCTCTTGCTGTCTTGCATATAGAGACATCATTTCTTTCTAAATTGCATATATATGTGTTAATATACTGTATTGGTGTTTCTGTTTCTGACTGACTTCACTCTGTATAATAGGCTCCAGTGTCATCCACCTCATTAGAACTGATTCAAATGAGTTCTTTTTCATAGCTGAGTAATAGTCCATTGTGTGTATGTAACACAACTTCCTTATCCTTTCATCTGCTGTTGGACATCTAGGTTGCTTCCATGTCCTAGCTATTGTAAACCAATGAAACCTTTTATATTGTAACCTTTGACACATTTGCATGAAGTAGGTAGCTTGAGCACCGTTTTTTTTTTTTTTTTTTTTTGGCAGATGAAGAAGTGAGCATGTCTGTCAATGAGGAAAGCTGGACCTGCCCATGTTCCCTTGGGGGTATGATGTGGGAAAGGCCAGTGTAGATTGGGTACCACCATCTGTGGTGGGAGCTGTGTAGGCACAAGTAGGGGCAGAGGCCTCTGCTTTCATTTCTGTCTCTCTGTGTAGCCTTATCCTTTTTGGGTCCTCACTGTTTTTCTCTTCCTGGATTACTATGCTGGATATGGACATAACCGTCCCACATCACAACTTGTTGTTTCCCCATACCCTCACGCTTTACAAATACATACTTTCTTCATCTGGAATCCCCAGTATGGGGATAATCTCTGTTATCCCCAGGGATTTGGGATAACGTTTTTTGAAAACTGTAGTGCTTCAGATGCTGTCTCAGCCTGTGTGAATTCCCATGGCTTTATTGCCTATGGAAATTATTTGACTGTGTGTGTACTAATATAGGCGCTTCCCTGATAGCTCAGTTGATAAAGAATCTGCCTGCAGTACAGGACACCCTGGTTTGATTCCCGGGCTAGGAAGATCCACTGGAGTATTCTTGGGCCCACTCCAGTATTCTTGGGCCTCCCTGGTGGCTCAGCTGGTAAGGAATCTGCTTGCAATGTGGGAGACCTGGGTTCGATCCCTGAGTTGGGAAGATCCTCTGAAGAAGGGAAAAGCTACCCACTCCAGTATTCTGGCCTGGAGAATTCCAAGGACTGTATAGCCCATGGGGTTGCAAAGAGTCGGACACAACTGAGTGACGATATGGGCTTCCCTGGTAGCTCAGACAATAAAGAATCCACCTGCAATGCAGGAGACCTGGATTTAATCCCTGGGTTGGGAAGATCCCCTGGAGAAGGAAATGGCAACCCACTCAAGTATCCTGGCATGGAAAATCCCAGGGACAGAGGAGTGTGGTGGACTACAGTGTACTAATATTGCATGTCTTCTGTAAGTTAAAAGTTAGTGGTTATTTTATTTTATTTATTTCAGTTTAATTTCCTATCAACTGTTTGATCATTATTTAGCTTGTAAGTTTTGTTGAGATAAAAGTTCCATATTAGTGCCTTGTACCTTTGAAGACACGTTACTGTCTTCCCTATGGTGTCCTGTACCACACATTTATGATTTGATACAGTACTTTTGAGCAAAGAGGTATTTGGCGGGGGGCAGGGGTAGGTGTTGCAGCATGCAAGATCTTAGTTCTCAGGTCGGGGATTGAACTGGTGGCCCCCTGTACTGTGAGTGTGGAGTCCTAACCACTAAACCACCAGGGAAGTCTCTCGCAAAGAGATTTTTAATATTAGATACTCATGCTTCATCACAAGTCCAGCCTCTGTGAAATAAGCTTCATTCAGACCTTTGAAATGTCCAGTGTGTTTTGCAGAAGAGATGCGTAGTTGACACCTTGAACAGATTAAGCCAGCCAGTATGTGCTCAGTTGTGTCAACCTCTCTGTGACCTCACAGATTGTAGCCCCCACCAGGCTCCCGGGGATTTTTCAGGCAAGCATACTAGAGTGGATTGCCATTTCCTACTTCAGGGGATCTTCCGAAGCCAGGGATCAAACCTGTGTCTCCTGCATCGACAGGCAGATTCTTTACCAGCTGCGCCACCTGAACAGTTTAAAGGTTTATCCATCTCTTAGTTCATCCCTTCACAAAACAAGAACATCTAGTTTCTAGTATGATCCCTAGTAGCCCTCAAAAAATGTTAGTTTCCATCCACCTGTCCAAGTCATGGGTCTGTTTCTCTTTATCCCATTGTATGTCAGTTCTTTACTGTGACTGATTCCAGAAGAAAAGGCAAGAAAGCAGAGTGAGTGTCATCCTGGCAGTTCTGCCCACGTTGTTCACATCCTCACCCAGTAGCAGCAAGACCCTTGGAAATGAAATGTTATGTCAAAAGACAAAACAAAAAGAACAGAGAAAACACATTTTCTTTCTTAACTGTTCAATTCAAGGCTTTCTATTAAGTCTGAGGAAATGTTACAGAGTCAATCTAAAGGCCTTGGAAAGTCACCCTGAGTTATGAATGGATGTAGTTTATGGCCGGGACATAGCATCAGGGCCTCTGAGCTTTCATTCTGATACTAAGTTCCCCGGAGGCAGGTATCACACAGGACCCAGGTCTAGCCTAGTTTCTGCCACATAATAGGTGCGTGCTTTTTGAAGCTGAACTGCCTTGGTCCTGCCACGCCTTGAACCCTTGGTCAAATCACAGCCTTTTGAACCTCAGGCTCCTCCTCAATCAGGGCAGGAAGTGGGGAGCAGGTCATCATGAGTTGTCGCTTTTGTGTAAGAATCAGTGTATTTTCTCCATTTTCCAAGACATGACATTTTTTGGCAGATGTTATCTGCCTCTTAACGATTGATCTCTTTGTTCATTTTTGAAACGATGGTACATCTTGCAATCTGGGCTTCTCAGAGCCAAGAACTTTGTTTTCTCATCCACTCTTGGTGGGAAATTGGGTATCAGAAAGACAGGTTCTGGAACTTAAAACACGGGTTCAAGTGGCTGCTCGCTTTGCCATTGTTTCCTCATCTGTGCCATAGGAGTTCAGGAAAGATGAAATAATAATTTTGAGCACCCCAATCCAACTTTCAGCAGAGGCTCGGTGCAGGTTAACTATAATTATTTCACCAAAAGTTTAGGGACTTACTCCTGAAAGTTCAAGGAACACCCCCTTGACACACATACAGGAGTTGGGTAATACCATGGGCAGTGCTTAAGCTGGACACATTACTGACCCCTGATGTAAAATACCTGTTTCTGAATTAGGAAACAAAAAATGAGATTTGTAACCCATCCTTTGTCTTATTTTTGACAGAATGGACAACTCTCTCTCTCCATATATATATATATATGTAAACCTAGAAAGTTTAAGAACAAATAAACCTTCATGCCAAAAAAGCAGCTTTATGAAATATCACTGGTTTACTGCATCATTATAAAGAAACTCGGCCACCTTGGACCCAGAAGACATTAGTTTTTAAAAGTGTCTTCCTTGGCTAATATCAGGATGTAGTGTGATAAGTTAGATTAATGTATTGTATTAGCTGTGGCTCCAGAGAAGACAGGGAGGGTCCTCAGAGCACAGAGGAAAGAGGACCCTCCACGCTGTCTTGAATGCCACTGGAAGGGGAATAACACCAGCCACTGCCTTGGTGTTCTGCAGCTTTTGACAAACTTGGGGGAAGGGCCCAGACTCTCTTGTGAGGTTTTTTTGCCCATGGGACAAATGAGCTAAGCAGTACTGCATTATTGGTTGTGTGTGTGTGTGATAGAGAGAGAGAAAGAACCTCACAGTAGCAGAGCTGAATAGGTCCTGCCATTTTGCTTTACATCTGACCAGCCAAGCCACTGCCTTCTCTGCTTGGGCCTCTCAAGGAGGCAGTTCCTCCACTGCCCTTGACAGAGACCCACGGCGATCTTCTGGGATACTTTTTCCTGAGTGTCAGTGATTTGTACTGATCCAGCCTCCAAGGGGAAGGGACAGGATGAAATAGAGAATTTATTTTTATACTATGTCATCTCATGCAGAGACTGCTACATAATCAGGAGTCAGAAATCGAAAGGATTAGGCCGTGAAGTCACTCTGCCCACGAGCTAGGTTACAACACGCTTATTCATTGTAAAGCAACAGAAGCCCCTGTCGTCACCATAATTTATTTCTGACAGAGTAAGCTCGCGGAATTAAGCAACTTGGAGTTCCCGTCTCTGCTGGAGAATGCTGGGGAAGACCTCTGTGAGACCTCAGCTACCACCACCACCTTCTGGAGATGAGTACATAGAGGCCCAGAGAAAGCGGTGACTTGCCCGGGGTCACACAGCAATTCAGGGCCATATCGAGGGTCAGGAAATGGGTAGTTCTTGATAATGTCCTTGGGTCTTTCTAATCCATTTCCTGATGACACAGTGGATAGGATTTTCCTCAGATTTCCTTCTTTAGGGTTGAAGTGAAAGGTCTTTCACTTGTCCAACCCCATTCTGTTTTTCCAAGTAGATTACAGGTAGCAATTGTAGAAATTGAGCAAGAGATGCTGGAAAGCTAGTTTGTGGGGTAGGTGGTTTGTTTTTTTCTTTTTTGGTTTGGTTGTCAGGAGCACTCTCTGTGCACAGCCTAGAAACACCTCCCGGGAAATGATCATTGGTTCTCCAGGGAGTGTTATGCAGTGGCCGGGTCTGTGCTTGCTGATAAAGGCCCTTTTGTAGGTTCCTGCCGCTGAGAGTCCATGCAGGAAAGGTCAGCTGACTTGTTTTCTTTCATTGATATGTGACACAGAGTCAGAACTGTAACTCTAGTGCCTTGACATGTGGCCAGAATAATAAATGTGCTTGTTTTTATTTTTAAAAATTTTTTATAACATTTATATATATATAAGGTTTATATTAACTTTAGTTTTTGTTTTTCTTCCAATTTTATAGAAATGTTATTGACATGCAGCACCATGTAAGTTTAAGGTGTACAATTTGACTTACATCATCAAATGATTACCACAAGTTTAGTGAGCATCTGTCATCTCGTATATGTGCAAAAGAGAAGAAGAGGAAAAAGTGTTTATGGAGCTACTGGTAAAGAACTTTGCCTGCCAATGCAGGAGACATAGGGGACGTGGGTTTGATCCCTGGGTCAGGAAGATCTGCTGGAGAAGGAAATGGCAACCCACTCCGGTATTCTTGTCTGGAGAACCCCATGGACAGTGGCAGGCTATGGCCCATAGGGTTGCAAAGAGTAGGACACAGCTGAAGCAACTTAGCACACTTGGCAAATGAGGAGCACTCAGGATGTACACGCTTAACTTTCAGATTTAACATGCAGCAGTGTTAATTATATTTCTCTTATTGTACATTATATCCTTGACGACTTCTCTGGTGGCTCAGACAGTAAAGCGTCTGTCTACAATGTGGGAGACCTGAGTTCTATCCCTGGGTCGGGAAGATCCCTTGGAGAAGAAAATGGCAATCCACTCCAGTACTATTGCCTGGAAAATCCCATGGACAGAGGAGCCTGATAGGCTACAGTCCATGGGGTTGCAAAGAGTCGGACACGACTGAGCGGCTTCACTTTCCTTAGTATTTATTTATAACTGGAAGTTTGTACCTTTTAACTGCCTTCATCCAATTCCTCCTCCCCCCTCCCCTCATCTCTGGTAACTACAAATTGAAGTTTATATTTACTTTATAAATTTTATGCAACAACAGTCTGAATATAGAGATGATTTTAAAATAAGATACTTCAGGGATTATGTAAAAACTGGCATCTCTTCAGGGAGGCATGGAGGTATTAAAAATTTGGTTACTCTGACTTATTTGTATATTCTGTATATTGTACTTTGTACAGTATCAAAAGATGTTTCCTGGTTTTGATTTAGAGAAAAGACAGGTCTGAGAGGTGGGGGAAGGGGAGGGTGTCATTCTTGGTCTGATCTAGGGAATTTTATGTTCCTGAAGTCTATAATTAGGTGCTTCTGTTGATTGTTTATTTATTAAAACAAAAGTGGGGGGAGAGTGCCACGGAGTGAAAAACACTGGATGGCAAACATCTTGAGTGTGGCTTAAAAGCATGGGCTGCAAAGAAATGGAAATTCATTGACTCAATTGGAAGAGAATATTTATAGAAATTGAATGATCCAGTAAAATTAAAAGCCTGGCTTCTTTCATCTTCAGAGACCTGTTGTAGTAAATGCTCTTCTGAAAAGCCCTTGCCTACAGAGTGGACTTTGCCACCTAATGTCTGGCCTCCTAGAGGTCAGTGGTTTTGGCCCAACCCTATCACTTGACTTGTATTTACTAAGCCCTGTTTTTTGAATGGGGGCAGGGTACAGGACTTTGAAAGGTGCTGAAAACATGTAAAGGAAAAGTACTCACAGACACCAAAGTTTTCTCATGTTTTGAATAGTACTACACTTGGGCTGGGGCTTCCCTGGTAATAACTCAGATGGTAAAGAAACTGCCTGCAGTGCAGGAGACCTAAGCAATGCAGGTTTGATCCTTGGGTCAGGAAGATCCCCTAGAGGAGGGCATGGCAACCCACTCCAGTGTTCTTGCCTGGAGAATTCCATGGACAGTGGAGCCTGGCGGGCTACAGTCCATGGGGTCGCACAGAGTCGGACACGACTGAGATAACTTAGCCCAGCACACTTTGATTTCAATCACTATTTATTATAGAGGAACTTTTATGAGGTGTATCTGAAAATCGTACTCTCAGGCCTGTTCCCATCCACCACCCCACCCTCCTGTTTCCATTAGTGTCTTGTGAATTCTTCCACTGTTTGTGCAAACTCAAAAAATTAAATATTTTTCTTTTCCTCCTTTTCTTACAAAAGATGACAGCTGTTGTTATTCTGCAAATTGTATTACATTTAACGAAATACTTTAAAAAAAAATTTCTGTTGGCATATAGTTGATTTATAATGCTGTTTCAGGTATACAGCAAAGTGATTCAGTTAAACATGTACATATATCCAGTCTTTGTTACTGCAGATTCTTTTCTCATATACTCAGAGTAGTGAGTAGAGCTCTCTGTGCAATACAGTAGGTCCCTTAATGAAATACTTTAATGAGCCTTCCATGTCAGAACATACAGAGCTACGTCGTGATTTTTAGAGGTAAATAAGCCTTTGACTGTGTGGATCACAATAAACTGTGGAAAATTCTGAAAGAGATGGGAATACCAGACCACCTGACCTGCCTCTTGAGAAACCTATATGCAGGTTAGGAAGCAACAGTTAGAACTGGACATGGAACAACAGACTGGTTCCAAATAGGAAAAGGAGTACATTGTCACCCTGCTTATATTGTCACCCTGCCGTATATTGTCACCCTGCTTATTTAACTTATATGCAGAGTACATCATGAGAAATGCTGGGCTGGAAGAAGCACAAGCTGGAATCAAGATTGCCGGGAGAAATATCAGTAACCTCAGATACGCAGATGACACACCACCCTTATGGCAGAAAGTGAAGAGGAGCTAAAAGCTTCTTGATGAAAGTGAAAGAGGAGGTGAAAAAGCTGGCTTAAAGCTCAACATTCAGAAAACTAAGATCATGGCATCCGGTCCAATCACTTCATGGGAAATAGATGGGGAAACAGTGGATACAGTGTCAGACTTTATTTTGGGGGCTCCAAAATCACTGCAGATGATGACTGCAGCCATGAAATTAAAAGACGCTTACTCCTTGGAAGGAAAGTTATGACCAACCTAGACAGCATATTCAAAAGCAGAGATACTACTTTGCCAACAAAGGTCCGTCTAGTCAAGGCTATGGTTTTTCCAGTGGTCATGTATGGGTGTGAGAGTTGGACTGTGACGAAAGCTGAGTGCCAAAGAATTGATGCTTTTGAACTGTGGTGTTGGAGAAGACTTGAGAGTCCCTTGGACTGCAAGGAGATCCAACCAGTCCATTCTAAAGGAGATCAGTCCTGGGTGTTCATTGGAAGGGCTGATGCTAAAGCTGAAACTCCAATACTTTGGCCATCTGATGGGAAGAGTTGACTCATTGGAAAATACCCTGATGCTGGGAGGGATTGGGGGCGGGAGGAGAAGGAGAAGACAGAGGATGAGATGGCTGGATGGCATCATTGACTCAATGGACATGAGTTTGGGTAAACTCTGGGAGTTGGTGATGGACAGGGAGGCCTGGCATGCTGTGATTCATGGGGTCGCAAAGAGTCGGACAGGACTGAGCGACTGAACTGAACTGAACTGAACTGAACATTCCACTGCATGGAAGTTGTAGTTACTAAACCAAGCTTCTATGAATAGTCTCATAGATTCTGTCAGTCTTCTTTTACTACAAACAAGGTTGCAGATGTATCAGCTTCACTCACTTGCAACTGTAACTGCAGAGCAATTTCCTGAAGGATGGGTCAAAATTTTGATCAGAGAATATGTTTACACATACTTGATGTTGTTAATTGCCTTTTCTACGAATTGTTTTATTTTGCTCTCTTTCCAACAGTATATGAGAGTTTTACCAACAGAGTGAGTTTTCACACTGTTGAAATTTTGCCAGTCTGATATGCAAACCATATCTCAATATATATTTTACATTTGCATGCCTTTTTTAGAGAGTGTGAGATGAGACATCTTATCCATTTAAAGGCCATTTGTATTTCTTTGTTTGCAAACTGTATCTTCCTGTACTTAACTTACTTTTCTACTGAGTTGCTGGCCTTTGTGTTATTAATTTATAGAGCACTTTATATAATAGGGAGATTAATTAGCTCTAAGACCATGATATGATCTCCAAATATTTTTCTCAGTTTATCATTTTCTTTAGTCTTTAAGGTTTTGGTTTGCCACACTCAGAAGTCAATTTTTATAAAGCATATTTTTTTTCCATTCTTTCTTTGTTGACTTCCAGATTTTGAGTCACAGAAAGCATCCTCCACTATCCCCCTTCCACACACACATACAAAATTGAGCCCGTTTTATTTTTTTTGCAGAATTATGTAGGTTTTTAAAAAATATTTCAATATTTGCTTCATTTGAGGTTTTTCCTACTCTTTTATAAAGTACAGACTCAACTTTGTTGTTGTTGTTTTTTTTCCCACGTATTACTCAATGGCCCTGACCACTTAGTTAAAAAGCCCACATTTACAGCCAATTAAATGCTTCCCAGGTGGCACTAGTGGTAAAGATGCAAGAGATGTGGATTCGATCCCTGGGTTGGGAAGATCCCCTGGAGGAGGGCATGGCAAACCACTCCAGTATTCCTGCCTGGAGAATCCCAAGAACATAGGAGCCTGGCTGGCTGCGGCCCATAGGATTGCAAAGAGTTGGACAGAACTGCGAGGAGTTGGACACACAGCACAGATGCCACGTTATGAAATAAGCATTTTGTAAATGAAAAATAGCCACTATTTTTTTCTAAAACAAGAAACCATGGGAAAAAAAAAAAAGAAATCATGAGTTGATGTGTTTTTGAGGGTAAATCTTTTAAGGTCTTCCTCTTTTAACTTGAGGCATCTCTTTCATTTTCTCCTCTGAGGGTAACATTTACTCACAAGGGAATAAATGAAGTTAACTCCTCTGTCCCTTTCTAGGGGGATGATACAAATTTGCCTCTTGACATAAATCTCAAGATTTATCTTAATATCTCATTTCAGTCAAAGTGAGTTTTCTCTTTATCACAAAGCCTGAAGCAAGACAGAAACATTTCTTGTTACTTCAGAGCATGCCATTTGTGAGCTCTGGGGACAGAGGTCCTCAACATAGGGTCCTCACACCAGCAGCATCTGTGGCACCCGGGAACTTGGAAATGCAACTTCGCGTCCTCAGCCTCTGGAATCACAGATCTGTGCTCAGGGTCCAACAGTCTGCATTTAACAAGCCCTGTGGGTGATTCTCAGCGTGCTTAAGTTTGGGACCCATGGCCTTAGAAATTATATTCAATCTATGAATGGAAAATTGCAACCTTAGAGCACTGCCTTTAGGGTAGATAGGTTTGATCCTTATCTTCTTGCCATGGGAAAATTAAAGACTGGTAAGAAATGACAATATCTGCACTTTAACAGTAGTATTCTTAGAATAGACGTCTTCTCTAGATTCTCCCAGAGATAATGTCATTAGTGCTTTGGACTAGTACATCTTCCATCCAGAATTCAGCCGATTGGGTCAGTGCTTCCCTTTGTCATATAGTTAAAAAAAAAAAAAAAAAACTGGTTTCTGTCATACGCTAGGAAGTTTTGTAGCATTGAAGACCTGCCTTACTCCTACAAAGCATCATTGTTCTTTCTGTCTCTTGCCCTTCTGCCTCTAAAAATAATTTGGTATCAGAACAGAATACATATTTCCCTCTGATGAGTGTTCGCTACACCAAAATTGTGCCTCTGTTTGGCAGGTTAAGGCAGACTTTCCATAAACAGCAGTACCTTCTGAGCCTAATTGCCAACCAGGGTTTACCTGAGAGCTGTAGTTCTGAAACTTTGCTAGGCGTGAGACTCAGCTGCAAGGCTTTAAAAACTCTTGCCACCCATGTAGCCACATGGATGGACCTTGAGATTATCATATTAAGTGAAATAAGTCAGACAGAGAAAGACAAATAAAATATGATATCACTTATATGTAGAATCTAGAAAATGATGCAAATGAGCTTATTTACAAGACAAAAATAGACTCAGACATAGAAAACAAGCTTATAGTTACCAAAGGGGATGGTGAAGTGAGGATAAATTAGGAGTTAGGACTTACTATAAACACACTACTATATAAAACAAACAACAAGGACCTACTGTATAGCACAGGGAGCTATATTCAATATCTTGTAATAACCTATCATGAAAAAGAATCTAAAACAGAATATATATTCCTTTTCAGAATATATATATTCATATATATATATTGTACACCTGAAACTAACACAGCATTGTAAATTAACTATGTTTTTGTTGTTTAGTCACTAAGTCATGTCTGACTGTTTTGCAACCCCATAGACTATAGCCCGCCAGGCTCCTCTCTCTGTCCATGGGATCTTCCAGACAAGAATACTGTAGTGGGTTGTCATTTCTTCCTCCAGGGGAACTTCCTGACCCAGGGAACAAACTTGTGTCTCCTTCATTAACAGGAGGATTCTTTACCATTAAGCCACCAGGGAAACCCAAATTAACTATATTTCATTTTAAAAGGCTTAAATAAATGAATATGAAAAACAATTTTGCCACCCAAACCACACCCATATACCTAATCAGTAATGTCCCAGTTGATTCCAATGTATGTCCAAGTTTGGGAACCAGGACTTGGGTGTTTATTTTACTGTCATCTCGGATATCACAACAAAGACTGTTAACAGTGACCAGACATCACATGCAAAGAAAATGGTCCTGAAAATGCCACATACAATCAGAACAAGAAACTTGTAGTTGAAACAGCAACTGGCTTAAAACTTAAATCATTTGCTTTGGGGATGACTTTCTCATCTTTTGAAGATTCGGGGTGGTAGCATGTGTTTCTCTCCAAACCCCCTGTATTTCGTGGTAACAGCCTCTCTGATTTGGTTGGCTGCAGAGAAAGTGACAAAGTGCCCAGGTGGGTCATTATTTGGACTTTCCCATTGGCTTTGCTTTCATGCATTTAGTGGGTTGATTCCAACCCTCTTTGGAAACTTTGATCTCCTGAAGGTTCTGCTGTCTGAGCGCCTCTGGGAAAGCCGTGGTCCTTTTCAGATCTTTTCCTGCCTTTTGCCCATCAGATACTGCTTTCTCTACAGCAGGAGTCGATAATCACGCCTAGAAGTCTGTGACTTTATTAACTGACTCTGCCATATAAGTTTCTCTGTAGAGAATCATAGCTGGCGGAAAGGGAAAATGAAGATTGAGTGCAAACTTTTTGAACATTCTGCATTCCCTGAAGACAGGGGACTGTTCATAATAAAGCAAACATTCTTTTGCACAAGCCCTAAGGCAAGGGTGTCCCAGATGCTTTGACAAGGGTGCCATTTGGTCATAAACCAATAACAGGGTGGGGACAGAAAAGAAACTCTCTCATCCCTTTTACATCTCCAGACAAGTCTAGAACCAGACCCTGAGGAACCCGGGAAAGAGCTTGGGAAATGATCCAGAGGTTGCTTACACACCCACACACACACCTTGGCCACTCAGGTTTAACGGCTGAAGGAGCTGGGGAGAGGGCAAAACTGTGTTTAGCTACGAACTAAGTCACAAATCAAGAGACTTTTGCTCTTCTTAAATTTCTGCTTCAGGTTCTATGACAGCTTTTGAAGTGTCTTTATTTTCATAACCAATCTAGTAAAAATTTCTGGTGAATTTAACACTTCCCAGGGTCTGGTTAGAACCCTCTTATGGAAGGGATCTTGCTCAGAAATGTAAATACAAGTGAACTTTATTAGTAGATGAGGTTTCAGAAATGTTCACAGGCATCAAGACTCTGGAAGGTATTCTAGGGATCTTTCTAGTCCTCTCTTCACTGTGTACAAACAAGGAAACTGAGGCCCAGAAAGCTCTGCAGCTTGGCCAACATTTCTTGCCCTTCACAGTCTCACCGTTAAAAATCTTTTTTTTTAAAGTTATATTTTGTGAACTGACAGAATGATATACTACTGTGGTAGAAATAACAGTAATGTATATGTTCCTGTAGCTTATTTTATTCCCCTTTATAAACCACTCTGAGAATATCAAAATAAAGAGCGTTCTCCAAAATTGGAATGTGACTCAAATAGCCCTCTTTTCCTCTCTGCTTTTTATGAAGTGGCTGCCTACACTGCACATGTCTTTCAGTGAGCAAATGCAATTGTGAGTACAAATAGAGATTTTTGTGAAAAATCAATGTCAGTCCACCAGTTGAAAAAAGTACCAAAGTAATTACAGGATTCATTAATGATATGTTTAATAAAAACTATCCAGGTTTTTTCTTTTTTGGATTGGTTCCATTTATTCTATAAAAATCTTAACATCCTCAGGTTGGTAAACATAGTGGTTTGCAGAGATCAGGAAGTTTGACTTATCACACAGATTTGTTATTTTTAATGACCAGGTATTTACTTCACATTTAGAATAACTAATTGTGGAAAAGTTTAACACAAGTTATAGGAACGTTCGCCAGGGGTCCTAGGTTAAGAAAAGCTATGCATTTCCGGTTTGTGACCTCACGTTGCTAACCGCGAGATTTCCTGGCCCAGAAGCCGCGGGAGGAGGCTTCACCGCACTCAGAAGGAGCGGTGTTTGGTCGCGATGCAGGTACCACTTCAGAGATGAAGAGAGTGCTTGTGCTTCGTGCCTCCACCAAGCCGGCATCTGGAAGTAAGTTCTGTTGTTCCTCGGTTTCCCCGGGAGATTTGGGTCCAGGACCCTTACGTATACCAAAATCCCTGGATGCGGAACCCACTGAGCCAGAGGGCAGACTGTATACTGACAGGGGAGAAATTGTTCTCCAAGTTGTCAGGTTCAACTTAAGTCATTTTCATGATCTCTCTTTTGTCTCCCAATTAACATAATATCTATCGAGATAACATCCAGTTCCCCGAATAAGGTACATAGGCTAGAGGTAGTAAAAAGATAAAGGGGGTTAGAAAAAGGAAAAAACCCTCACTTAAAAAAAAAGAGAGAAGCTCCATTGGCCCCTAAAAAAGAACCTGATTTGTTCCACGA